>NC_091121.1:52303013-52620058 GCF_040183065.1 Periplaneta americana | reverse complement strand
ATTTACTACAGTCCGTAAGTTATCTTGTTGAATTATCTTCTCACGATGTTACTCATAGCCTACTTAACGTTAGCCTATTATTTTATTATTTTCCTAATTTCGAAGTACTCCGCGAGAGCCTACTTGCATGAGCTGTGAAGGTCGAACCACGTTCTCTTTGCGTTCTAATAGAACACTACAGGCGATGCTGTGCATTTGGTCGGTCAGTCGGTGGGTATGTAAATGTCGCATTGTGTGCACCTGGCCGCTGTTCCCACGGGATACGACCTGCCTGCATCTTACTCATCCATTATTAACATTTGATGCTTGACGGAGCCCGGAATGTTCATTCGTCAGCATGCAACGCCAGTGTACAGTCCGGCAAGCTACCTAGTTACCATGGCAACGTTCTTGTATAGGCCTATCTTGTAGATAAATAAGGTGATGCTTCCTTACGACAAAAATAGGAATTCGATCCTTATTGGGAGCTGTGAAACTTTTATTGTCCGGTAAATATAGTCTGTAGCCCTCTAGTGAACGACATCTTCTGTTATATGTTTACACTAAAATAATACAGATAGGCTATTATTCATTCTCTGATAGGCGCCCATCCTTGGTTTGCGCGCCACAAATGAAGAACACACTATCTCTATCATGATGCAGTGCTCAATTTGATGGGTAATTTCAACTAACTTATGTCAGTATTTCACCGCATGGAACACCTGCTAAAGGAAGCTTTCAGGCTTGTAATTGCTTCAAGGAGAAGGGGGAAGGAGTTACTCCGAAACTTGACGAAAAAAAGACAAACAAACGCAACAGTAACGTCTAATTGTGTCGTCGCAGGTGGATTTCGAGCGTGTTCGAGGGCGAATAATGGACGCCAGCTTTCTTCGTTGTCAGGTGGTGTACTCCCTTGTACGGGAAGTTTAACTTTCGAAAATGACTGGTTTGTATGCCAGCGTGTTTGTGCAACAGACTGACCTGTTACATTGGACTTCAACGAGAGATGAGAATAAAACTGTTACATTGGACTTCAACGAAATAATTTGCTTTATTAGGCCTAAATTACAATTGAACATTAGTTAATGTGTGTCGCGAACACAACTTACTTTAAATTTCATGGAAACTCTTGCTCCTGAAACAAGCATTTTCTTTTTAAATGCGTTTTTTGGACTAGGCTACCTTTTTTATTAGGCCTATAGGACTTTCTACAGTGCTGTAGTTTCCCTGAACCAAGCAAAGTATAGTGGCCTACAAAAAATTATCACGCTGTTAATTTAATTTTTTCCTCTATTGTTCCCTATCTAATATATCTGGATCTTGCACTCCTTTCAGTTCCATTTTTCTTCTCACTCCGTCCATTCAATTTTCATTTGGTCTTCCTTTCCTATTCCTTCCCTCTGGTTTCCATTGTAGGCTATGATTTCCTTTGGCATTCTTCCATCTTCCGTATTTCTAACAGGCCCATACCATAGCCTAGTAATATATACCTATATTTTTTCATTTTTTACTTCTACTAACCTATACCTTTCTCTTTTATTATTGTATTCCTTATCTTTCCATATAGGCCTATTGTGGGTCCCTATCACCACGGCATGGCGCGTCCTCAGGTTGCGGATAGAGGAGACGGCCTCCAGATATGGATGGGTAGCTGCGAATATAGCCTATTGAATAAGCAGTCGTGGACATCCGACATGGGGTGGTCCTCCAGCTTGCGGGTTGGGCGAAGGGCTAACAACCCATAACCGTAAAAAAAAGCTTGTTACGAAACCTTACAGTAAAAGACAGACGTTTGAGATGGGCAGGGCATGTAGCACGTATGGGCGAATCCAGAAATGCATATAGAGTGTTAGTTGGGAGACCTGAGGGAAAAAGACCTTTTGGGAGGCCGAAAAGTAGTTGGGAGGGTAATATTAAAATGGATTTGAGGGAGGTGGGATATGATGATAGAGAATGGATTAATCTTGCTCAGGATAGGGACCAATGGCGGGCTTATGTGAGGGAGGCAATGAACCTCCAGGTTCCTTAAAAGCCAGGAAGTAAGTATGATTATTTTTTTTCAGAAACTGTAATTAATTCTGAGAATATATTTTGCTTACAAAAGCAAATCCAGGAGTTCCGTGTGAAGAGATGCAAGTATTTTTCATAGAACGGAGATCTTTGAGGGAAAATATGGCGTAATGCAGTAGCGCAATACAATTTGTGCGGAATGGCTAGTGAACAGGCTATAGTATGAAAATATTGTCATGTTGCACTTGCGTCTGAGCAATTCCTGCTGTTTTACTAGGCACTATCAGGGTGGGTTTCATTTGAATTTTTTCCTCCTCGCCATTCCTGTTGCTAGCCACATTGTTGTCGCATTCCTGCACTCTGGTATATGTGTTTCCTGTTCTCGAATTCACGCAGGTCGGCTGTAGAAGTCTGTTCGGAAGTTTTACACGTTGTTCACCTCAATTAGCCCACAGGTTTCTAGTGGAATTGTTTGTGTGGCGGGTGTTAAGTGAAATAGGATGTGAGGGTTTTGTTCAGGTGCGAGGTCATGCAGGAAGCGCCAGTCACATCGAGCCTTGTTCACATGCGCGCGTCTACGGAAAATTAAAGCCTTGGTTTTTCTAGACCGACGTACGCGACGTGCGAGATGCGAGGCCCGCCTCGCACAAATCCGGACTACACGAGAGATAGTGAGTGGTACCTCGCAGTTATAGAAACCATACACTATCTCTCGTGTAGTCCGGATTTGTGCGAGGCGGGCCTCAACCTCGCATGCGTTGGTCCAGAAAAACCAAGGCTTTAGGAAACAATATACGTCCGTCAAGCCTGTTGTGGTTAATGTTTGTCTGGTCTAGTTGCCTCATAAGTGATCCTTCTTGGTGTCGCTTGTGAGGTTCAGACAGTCTTCGGACAGTTGACTGTAAACAACAACAACACCAACAACAACACTGTAATGACCGGTACTTAAATTTCGTCATTCACCAAAGAGACCCCACCTGTGAGCGACACGTCAAAGCTGTTATTCTTTTAGCCTTCCTTAGGTGTTGCCTTTGGTGCGCAATGGGAGCCGAATTACATAGCCTAATACGATAATAAACGATTAATGGAGAAAAGGTGACTGTGTGTAATATGAGAAAGGAAGTACCCCGCGAGGAACCGTCACTAAGCTCCTTTTTGTGTACCACAATTTCCAGTTTGACCTGCCGGGACTCGAACCCGAGTTACCAGTGTAGAAATCCGAGTTTCTAGCCGTTCAGTCTATTATACAGATCACAAAATAAGTAATAGTTAACAGGTCTGCATGAAGTGAAGTGTAATCAATTTATCTGCGCCAACATTCTTACAGCTCCCGAAGCTCCCGTGGCTGTACACGGGATGTCTCCTTACAACCAGGTAGCCCGGGTTCAAATCCTGGTCGGGGCAAGTTACCTGGTTGAGGTTTTTTTCCGGGGTTTTCCCTCAACCCAATACGAGAAAATGCTGTGTAACTTTCGGTGCTGGACCCCGGACTCATTTCGCCGGCAATATCACCTTCATTTCATTCAGACGTTAAATAACCCAAGATGTTGATACAGCGTCGTAAATTAACCCAATAAAATAAATGTCTCCTTACACATAGGCATGATTCGATCCTTTGTGCACTCTATTTATATAAGATGATTGTCCAAGTCCGACAGTGTTCTGAAACTCCAGTTCAAGTCTAGGTTAGTGCATGAATAGTTTCTTGCTAATAGGACTTATCCTTTATGAAGGTCGTCCGGATTTGACTGACTGTACCCACACCTATTAAAATATTGAACACAGCCCCGCACTCTGAATACTAAACGTAATGGACACTGTGGGAATTTCACTAGACTGCAATCACCTTCAGGAGCATCCTATTAGACCTGCACGATCGAGGTGGTGGTGAAGAAGAATTCCACGATGTTGATGACGAAGACAGCGATTATGTTGGCTATGGCGACGAGGATGACGACGACGAGGAAAATGATAGCTCATTTTAAAATAATCATCTGTTGGGCCTAATATCTAAGTTGTGAGGGCAAGTTCGATTCCACATCGATGCTGTGGTGGACAAAACGGCTGCGTCTCACGTTTGTTAAGGGGAGTGGGTAGTGATGCCTGTGCAATTAAAGAATTTTTGTACAAGAGTTTAGTTCAATATTTCTAGGCTGTTAGTGCTCAGAGTGGAATAAAAATTTCCATGGTTATGCAATAAATAATTCTGAATTCAGTGGTAAGAAAGTCAACTAATCTGTTTCGTAACCACGTGCAAAAGAAAGGCCCTAACTGATAACCTGTTTTCTCACTTTGCTAAATGTATCTCAATCTTCTGGTGCACATTACTTGCTACACACTTCACAGATATACAGTACCTTGTTTTTTTAGATTATGAGGTAATGTATATTGTAAATTCTAAAGCAGAATTTCACTCTTAGTGAAGCAAAAAAATATTGAACTTTGATTAACAATTTTTGCTATTTTTTTTAATGTATATATATTTTTTCCCTCGTTATGTGCGTAATATTCTTAAAACCGTAGGTCTGTTTTGTAGAATACAGGCTGCAGAAAACATTGCAAAAATTTCATGTAAATTGATTCAGTAGTTTCAGAGAAAAATGTACTTAAGTTTGAAAAATGTCAACTTGCGTTAAAAAAAAAGAAAAAGAAGGATATTTGAATTACATGCGTTGCCAAATTTAAAGAGGCCATTTAATGGGATTATCTGCTGAGATAACCTCGTCCATATGTATTGTTTTATAGAGCAAGTTTCGTATTTTCTTTTTAACACAAAAAAAAATTGGATTTTTACCCCTAATTTCTATCCGGTCCCCTTAACACTACGTCGATTTTGTCTGCTTTGTCTTCATCTATCGTGCATAGATGAATATACAATTGGATACGAAACTGCGGTCAGCACAATCTAACTGAAGGGGGTTCAGATAAGATGATCAGCGCCCGACGTCGTGGGTGGTGAACATTAGAACTAAGTGTTGGGTACATTACCCAGAGTTCTCTATTTATCATTCGTTCGAGACGAACAGACGATGCTCGAGAAGATAAGATGGCAGCCAGAAACTTGCTAATGTGGACATAAAGTGATACTAAGTGTGTGTATAAGCTGTGTATGTTAAACAGTGATGTTTATGGATGTTGTAAAAATAATCTTGTTGAATGTATTATAAAGTAATAGTGATATGATAAATTGAACTATTTAAGTAGTTTTTGCAGACTTTTCCATTGCGCTGTACACTAAATACCCAAAGAATATAATCCCAATTGTTGCATTATTTTCTATCTCTACTATATATTTTAATTGGTTAGTGTAAAATAGATCGCCTCTTTTATCTTCCTGTTGGCTCCGGTAAGAATTTTCAGTGGAAGATGGTGTGAGAAATAAAAATGTAAATATTTTATTTTAAATTGGGTTAGTTGATAATATCGATTAAGGTGGGAGGGAATGAATATTTTCTGCATAGTTTAACATTTTCGTCACCAGGTGCGCTGCTAAATGCATGGAGTAATTAGTTTTTGTTTTCGCTACTTGGTGCGCTGCTAGATGTAATAAGTTCTCCGCCGTCCAATAGATGGCAGCAAGATCAGTTTCTACATTAGCGCCACTAACATGTGTTACTGGAAACTCAGTAAGTTCGCATCCTATTATAATTATATTCATCCATGTACCGTGTGTAATTGAAAGTTAAGGACTTGACAGACTCAGTCACTCTCACATGGTGTTCGATACTGGAGACTCTCTTCTTGATTCGTGACTCAGAGCTGCCTCAGGCCGTTTTTTCCGCAAGAAATGCGGTACTTTGTCAGGATATCTTTAACGAGCGTACGACTAGCTTCTCTTGTTAAAAAGAAACTTTAAATAAGGAATGGCAATAAATTACATGCCCTTTATGGTGGATAGCTTACTCCTGGGTTCGAGGCTGGGTGCGGTCTGCGTGCCTGTGGGGCGGAGACGCCCCGTGGGTGTGACTCCCCCCACACAAGCACCGTTACAACGAAATTCACATTTTATTGTTATTCTTGTGTCGACCACCCAATACTTTCCAGGAAACCGAACTTCTGTCACCGCCCTTCTCGGCAAACAGCGGCTCAGTCAAAGTAGCTCGTCATCTGAATAGTCAGCTATTCAGCCCCGAATGATGCTTGTTGTGCCTGCCAAAAACATCCAGACTAGCAATAGACATTGTCCTGCTAAGACTAGTTTGTAGGACTTAATTGAGGAGCAGCTGGCCGACAATTTTGCCTGTAACTCTCTCCTTACAGGACAGGTTTAGTTAATGTACGACACATGACTAGACCTTGGATTTTAGGTTAAATGTATATTTTTCTGTAGGGGTAAACCATTAATTCTATGTTACACTTTGAAATTGATTCGACGGTGTAATGGAGGGTGAGTGTGGTGTGACGTAACGGATTGTCTCACGCAAGCCGCAGGCTCCACGCGAGGTCTGTCATTATGAGTGTTTACTTTGCGGTCCAGCCCGGTGCGTCTCACGTTTAAATATAAATTGCGTGTAATAAACAACACGGATTGGAAAGCAGGAAGAGATACATGCCTAGCTCCAGTTTATTGCGCTGTCCGAGTCGTTGACTTCCCAAAATCGAACTAAGTCGCCGACGTATTTTAATCTGTCTCTCAGTCACTCACTCCCACACTCACACTCATTCACTCATTCACTTTATTTATTCATTCATTCATTCAGTCTCTCAGGCATTCACTTCCACACTCCCTTTACTTATTTATTTATTTATTTATTTATTTATTTATTTATTCATTCATTTATTTATTCATTCACCCAGTCTCTCAGGCACTCACTCCCACACTCATTTTATTTATTTACTTATTTATTTATTCACTCAGTCTCTCAGGCACTCACTCCCACACTCACTTTATTTATTTATTTATTCACTCAGTCTTTCAGACACTCACTACCACACTTACTTTATTTATTTATTTATTTACTTATTTATTTATTCACTCAGTCTCTCAGGCACTCACTCCCACAGTCACTTTATTTATTTATTTATTTATTCACTCAGTCTCTCAGGCACTCACTCCCACACTCACTTTATTTATTTATTTATTTATTTATTTATTTATTTATTTATTTATTTATTTATTTATTTATTTATTCACTCAGTCTTTCAGACACTCACTACCACACTTACTTTATTTATTTACTTATTTATTTATTTATTTATTTATTTATTTATTTATTTATTTATTTATTTATTTATTTATTCACTCAATATTTCAGACACTCACTGCCACACTCACTTTATTTATTTATTTATTTATTTATTTATTTTTATTCATTAATTCATTCATTCATTTATTTATTCATTCACCCAGTCTCTCAGGCACTCACTCCCACACTCACTTTATTTATTTATTTATTTATTTATTTATTTATTTATTTATTTATTTATTTACATATTTATTTATTCACTCAGTCTCTTAGGCACTCACTCCCACACTCACTTTATTTATTGTTTTATTCACTCAGTCTTTCAGACACTCACTACCACACTCACTTTATTTATTTATTTATTTATTTACTTATTTATTTATTCTCTCAGGCACTCACTCCCATACTCAGTTTATTTATTTATTTATTTATTTATTTATTTATTTATTCACTGTCTCTCAGACACTCACTCCCACACTCATTTTATTTATTTGTTTATTCACTCAGTCTCTCAGGCACTCACTCCCACACTCTATTTATTTATTTATTTATTTGTTTATTTATTTATTTAGTCAGTCTCTCAGGCACTCACTCCCACACTCACTTTATTTATTTATTTATTTATTTATTTATTTATTTATTTACTTATTTATTTATTTATTTATTTATTTATTTATTTATTTATTTGTTTGTTTTTTCAATTATAAACTCGCCACCCAAAGAAATATAAAGGACCTAGCTTTCGTAGGAAAAACATGCCTCCAATTCCAATGGGGAGCAGGATATTGGTGATAAAGAACAAGAAGTTACTCTTCACAACATCTGCAGTTTTCAAACGCAATGATGCGTAGGCCGGACATTCAGCACAAAATATTTGCAAACCAGACAAAAGGCGGAACGTGGGTGGTCATAACGACCATTGCCACCTGCTGGAGATATTGTCTTTGTTATGCTTGACACGTAATTGCACCCACTGATCTAACACTGATCTTGCGTTGCGAGACATTCTGTAATTGCAATAACTTATTTTAAACGTGACAAGAATTCTCTGTTAATTCAAATGTGTTAGTTTGAACTGAAACTTAAAAGAAAGTTAATTAGTATTAGAGGAGAAAAATTCGCTCCGGCGCCGGGAATCGAGCCCAGGTCCTTGATTCTACGTACCAAGCGCTCTAACCAATTGAGCTACGCCGGAGGTCAATCCACAGCACCGGACCGAATCCCCCTCTCCCAGTGTTTTTCCCTTTGTGGCCTGACTCCAAGTTCGACATGTATGTTGACATTTATATTGTCAACTGCCATCATACAAGGAGTGCACTCAATTGAGTGACTTGGTGTCGGGATTTCACAGTAATATGCACAATAGCTCAATTGCTTAGAGCGCTTGGTACGTAAAACCAAGGACCCGGGTTCGATCCCGGCGCCAAAGCGAATTTTTCTCCTCTAATATTAATTGTTATCATAACAGATGTATTCTGTAGGACCAAAAAATTAATCTTTACGGAGTTTAAAAGTAAGTGTTATGTGGCGCTAATACAATCCACATTAACTAGACCTACCTATATGTGGTTGGTAGCAGAGGACTCGTGATAATACAAGGAAATCGCTGTCGAGTCCATTTTATTTGCGTTGTTAATTACAGTAGCCGTACTACGATGTGTGTCATGATCCCTGGGGAACATTATATATTGTGCGGTGTTGTTCCCGGATCGAAGTCCCGCTTTGGGAAGCCCGCAAGAACCATTTCAAGTCTGGAGGAGGTTGCGCCTTGAATGCACTTAGCAGTTCACGGGGGGTGAGAAGTGAGGGTTCAAATGAATTCCCTGCACCTGTGTTCTTTTGTAGTTACCCTCGAGGCAGCAACAAAGGCACACCAGTTTGTACACTCCTCATCAAAATATGCTACCAATTAATCCACTAACTTGAAGTCTCTGTGAGAGTGATGACTTTAAGAGAGTTTTGACATGTTATTTCATTTAATGTATTCATAGAAAATTTAATTTTTTTAACAGTGTTTGTCATCCCTATAACTGTAATTGGAGCAGTTTTGGAAGTTATGACTAGACGAATATCCTGTCTTCATCTGAGCTTGAACATAGATTCCTGCAGTCCGTAATGTCTCACTCAACAGAACCAACTAGAAACTTCTGAATTTCTGCAGTCATGTATTATAATTTCTTCGAATTCGCACTAACTTGAGGAATTACTTAATTTTCTCATATATGTATATGTGTTAAGAACATTCCTACACTCTGCGATTTGAACCCATAACTCCGACACCTACTCAACATCAATTTGAGTCTCCGTCCAATAGAAGAATAACAAGAAGATAAGACGATGCGTAGCTAGGCATAGCATAGTTATATGCATTGCTCTGTACAAGAAAAAAAACGGAATTTTGATGTACATAGCCTATGTTTTTTTTTATATAATTCTTGTCCCGTAATTCCATTATGTAAAGCAAAAGATAGGCTATACGATGTGTAGGAAGTCTTGAAGAAAATAGGCAGTGTCCAGTCTTTTGACCAGAACTACATCATTCTCACAAGGTAAGTTATAAAAGTAGGGGGGGGGTTACTTGGGAATTGACAGTTTCATAAAAATGCAACTCCCTCCCTTGTTCTTCTTTTATTTCCATTGTTTTCTTCAAGTTTCCCTTATCTTCACCTTGTTCACTTTGTGTTCCACTTGTTCTCCTTATTTTACCCTGTTTCTTCTTGTCTTCCCCTACTACCTATATTCTTCTTGTAGGCCTACTTCCACTTATTCACTTGTGTTCCCATTATCCATCTTCTATTTACGTGTTATCCTTCTATTCCCCTTGTTCTTATATTTTACTGTTCTCCTTCTATCCCCCTTGTTCTCCTATTTCCCTTGTTTTCCTTCTAGTCACTTGTTCCTCTATTCCCCTTGTTCTCCTTTTATTTCCTTGTTCTCCTATTCTATTTGTTCTCCTTGCCTTCCGTTTGTTCTCTTTCTCTTCCGCTTATTCTCTTTGTGTCCTGTTTCTGCTTGTATTGTTCTTGTTCTCTTTGTTCTACTTGTATTTCGTTTGTTCTCCTTGTGTTCCCCTTGTTCTTCTTATATTTTCCTTGTTCACATTGTATTGCCTTTGTTCTCTTTATGTTCCCCTTTGTCTCTTTGTCTTTCTCTTCTCCTCGTATTTCCCCTATTCGTCATGTTCTTCCATTCTCCTCCTCTGTTTTCCTTGTTCTCCTTACATTCACCTTGTTCTCCTTGTCTTCCTCTTCTTCTCTTTTTATTCCCGTGTTCTCTTTGTGTTTCCCTTGTTCTCCTTTTATACTCTTTATTCTACATATAGCCCCTTGTTCTCCATGTGTTCCCCTTGTTTCCCTTCCGCTTTTCTTCGTCTCGTTCTTGTATTCCTCTTATTCTCCTTGTTTTCACTTTTTTATCGTTATATTCCCCTTGTTCTCCGTTCATTCCCCATGTTCACATTGTCTACCTCCCTATCTTCTTGTTATCCTTATAGTCTCCTTGTTCTCCTTACATTCTCCTCGTTTAATTTTTCGCACGACTCACACATAGTTCTACGTAGGCCCTAAAGATATGCAGCATAGTAAATCTATGTACCTACCTGTCGACAGATGATCGCACCCGACGCTACATCAGTTCTACGTAAAGATAGCAGCATAGTAAAGCTATGTACCTGTCGACAGATGATCGCACCCGACGCTACATCAGTTCTACGTAAAGATACGCAGCATAGTAAAGCTATGTACCTGTCGACAGATGATCGCACCCGACGCTACATCAGTTCTGCGTAAAGATACGTAGCATAGTAAAGCTATGTACCTGTCGACAGATGATCGCACCCGACGCTACATCAGTTCTACGTAAAGATACGCAGCATAGTAAAGCTATGTACCTGTCGACAGATGATCGCACCCGACGCTACATCAGTTCTACGTAAAGATACGGAGCATAGTAAAGCTATGTACCTGTCGACAGATGATCGCACCCGACGCTACATCAGTTCTACGTAAAGATACGCAGCATAGTAAAGCTATGTACCTGTCGACAGATGATCGCACCCGACGCTACATCAGTTCTACGTAAAGATACGCAGCATAGAAAAACAATGCAACTGCCATAGTATTTTATTTATATTTTTGTTTGTATAATTCTTGCCTAGAATGAAACAAAAGGCAGCGTATATGTTGCAAGGCTTCAATGTGTAGGCATATTGTTTTTGAATCATGATACGTAATGTTGATGAACATATTTTTATCTCTGTCTCTGTGGTAACATGACAGATACTGCGAAATGAATTTATTGGATCTTGTTTCTGATTCCTTAGGAAAAAGGCCTACTCGTCTTACGAGACTGTACATCTGCCTGCTGGCTTCTCTTGCTCTAATTGTTAACTCACCCCAACCACGTGTCGGGGGGTGTCACGTGTACTGCTGTGTGCGGCAACCCCTCGGCAAATATCTCGCGATATTAAATCTGCTTGTAGGTTCTTGTTAGCCGCGAGTGTCAATTATCCAACACTGTGTCTGTCGGTCTGGATCTTGGACGTGGTCAGGGAGGGATACAAATGAGAGCTGCTTTCACCAGAAATTAATTAACCGCATCAAGGGTGTAAGGAGGAAGGGATTGGTAACTAAGCACCCTTATTTCTGTCCCTTTACAGTCTGCGACATTACGTCCTAAAGGCTTGTCACTATTGCACATATATTTATCGTCTTATTTCAAATCCGAGGTTTTCAGATTGTGGTTATACCATGCGGCGGGCTCACGATAAAATTTCGGTTATCTTGATTTGAGAATTCTCTACATTATTACAGTCTGAAACATCTCTATCATCTTAAGTATTAGCCAGGATGTGACTATGATGAAGACGAAGTGGCGACAGAGTGACAGACTTGGCCTACATCAACTCTAAAGTTGTGATCGCACACATGGAAGGAAAACAATATCAATATCTTACAAATGAAATTATTAACATATAGCTGAAGTATGTGGTACTTAAACATTTCGAAATAAATTGTTGTCTACTTAAAATTTTAATAGGCCTACAGGCGTAAGTCAGAAACTTCTGCAGCGGGGGAACCTAAAAAGTGACGGGATTTTTTTAAAGCTCTTAGATTGAGTGAAACATCTTTATTCTTGGTAGTCGTAAGTAATTTTTTTGATGTATTTAAATATTAATGCTAACACAGGCAGAATAAGTAGGCTACACTCCATCCCATAATTAGGAATGGAGCGACGAGATTGACCGTGTACAAAGTCTTCCGACTTTGATGATGATGATGATGATGATGATGATGATGATGATGATGATGATGATGATGGTAGAAGGGGGAAATGGAAGGAGAAACATTAAAATATAGGTACGCTATCATCCGTCTTTTGAGGAGAAAAAATTAATGTTAAGGATCTTGTAAGTAAGTTAGGTACTGATTACATGGATAAATATATAATAGGATGCGAAACTTACTGTGTTTCCCGTAACACATGCTAGAGGCGCTAATGTAGAAATTGATCGTGCTGACATCTGTTGGGCGGTGGAGAACTTATTACATCTAGCAGCGCACCAAGTATCGAAAAGAAAAACTAATTACTCCATGCATTTAGCAGCGCACCTGGTGACGAAAATGTTAAACTATGCAGAATTTATTCCCTTCCTCTCTCCACTGCCCCTAATCACCATTCTCAAACTAACCCAATTTAAAATAAAACATTTACATTTTTATTCCTCACAGCATCTTTTACTCAAAATTCTTACCGGAGCCAACAGGAATATAAAAGAGACGATCTATTTTACACTACCCAATTAAAATATAATCAAACAGATACAGAAAATAAAGCAAAAGGTTAGGTAATTGAGATTGTATTCTTTGGGTATTTAGTGTTAATTCTCTAAAAGAGGGACTTTTTGCGTCTCGCCTCGAATCGAAGCGGGCCCAGGACTTTTATATGAAAATCGGGACATCTGGCAACCGCGGGTAGCCTATATGCTGCAGTATCAGAGAACTTGCAGAGACATTTCTCTCCACGTAGCAGAAAGTTTTTGCGAGGAAATGGCCACTAATATTATCATATTTCTTCCATGTGCTATGAATCTGAGACGCGAGACTTCACTTCCAAAAGGAACCCGCAAAGAATTCTTACCGCACTAAGAAAAGCCATCGCTTTCAATCTCATATTCAGTAGAAAGCGCTGTAACCACCACATCAAGAAGCATATCTGTTTTTACAGAACGTAAAATTAATTTTTCATGCAATAGCTCAGTACCAACTACCGCACACAAACAAACGCAGTGCCCAAAACAACTGATTAATTTATCGGAGCATCGAAAAACACGCATTTTCGTGAAGAAAATCTCGAAATCTACTTCCCCTCCACTAACACAATACTTTCTCTGAGACTACGTAAAAAAGTGGTCTAAGCTACTGGGTCAGTATTTTTCTCACGATTCCCCTTCTTGTGAAGTCAAATCAACCGCAATATAAGAAAATCGCCGTAATAAAAATATTAGCTACGGTTCCGTAAAGAGTCTGATGTTGCGCGGGACGTATAACAACCAGGAGCTCACGTTGTATCGTGCACTTAGCGAACCAGTCTAGTGACAATGACTTGTTAACATCTATCCTGTTTGTTTCATATCTAGCAGAGACGGATTCGTATCCCGACAAGAGAAGAGAGATAGCTCCTTTATCTTTTCACAGTAGCATTAGTAGCTGGTACTGTGTTTGTGCTGTGTGAACACCTAATGTTGACTCAAAATCCTCGGAAATGAGGATGGAATAGGCGGAAGAGAACTAGTCATGTGCTGTATAGCAGTATCAGTAGTTTAATAGTTTTAGTAGCTGTAGGCCCAGTAGTTCCAATAACAGTAGTATCTGCAGAAGCAATAGTTGCAGTACCGGTAGTACCTGTAGTAGCAGTAATATCAGTAGTAGGCTACCTGCAGTATCAATAGTTGCAACAGCATTTGTAGCAGCGGTGTCAATAGATGTAACAGCAGCAAGAGTAGTAATTGCAGGAGCAATAGTTGCAGTAGCAGTGATAGCTTCAGTACTAATAGTTTTAGTAGCAGCAGCAATAGTAGTAGTAGTAGTAGTAGTAGTAGTAGTAGTAGTAGTAGCTTTAGTAGTAGTAGCTGCAATGATAATAATTATAGAGGCAGTTTTAGTAGCTGAAGTGGGAGTAGAAGTAGTAGCTTTAGTAGCAGTAGCTGCAATGATAATAGTTATAGAGGCAGTTTTAGTAGCTGAAGTGGGAGTAGTAGTAGTAGTAGTAGTAGTAGTAGTATAGTAGTAGTAGCAGTAGCTTTAGTAGCAGTAGCTGCAATGATAATAGTTAGAGTCAGTTTTAGTAGCTGAAGTGGGAGTAGTAGTAGTAGTAGTAGTAGTAGCAGTAGCTGCAATGATAATAGTTATAGAGGCAGTTTTAGTAGCTGAAGTGGGAGTAGTAGTAGTAGTAGTAGTAGTAGTAGTAGTAGTAGTAGTAGCAGCAGTAGCTATGATAATAGTTATAGAGTCAGTTTTAGTAGCTGAAGTGGGAGTAGTAGTAGTAGTAGTAGTAGTAGCCCTAGTAGTAGTAGTAGCTTTAGTAGCAGTAGCTGCAATGATAATAGTTATAGAGGCAGATTAGTAGCTGAAGTGGGAGTAGTAGTAGTAGTAGTAGTAGTAGTAGCAGTAGCTGCAATGATAATAGTTATAGTCAGTTTTAGTAGCTGAAGTGGGAGTAGTAGTAGTAGTAGCCCTAGTAGTAGTAGTAGTAGTAGTAGTAGTAGCTTTAGTAGCAGTAGCTGCAATGATAATAGTTATAGAGGCAGTTTTAGTAGCTGAAGTGGGAGTAGTAGTAGTAGTAGTAGTAGTAGTAGTAGTAGTAGTAGTAGTAGTAGTAGTAGTTATTTTAGTAGAAGCAGTAGTTTTAATAGTAGCAGTAGTAATAGGCGTTTTAATAGCAGCAGCATTAGTAGTTTTATCAGCTGCAGTCACAGTAGTTGCAATGGCAGTTATAGCAGAGATAGTAACGGTAGAGTAGTTGTATGAGTAGCCTAGTTTTAGTAGTAGAAGTGGCATTACTTTCAGTAGCAGCAACAGTTTTAGCAACTGTAATTATAGCAGCAACAGTAGTCCTTTCAGTGCCAGTAGTTTTAGTAGCTATAGTAATGGCGGAAGGCCGGGTAGCTCAGTTGGTAGAGCAGCTGGCTACGGACTGGAAGGTCCGGGGTTCGATCCCAGGTGGTGACAGGATTTTTTTCTCGTTGCCAAACTTTCAGAACGGGCTCGAGGTTCTCTCAGCCTCGTATAAAATTGAGTACACCGACCACACCACCTCATTCTAGTGCCAAGGTCATCGAGCTCTACCTCCATGCCCCCCAAGTGCCTTCATGGCATGTTACGGGGATACCTTTACCTTTTTTTTTTACAGTAACGGTTAAGAATAGCAGAGCTAGTAGTGGTTGTAGCAGTAGTTTTAGTAGCAGCAATAGCAGTAGCTGCAATAGCGCTTGTAGGAGCTGTAGATGCAGTAGCATTAGTAGCTGCAAAAGCAATAGTTGTAGCTGAAGTATTTAAATGCTGTTATTGTCGTTAACCATCATTTTACCTTAATGCTGATTGTCGTTACCTAATTGTTACTTTCATTGTGTAATTCTTACCAGCATTGAATTATTTAGGATTAAGTTACGAAGATTTTAAAAGGTGATGGGAATTTTATTCTTGACGTGCCTTCATTTAAGAAGTTGTTGTTTGTCTGAAATTTACAGCAATCGAAAGACGCAAAATGTCACTGTACAGTTACCCTTGAAAGGAATGAGACGACTCTTGGTCGTCGGAAGTTAAAGTTCTACAGCGCGGTTCACTCGATATCGACGTAACGATAAGTTTCATGACAATACAACAAGAATTGTTACAAGGACCACAACAAGGACAAGGACCAGAATAAGGTTCACGAAGAAGACAGCCATTTAAGGCCACGATTTCACAACATAGCTCGGGTCACAAAATATCATTGCTTCTCTGTACCGAATGGCAAATGCCTGCTATCGGATTTGCATTCTAGACAGCTGCTGTCACTGTCTTGTCTCGGTAGCTCATATAGTAGCGTGTCGGTTCCACTGCTTAACCGAAATGTTTCGTGTTCGATCCCAGGTAAAACTTTTTTTTATTGAGGTGTAATTAATTTCTTCAGAGTTCCTCGACTATCTAATTTGTCGAAAAATATGAATAATTTATGCCCAATTTCTGGGTCTTACAAGTGGGCTGAACCTCGTCAAAAAAAATAAATCTTACTTGGAAGTTAAAAGTATTCTTCCTCAAACAAAAATTATACGAAACAAAAAGAGACCTGTTAACTTAAAATCTTGTCCACATGCCATCAGCTTCTATTACAGTTCTAAGTCAGTCCGGCATGGATGTCACGAGATTGTGGAATAAGTTCTAATCCCCGGCGAGATCTTTCCAGGTGTCAACAAGTTGATCCCACAATTCGTCTCGATTTCGATGGCGTCGGTGGGCATAGGTGGCTATCCTTCTCTTTTTTAATTATGAAAGAGGGAAATAGAATACATTTGAATAGAAAAGTATAAAATTCAGATAATGCAATTAAAGCTATTCGGAATATTATTAAAGTTGAACTTGTAGATATCCTAAGGAAGAAAATATTTTTTTCATTAAAACCAGTGATTATAAAGTAGAGGGTCCCAAATCTATTGAAAATTCTTTTAAAGTCTTATAGTATATAGTACAGAAATATTATTGACAACTTAAACATTCAAGATATTGCAAAAGATACTGCAATTAGTTACTTAACAGATGCATTTAATAATTAGTATTAATATATGTAATCAGTCAATAACTGCAACAGTCCTTTTTCATTCAATCATAATATGAATAAAGTTGAAAGCACATTAAATTAAACACTATTGCAAACACGTAGATAAAATAATTAAAATCAACTGAAGGGGTGAGAATAAAATAATCCAAAGCCACACTTTTAACAAAAATTGTTTCGTGCGAGTGCATTTATTACACATTTGGAAAAGCTACTAATAAAATATTGTAATAATTACTCAACAAATGACATAACCTAAGGACTCTAAACCTTTGTAAAAGTTTGTCTGTGTGGCTTAGGAATATTTTTTAGTTTCATTTTAATTGTTAGTTTTTAATATATGTGAATTTACATTGTATATGTGTGTATATAAATGCATTCATTAAATTAACGTTTATAATATTATAACTTGTAATTTTGTATTGTGTGTGATCATTAACACTTAATCTGAGGACTTTGTAAAACTCAATTTCAACGTTACTTAGCTATTTCAACGTTATTTAGACAAAAAAATCGTTGATGTAGACTAAGAATCGAACTCGCTCTCTTCTACACAACACGCGGAAGTCTTAGCGTCAGAGCTATTGCAACGACACGAAAGTTTTCCTTTCTGTGCGGAGTATTAATCTAGTCATGAAGGTCCATTGTCGATTTAACTACACGATTTAGGTATATATTTATCTTTTATTTACGTAATATTATCATATTTTTTTGCGGTTTTTGAAGTGAATTTTGGAACGATGCTAGTAACAAACCAAATAGCCTGAATCTAAGTAACTCAATATTCGTTATCTTGTGTATCAGTACTCTGGTCTCTGATCATGCGCAGTGTTTTACATCTGAGACTTAGGAATATTCAATCGTCTCATTATTTTCCAGGGAAACTGTACGTGCGTCTGACGAACAAAGGATAAAACAAAAGAAAATCGTGTGTGACGCTGTTTTGTTAAATATAAAAACCTCCCTTCTTAAAATTTTTACGGCATTGGGAGACGCAAACAGAAGTGCGAACTAGTGACCCGGACATGAGCACTTCCTGCCGACTCGGGATTGTACGTAGCTGTAATGAATACCACAGGCTGTTCTGTGTTGTATTTGTCTTGCTCACGATCTAATGAACTTCGCGACGATATCCAATGCGTTGCCTGGATACGGCACTTCCCGACTTCCTCATTTTTCTTCCTTGCGGGTTGTCACGCCAAGTTTCGAATATGCTACTATTATTGTGCAAGTAGCTAGGGTGGAGAGGGGAAAAATGAATTTGAAGCGCTCACAGAAATACGCATTCCTAACACCAAAGAAGTGATTTTCTTCTAAACTATAGATAGGCCTACAGTTTGTTCATATTCAGTGCAATTTGTTCGGGAATGACGAACTATAATACATGAATATTATTCAATTTTACGTTCTCAAAGTGACATTTTACTTCTAGGATTTAATGTAGATTGAAATATTCATAGCTTTGAGGTGTAGAATAAAGTTGTTCGATTTACATTCCCTTTGTTACCACTTTTTACGCTTCTGCAAATATTATCGGCTAAGTTTGCATGGCAAACGTTATTCACTTCGTTCTCTCTTTTTCTACTTTCTCATATAAAATGAAGCATTATTATAATGATGGAAGTGATGTAACTGCACAAATTGAAGGGGGCAACGAATATATTAAAATAAATTAAACTAAAACTACTATGCTTTTTTGTAATTGAATGTTAGATTGAAAATCTACATAGTTTGGCAACATAGCGTCGCCGGCCAACGTACGAAAGCACACACGCACTCGGTCTGAATAGCAGAGTTCCGTTCCTTAGTCCTGCAGTAGAGTTGCCATGAATTAAATTAATGGCTTTTCCAAAACACGTTAGGAAATGTTTAATATAAAGCAGCTTTTATCTCCAAAAGAAAGCAAATAGGAACAAAATTATATTAAATCTTTTTGTTTGAAATATCTCAAAGAATATCACCCGGAAATTATTTATATTAGGCCCTACTTAGGGTCCATCCTGTATAAATACCTAGACTACTTCAGCAATTTGTACATTTTCCAACTAGTTTATATTTCTCATGTATTCCCCCTTACATCTTATGTGACTAATTTTGATAAATGTACTTGTTCAATTTATTTTATATAATGTATTAGATGTGTATTAAGAGAGGAATAGAGATTAAGGGTGTTTGAGAATGAGGTACTTAGGAAAATATCTGGGGCTAAGAGGATTGAAGTTACAGGAGACTGGAGAAAGTTACACAACGCAGAACTGCATGCATTGTATTTTTCACCTGACATAATTAGGAACATTAAATCCAGACGTTTGAGATGGGCAGGGCATGTAGCACGTATGGGCGAATCCAGAAATGCATAAAAAGTGTTAGTTGGAAGGCCGGAGGGAATAAGACCGTTGGGGAGGCCGAGACGTAGATGGTAGGAAAATATTAAAATGGATTTGAGGGAGGTGGGATATGATGATAGAGACTGGATTAATCTTGCACAGGATAGGGACCGATGGCGGGCTTATGTGAGGGCGGCAATGAACCTCCGGGTTCCTTAAAAGCCATAAGTAAAAAATAAGTAAGTAATAGATGTCTATTTCTATGTTTTTTGTATTATGTTTTTATGTGTTCTATGTAGTTCATGTATATGTTTCAAACCTGGTTGAGTGGAAAAGAAGGCTTGTGGGCTTAACTCGGCCAGGATACTACCATTTATTTATTTCAGTTATGGTTTATTTAACGACGCTTGCAACTGCTGAGGTTATATCAGCGTCGCCGGTGTGCCCAAATTTTGTCCCGCAGGAGTTAATTTACATGCCAGTAAATCCTTTGACATGGGCCTATCTCATATAAGCACATTTTAATGCCATCGACTTGGGCCGGGATCGAACCCGCAACCTCGGGCCAGCACTCTACCGACTGCGCCACCCAGGCCTACGATACTACATGAAATATAATACTTTTAATAATATTTTATAGATATTTATTTGAAATAGAAAGCATAGAATGGCGGTTAACTTCAAGAACCGCCAGATGATTTTCTTCGTCCCCCCCCCCAATTAGGTGCATGTAGAATAAAGTGACAAATGATGCGACGAATTATTGTTGACTGAAAAGCGTTTGAGTAAGAGAAATAAATGATTATATAAACGATTACTTCTACGATTGGTTGTGAATGTATTTAAAATGGCCGATTCTCTATATAGTGACCCTGGAAGAAACAGACGGACAGTCCGTTGTTAAGAGGATTACTGCTGTATTGTGAGATCATTCGTTACGCGTGGGTGAATTTCAAAGCAAGGCCTTAAATGTTTAGAATGAGAAGGGAGAAACTTGTTTAAAACTTAAAAATAAACTCCACATATATTTCTTGTTCATTTTTAAATGTCGATTTTCCTAAGTAGAAAAGTAATAATAGTAGTAATTAAAACTTAGCCTAATACAGTTAGTTTCTTTTATCTAATATGTGAAAATGACACACCTTGTACATAAAATGTCATAATGCAACAAAATAATATAAAAAATGTTTAATAAGGTACTCAGAATAATTAATTCTACAGGGTATTCGAAAAGTCCCAGTAACCTGTTTATTTTTTCTGTAAAATGAAAATTGTGTCCATGTTAATCGTATGGCATTGGCCAATATATTTCGAGGTGTGATCATGGTGGGAGACACCTGGCGAACCTGAGGAAAACCATAACACTTGGAAATTCCCAACCATTCCAAGAGTGCAAGATGGCGAGGTGAATACTAGAGTTTTTAATGTTGAGAGGATACTTGTAGCTTCCGTGTGGTTTCACGAGCGACCACATACCGGAAAAACTGTGAATAACAATATGCAATGATATGTCGTGGAGGATTTTAGGGCTGGTATTGGTAAAACGCTACCGAGCAGAGATAACTTTTTCACGTGGGAGAAAATGAAATCTTTTCGCCCTGTAACTGTCAATTAATTAACAGGCATTGATTTGGACAGATAACATAGCTGCATGTTGTTACTCATAGTTTTTCCGATAAGTGGCAGCTCGTGAAACCACACGGAAGCCACAAGTCTTTCCTCCACACTAAAAACTCGCGTATTATCCTCGCCATTTTGCACTCTTGGAATAGCTGTGAATTTCCGTCCGCCAGATGTCTCCCACCATTATATCACACCACGAAATAGATCCGCCAATATCGTATGAGTAACACGGACACAATTTTCATGCACAGATCTGTTTTCCAAAAAAATAAACAGGTGTATTCGCATATTCTGTATTTTTGTAAGGTGTTAAAAATGTAGGGATATTTTATCGATTGGCAATAGTCACTGTTGTCAAGTGTGCTCGTCTTTATGGCGAGTAGGCTATTCAACAGAAGTGTCGTCATACAGGATGTTTCCGAGGTGGTGGTACAAACTTTCAGGGATGATGGCGAAGGGCAAATGTATCAATTTGAGATAAGGAACCCTGGTCCGGAAATGACTGAGTCGAAAGTTATAAGCAAAAATAGTTGTGTGGAAATGGAATTGTAATTTGGCACCACGTGCCCTTCTTCCCTTAACTTTTGGAACAGTCGTGGAAAGATGATAAGGACCGGATGTCTCCTACGTGGGTACTTGTACCGATACAATCTGTGAGCTTGTCTACTGTTCCTATTGTCTCATCCGTATTCGAAAATCAGGTGTGCTTATTCCGCTCTCGTTTACTCCTCCATTTCACTAGGACTGATCGACTGGACACTGCAGTTCGTACACATACAGTGCTGTCTACAGACGTGCATATCACGACCGACCGTGTCCGTTATATATACGCTATCTGCATTGCTTTAGTGAAGTTTTCTGTCCCCAAACCTCAGGGAGCACATTGAATGGAATACTGTAAGTAGACAACGTAAACAACGTCAGATGTGTAAGATGTACAGATAAATACACATAAATAAGGTGTACAGAGGAATAACATTATTTCATTTCCACACAACTATTTTTGCTTGTAACTTTCGACACGGTCATTTCCAGCCCAGGGTTCCTTATCTCAAATTGATACATGTGCCCTTCGCCATCATCCCTGAAAGTTTGTAACACCACCTCGGAAACACCCTGTATAGAGTGACAAATTCAAATAAATTCTGCTATAGGATAGTCTACAAAAGATTTCAATGGTCACGCTAGGAGCACTGATTTAAAGCATTGTTGCAATTACTTATCGAATGCCCTAGTGGCCTATTTGAAATCAAATTTCTTGCAGTTGGGATTGTAAAGAATGCCTCTGCATTCAATCCGAAAAAAAAAAGTTTACTATCTTAATTGTATGCATAGGCCTATTAAATAATCCCAGTACAGTAGCTTAAATCTGTTGGCTAACAGTTCAAGAAATGAAACAACATACTCGTATATACAATTCGCAACAGTCTGAAGGAAATTAATTGTCCAGTGGCACTCGTTTTATTATTTAGCTTACCCGTATTTGATGCGATTTTTCATAGTCACTTGCAGCTATAATAAAAGTGAGACGTGACGTTTCGAGAGGTGCTACTGATCCCATTAAAGTCTCATAAACGTACAGATCAGATTTCAAGCATTGCTGTCGACCGTCCTTGCCATTTAATGTCCTGCCCAGGTTTACGACCTAATTAAAATACCCCGTCACCTGATTGAAGCTCGTGACGTTTGAAGGGATTTGCTGTCCGCTTTCTCTTTCATCCTGACCTTGCCCTTCATTTCAGGCTCTTCTTTTTTATTTTTCTAAACGCTTGTTTATTTTTCTTCTGCTTCTTTCGTCTACTTTGTTTAATACTTTTTAACGTGGAACGCTTAAGTGGACACTAGAGATGAACAAAACTAACTGCCGCTCTCGCTCGCTGTGTTCGTTGCATTTGTCTTTCGAGTCTCGACTCATCATTCTCGTGCTCTTCAAGTCTCGCTCATCATTCTCAAAATGGCATTTGGTCGGCGTGGAAAGATTTCGTAAGTTTGAATAACATACATCATTGAAATAAATAACATTATAAATGTTTCAATGAGACAAAAAGACAAAACAGAACAGTATCTTAGTTTGAATAACTTAAAGGAAAAATTGTCCCGGGGCCGGGTCCCGATCCCGGGATCCTTCGCTTAGCGCACGAATGCTCTCCCGACTATTATTATTCATTATCTATTCTATTCATTTGACATTCATCAGATTTGAGAGTTTGAATGTCTTATAGTACACATTTCCTTTCTTGTACCACAGTCTAGTATATACAGTCACGAAGCTGGAGTTTATGAGGGCTAGGAACAATAGACTGTGCAGGTACTATTTCGCATTGTCTGTAAGGAGGCGATAGTAGCGATCCTAGTGGTTAGCAACTATCTATAGATGCATATTTACTAAGTATTGAGCTTCGTGACTGTATATACTAGACTGTGCTTGTACTCTGCAGTTGTCTTCCTCACTGAGCTTGCCGCCTGTTCCGCGTCAATGCTCGTCATTTGTCATAATCAGCTCACGTCCTCATCGCTGTGGTCAGTCTCCAGCACGCGCTGGTACATGACCCACAAGTTTGGTAACCACCGTTTCCAGTAACTAATTGCTGCATGACCGCAAGCGACTAGCGGTTCAAACAAAATCGAACTTGGGGTCTGCTTGTCATATTCCAATGGCGAACTGAGAACTCTCTCGCATTTTTGAAACTACTTATGCAATAGAATCATCATTAGCCGAACGGTGAGACTTCTGGCTATCCACGGAGGTGACCTGGGATCTAATCCCGGATAATTTGACAGTTCTTTACAGTGAAAGACATAAGCACTCCTGCCTCCGTTGCACCAGTTCGATACAAAATTAAAACAAACTGTAAAGTACTGCACACATTTATGTGCATGCTGTTCCTTTGGAGCAAGTAACCAAGGGAAGACCAGACGTTGACACCGACACCAGAGTGTTCAAGTGCAGCACATCGAGATGGACAAAGAGTCAGACTTATGAAGTGTTATCTTTCCGTATTTGTTAAAACGATACACTGATAAGTTGATAATAAACATGTTCTATCAAGAATAGGACCTAAGCACAACACTTCTGTCTGTCTGTCTGTCTGTCTGTCTATCTATCTGTCTGTTCGTCCGTCTGTCTATCTATCTATCTATCTATCTATCTATCTATCTATCTATCTATCTATCTATCTATCTATCTATCTATCTATCTATCTATCTATCTATCTATCTATCTATCTATCTATCTATCTATCTATCTATCTATCTATCTATCTATCTATCTATCTATCTATCTATCTATCTATCTATCTATCTATCTATCTATCTATCTACCTACCTACCTACCTACCTACCTACCTATCTAATGTAATCTAATCTAATCTAATCTAATCTAATCTAATCTATCTGATCTGTCTGTCAGTCTGTCTGCTTGCCTACCTATCAATTTTTTTTTCCAATGTCAGGGCCCTTAACTTGCCGTTATTCGCCCTGACTCACCGAGCGTGCTCATAGCTGTCGCTAGTGGCGAGAAACATAGACCACTTAGTTCGTAAGAGAATATCCAGAGTAGGCCTACGTCACAGGCGGTGGGTCTACATTATACTCGTAATGGATGATGATGATGATGATGATTATGATGGAGAATAGTTGGGATGTCACAAGGAGATTGGAGTATCCGAAAACACCTGTGTTGTCACTATAAACTCAGGGTGGATCAACCGGGATTTGAACTCGAGGGGGTGGGAGCCCTGACTCATAAGCCAATTAACTAATTTAATCTTGTGTAATACCTAATCAGGCCCACTGGGACTAGCTCACCCCTTGAGCAAAAGTAGAGCTGCCCTACCGATGGTAGGAGGCCTTTGCCTGCTAAGGATATAAGGATATTCTAATTCTAATTCTAGTACCTAATCTTGTCTGTTTGTCTGCCTACCTATCTATCAAAACTTGCTTACTTACCTACCTAGTTATATCTATGCCTGCCTGACAGCATTTTGTTCGTCACGTGCTTTAGCCTGGTTAGGATTTGCTTGTTTTGCCGTTCTTGATGATTTGAACTTTATAAATGATACCAACACGTAGTAGGACTCCGTGATTTTGTGTCAATGTGTAGGATCCAAGACTTAACATCGATACATAATAAACATGTGTGCCGTAAGCGGGTTTCGAAGCAGCTTGTATGTGGAATCAAAGCTGCTTGAAGGAGGTAGGGGGAGATATTTTTTCCTTGATTTGTTTCATGTTGGCAGTCCTAGTTTATAGTGTACCGTACGCGTCACTTCCTGCGATCTGCGGATATGCCGAAGGACAATGAGGAATTCTTGAAACTGGATCCAGGATACCCGATCCGGGGGCGACTTGCACACGTGCCCCAGTCTTGGGGTTGATATTAGCATAGTAACCCCCTCTCCATTCATTGCAAGTGGAGGGGGGGCGTGGTGGAATCTCTAGAACTTCCTGTACGCATATTGTTCTGAGTACAGCCGGGCAGACTTCAAGATTCACCCCTCCAGCCAAGACTTGCTCCAAGAAATGCTGCCTCCACCCCAACCACCCGAGCCCTGCATATTATTTCGTATTCTATGTACATTGCTTTCCGAATTTATTTGTTATGCATGCAGCCTTGATGCATCTGCTAACGGACAGGAGCTCGAATGTTAACTTGTTGTACACGGTTCAATCCAGACTGACGACGAATGGTAAACACTTTCAGCTTGTCTTTCTTGGAAGGACACAAGATCTGCAGATTTCATGCCCCTTATAAGTGCAAGGACTTCATGAGGAACTGTTGAGCTTTGTGCAAAAAAAAAAAAGATCTTAAGTTTATTATTATTGCGCACGAAGAATATTATTGTAATGCTACAAAATTTCCATTGGAAAATGTTCATGGAAACATGCGTTTTCAACATCCCCAATACCGAAAAATGTGGTTTGGCATCTTGTCTGTCTGTATACATCGATATCTCCTGAATTACGGATTGTGCCTTAGTCAGTATCATAATTAAATTTACCAGGGAATGATACACATTAAATATATTCAGTTCACTATCAATAGATTTCTATTTCAGAAATTGGCGATGTATTCGATATCGTCTTAAACAATTTCCTTCCACGTTTCTCTTCTTTCTCATATAAGATCATGGTGTAACAGCATGACTAGAAAATTTGTGCAACAGGAAAATTTTATTAATAATAGTGAACATAATCGCACGTTTCATTGAAAGTTTCTTCAAATTAACATTATGCATTAAAGATATCTGCACCAATTACACATATTTAATGTTGCAATATTCGTTATGAAAATACTGCAAAAATATAAGAGATCCTTCTCGTATAAAAAATTACGCATTTCCCTAATACGCAGTCAGAACGTATTTCTTTTTTCCAGTTAGCTGTAAGAACCACTTTTGTGCCACGAAGGCACATGTTCAATCCCCACCGAAATCGGTATTTTTCTTCCCATCATATTTTCCAGAATTCTCCGGGATCCATTCAGTCTTCTGCAAAATTGAATAGGCTCTTGTGCCTTTACTAGAGTCTGTCGTTGCTTGACATTCAATCTGCCTTCCTGTAGTGCTAAGAAAAGGAAAATGAGAGCTTTACCTCCCTGTCTTCTTGGCACCTTAAACTGCAGTGTGTAATCTAGCCTATGTATGTATGTATGTATGTATGTATGTATGTATGTATGCACAGTATGTCTTTGCAACGAATGTGAGTCTACTTTGTTTTTGTCTGAAAAAGAGGTAACATTTTTCTTATTTTTGTTTTTAATGAATGCAATTACACAGTAATTGAGGGAGACAGATATAAAACATTTTCTGAACAAGTGTTGTGAAAATTGGGGATATCAAATTTATAAAAAAAATCTGCCCTGTGCCAGAATTGTTTCTTTCTTATTGTGAACCGACTTTTATTTATTTATTTATTTATTTATTCATTCATTCATTCATTCATTCATTCATTCATTTGTTCGTTCCTTTGTTGCTTCTTTCATTCGTTTGTTTATTTATTTATTTATCTACTTATTTATACATTTACTTATTTATACATGTACTTATATATCTATACATTTATTAGTTACTTATTTACTCATTCATTTATTCGTTGGTTCATTTAATTATTTAGTTATTATTTTGATTACTTAGTTGTTTATTTATTTATTTGTTTAATCTTACCGCAAAGAGAAGGAAGCTTCCAATCATATGTATGTAGCTTACATTGATACAATACATGTACAAAATACATAAAATGAAAAACAAAACAAGCAAATATGACAAAGAAAAGAAGAATATATAATACATTCTAGAATGTATTGCTGTTAATATTAGTGCCAGTAGTTAATACAATAATAAATAATTATTTTAAAATTAACTGAAAAAGAGTTATAATAACTTACTTACGAATAATTTCAATAACTAAGGAAATACAGTTATTTTTTAAATTATATGACATTTTGTAATTTATAAACTGAAATATATTGAGAATCAAAGTTTAAAGTATTGCACATTATAAACAATGGAGAATTCTTAGAGAAAATAGTTCTAGGAATTGGAATGACAAAAGGTTGTTTGTGTCGTAATTCTGTTCTTTTTATATCGAATTGAAGGCATTTAAGAAAATCACAGTTATTCAATAAACAATTAACACTGTTATAGTGTGAAAATTGGAAATGTATTGATAGTCTTGATATTAAATTTTTATAATTAAATTTAAAAAAAGTAAGTGATTATAGGAAAGATCCTTTTCATACGCCGACATGCAGATATAAATAGTGAAATCTGTGTGTTTATTCGAATTTGAAGAAGTAAGGGTATGTACGAGTACAAGGAGTCGCAAATAAACGCGTTTTTCTAAATACTGTATAGCAAAATAAATATATTGCATAATGAGAGCGAAAATAAAGTACAAGAATTGTAACATTAGGCCTATATATTGCCATTTGTGAAACATCAATCACATTCAAGTTTTGAAAATTGTACCCGGTAGGAGACGACCTTGACTGTGTTCACACTCGGAGGGTCTGCGATTCAAATCAATCATGGCACGTTCCAACGTCGCAATAGGAATGGATTCAGTTTCAACTCGGATGTTATTTTTGAGCTCTTCAATGGTGCTTGCTTTTTAGCTGTCCCCACAGGAAATAATCATATGCAGTTAAGTCTGGAGACCTGGGGGGCCAATCAACGTCACCATTCCTGGAGACGACCCGTTTGTGGAAAATTTGGCGCACTGCTTGCATAGAAATTCTCACTGAATGTAACATGGTCCTGTCTTGCTGGAACCAATAAATTCCCATCGAGCAGCGACCGACTACCGCCATTGTTATAAAAAGCTTTAACAGCTATTGCTCGTTGAGATCCATTCCATGATCTATGTTTCTGGAGTGGTATTGTTAATCAGATGATAGTCAAACATTGTTTCTGCAAATGGCGATAAAATTATTGGCATCATCAAAAGGAAAATTTTTCTCAGCAAATTGAAAAGGCTCTTTTTAGACACTTCATATTTCCGCTTGTCCCTCCTTCGTAGAATTTCTCTCTGGCTTAGTAAATTCATTTTTCTTTGAAGTAAAGAAAGTGCGCGTTCTCTTAAACGTTAAGAAACTGCGACTTTGAACTGTCACTTGCACTAAACAATATTGCAGCCTATTGATCTCGCCCAGTTTTGAATCAGTACAAGTTACAGTATTGTAACATTTCGAAATCATTAAGAACCTCGTTTCTGCGATGATTGATCAGTAACAGTCTGTTAGAAGCAGTGGCGACATGTTGTGGATGTTCGATGAGACAATGCCTCGAACTTGAATGCTGGCGGCATCTCGAACCCCCTCAAAGGCAGAGGGTGGTACAATGGGGGCCGCGCCGGTCGTCACGTTCAGTTCCCCTCCCTCTGTCCAGGAAACTTCGTCACTTGCTCTGTTCTTGTCTACTTCGAACGATTGTCATTTGTCCTTTATTGCAAATTAAACCGCAAGTCGTCTTTTGTTTCTCAGCGTCGCCACTGGAGGCGTTGTTTCTCGTAACTCTGAAGACAGAGTAAGTTGCGAACCGACCCTGAAAGACTTTCTTTACTGGAGATTATGTTTCATATCTCAAAACGAAGTTCACGGAGGCTGAAATTGAAGCAGTTTTTGTTCATGAAACTCATTTTCCTCTGTTACAAACATTACAAATAACCTAGCGATAGTTCACTAAATGTGGTGATTATTTATGTATTGTATTCTAAAATCTATTGATTATAATTATTTTAAAAAAAGGGATAGAGGATTTATGAAATTCCTTAGATTGCTTGAAACATCTTTATTCTTCGTATGTAATTTTTAGTTCAGGTAAAGATGCATTTAAGGGTGAAGTGAATAGGCCTACAATCACAGGCAGGATGAGTACACCTTACCCAATAACTAGATAATGAAGCGAGACGGACCGTGTGGAATGACGCAAAGAAGAGGAAATGGGAGGAGGAATAGTTAAAAAGTACGCCACCGCGTATGCTTTCGAGGGAATTCGGGGGTGTGAGAAAGAATGTACGTGAGTTGCAACCCTATTGACCATTATTGTCTCACTCTGTTTTCACCGTTTTGATGAGAGAACTTATTTTGAAGGGAAAAGGGCCAAAGAGAATGTAACCTAATAGCTACAGCATGCAAGAGTTGACCATGTGGAATGAATGAACGAATGAATGAATGAAAGGAAGAGAGAATTTTGAAGGGGAAAACCGAAAATTAACGTTGCCCAATAGCTACCATATAAAAAGTGAGAGGGGAGACAAGCATGACAGAACAGCATCAGGACAAGGAACGCCGGAAGATGTATAAAGCACGCACATTCAAAGGTACTGAGTCCTTTCACAGTACTAGTGGAACTCGAGTAAACTCGCCCATGTACCGAAGGCAATATGCGCAATTAGAGGCTCCTTTTAGAAATTATTGACACAAATAAGTATTAATAATAAAAATGAGAATGCTTGCAGATAATAATAATAATAATAATAATAATAATAATAATAATAATAATGTAACTCATAGTTTTCGTCTTTTCAAAATTAAATACTTTGGATTAAAAAAACTGAAAGTAAATTTTCTTCACAATACATGGTACAAATACTGGGTGTTCATTTCAAAGTGTGTCATGACGTCACTTGTGAGTCAGCGATTTGAAGCGAGTTTCAGCTTTTATGTCAGAGAAGTTGCCTATTAATCAAGGCGTTCAATCTGAACTTGAGAACGTGTACGGTATAACTTGAACGTCGTAGCAACAGATGGCTGTCTGTAAAGTCTGTGTGCTACCATAACCTCTTTCGAACTGTGTTTTGCGCGGGCAAGTCGTACGCATGGTATTTGTTATCATCGGTTGCGTACAGCAACATTCCACAACACAAATCAAATGCTCCGAGTCCATGTTGACCGTCGAAGTTAATGTCAACAAATACGTAAGTAATCATCTTAACCCTCTCCACATATCCCGACAGTAAGAAAAAACTCACCTCAGTACGTGTTTCCAAACAGTTCACATTCCTGCCACTACAGGTGTAACCGTACGTATCGGTAAGTACTCTTCAGAATGAACGCCGTACTTGCTAGGCAACTTCTCCGGCACATAGGTAATACGCCTCTGTGGAAGTGTAGGAAGATTGAATTCTCTAGGCTCAACGACTAACCACATGACGGCATACAGCGAGCCATGACACACTTTGAACTGAACACGCAGTATAATATAGCAACACTAATAATAAGAGGAATAAAACTTAAAAATAAACCTTTTCTCTTGTCATTTTGAAAACAAATCTTCCTCATTTCTTGTTGCTACATTAATCTTCCTCAGTAGTTGCTTCATCAGATATTGTATGCTCTGGAGTTACTGGTTCAGAACTAGTGAACTTAAGATTCCATCTTACCATTAGGCCTACAAGTTTCTCCAACCTTTCAGTACACAGCCTATTTCTGAGTTTTGTATGAATGTTGCCATGAGAGAACCAGTTTCACATGCAGCTGAAGAAGATGGCACATATAATATTCGCGAAGCAATTGAAAATAAAGCCTGACCAGAATGTAAGCCTTTCCTCTAGAGACTGCTGTTTCAAAATGATTCCAAATGCTTGAACGAGGTCTCATTGTACTCACAAGCTTACACAGTAGACTACAGTATCACGACACGACTGGTTACGGACTATAAGCGCCGCACTGAAGTGATATCAGCTGTATTATGTATTTGTGTACAAACAAGACATCCAACTACCAGCTGCATAGATACACCAACAACCCTAGCGCCTAGCACACGGAAGTAAAACGCCCGAATGTATATGCAAAATGGTTGGCATGTGAGATGTTTTGGTTAACTTACATTCAATAAATCCAATTAATCCTAGTTTCAAACCCATAAAAACCGATGTATATGGATTTAAACGGATTAAAACAGTTTTTTCACGTCACTAGGTTCCGTGACACTAATCCAGTTTCGAAGTGTTGTGAATCGTATGATCATTTGTATCTTTCTGTAATTCATATTGTAGAATTTTTTGGTGGAAGGGTTTCCGTCGCTAATTGTCGGTGGCCTCAGTATTCAGCCCTCATCATCGCGCCTCTGTAGGAATGTAGCCTTGGACTGCATCCTATAGCATGCGTTTCTCTTTTGTTATTCACCTTGCATGTTGCTTGGCGTGACGTCACACATTGTCCAGCCGGCTTCTGCTGTCCAAACTTGCTAGGTGTGGCTTCATGGCATTTGATTTTCTAGCGATTGTCCTTCTTATGGCTCTGATTTGTGACTTACAGCTCTCGCTACTACGATAACCTGTGCTCATTGACTGTCACAGGCGGGTTAGATAGCTTCAGTGATACAATTTATGATAACGGATACCTTTACATTAATGTTTAGGTGAGGGGTTTGGACTTTTTCCATTGCTGGTTGTCACAATCAAAAAATTAAGACACAACGTTTCGAAGGGTGGTTCTCCCTTCATCTTCAGGTGGAAGGAAGGAGAGAAAGGAAAAAACCTACTGTTGGGATCGTTACGTACAGCTATTCTGTATGACTGATCGATTGATTCCTGGCTTCGGTGGAGATTCTAATTCAGAATTACCATTGCTTTCCAACCCCTCATTTAGATCAACGGATACCTTTACAGTTTTAAAACTATCTCCGCTCTATCTTCAGGTTTGAGAGACTGTATAGAAGTCTTCAGGAACCTTTGCGACGGTACTAGGGACTCCTTTATAATTTCCTGTTACAAGACCGCACAGTCTCAAATGTCTGCATCTGTCCTCTGCATAGGAAAGCGTGCGAGGAAAATACTCACTAATTTTGTGTGGCGATCTCTTAGATCAGAACTAGATTTATTAAACTGGTCGTAGAACACAAATGGATGAAAGAGACTTTGAATATAGGAAAACAAGAATTTAAGAAACTTATAACTGAAAAAAAAAAAGTTCTTCATGAATCAGTCGTCACATAGTCGACCATGCCTAAAAGCTCTACCACCAAACACGTTTCAGAGAACAACTCTTCTCTTCTTTTTTCCCATTATGCTTGTCTGTAGTTCAACTGACTCGGACGTTTGAAATCAACGCCTTCGTACTGTTTCGCTATTGCTACGAGATGCTTTTCAACGATGCGAATGTTATCGTACAACATTTCGCTACTTCTACTGCTAGGAGAACTGTTAGAACCGTCTCATATTTTTGTAAACATTGTCGCCATTTAGTTCTTCTTCCATGCTCTTTCGCAATTGCTAGGAGAGGTGTTTCAACTTCCTCATTTTTGTAAACATCCACTGTTTTAAACAGCATTTTCGTAAACATTATCGGCATTTAGTTCTGCTCTTCACTCTCTTTGACCACCACTAGAATTGTTACAAGTGTCTAATATTTTTGTAAACATTGTCGCCATTTAGTTCTTCTCTTCATTGTCTTTCACCACTACTAGAAGTGCTTTTATGTTTTTGTAATTCTTGTCTTAACAATCATTCACCACTATTACATCTGTGACAACTATTTCATTTTTGTGAACATTGTCGCCATTTACTTCTTCTCTTCACTCACTTTCACCACTACTAGGAGAAGTGTTTCAACTGTCCCATATTTTTGTAAATATTGCCATTTATTTCTTCTTTCCGCGCTCTTTCATCACTACTAAGAGAAGTGTTTCAACTGACTCGTATTTTTTCAAGTGTTTCAACTCTCTCATATGTTTGTTTTTCTCTTTACGCTCTCAACGCTATTAGAAAAAGTATTTCATCTGTCTCGTATTTTTTGCAAACATTATCGCCATTTAGTTCTTCTCTCCACAATCTCTTACCCCTACTACGACAAGCATTTCAACTATCTAATATTCTTTACGAACGTTGTCACCGCATAAGCTTCATTGTTGCTAGGAGACACATAGACCTATCAGCGCATGTCCGTGATGTATTACCTCGCAAGTTCTGTAGCGATGAGACAAACGCCAGCCAGCAGGTTTTTGTTCACGGCCGTGCGATTACAATCGTTCTGTGATGCTCATTTGTCCGTCCCCTCTCTGCAAGGGAACGCGGAGAGAGGGGGTCCATTGTTATAATCGTTGACGTAATACTGGGTACTGCCGTGGGGTAATTTATTTATCCTGTGTGCCCTCTAGGTTCAAAGGTAGGGGGGTACTATTTCTCGAGGTCAGACCACAAAGGTGTGTTATGATTATTGCAGACCGTCGTTTGTTTTTTTTTAGAGCCTCTGTATGCACGTACATACGTAAGCAGGCAACACTTCACTCAACGATCCTGAGGCCATTCACAGCTACCGGTACCGATATTCTGACAGTGGAGCAATTGTAGAATAATATCAGCAGAAAGCATAGAACTTAAAAATCAAGACACTCAATGGCTTTCTCCATCTCAGACACAGCTTTCGTTATTCGAGAAGGATGTATGTACATACATATGAATATATTTAAGTATGTATGCACGTATGTATGTATTTATATATGTATGTGTGTTGTGTTATGTATGTATGTAGGCCTTATGTATGTATGTATGTATGTATGTATGTGGTTTTATAATTTACATTTGTAAATCTTGTACTCTTTCCTTTGCAACTGCTGAGTTAGTCCTACGAGGTTTATCCTTTACATGTGCCTTGTTATTTTCATAATGTTTCCACCATTTGAAATCTGAGATATTTTCCTTAAGGGATTAGGTACAGCTTACAGCAGTAAATTTTTGGAAATACTGTATTCAATATTTTATTCCTCCATTACTGTATCTTGTGCAATAATGAAAATTGGTATCTGTAAAACACTGTCCTTCTGCTATATGAAAAAGTATTTTTACGATTAAAAAAATATTTACATTTTTTTTTTTCAATTCATTTCACTGTGCAGTGATGAAGCATTTCCCACATAACTCAAAAACTACCCAGCATTCTGTGATGAAATTTTTTGTGTGTATTTATGCATATTATATCTACAATATGATGCAAGATCACTTCCCTACCTTTGATAGATTCTCTGATAAAAAATAAATTCATTAAAAAATGGTCAAGCATCAGTACTTTCTTCTAACACAAAAAAAAAAAAAACTTTATTTATTAATGAATGTAGTTGAAAGAGCATGATATTGTAAATATGAGTTTTAGTAATAAAATAAGAGAGAGAGAACATGAAAAGTTAACAAGTTTATGAATGATGAGGGAAATACTTCATCACTGCACAGTGAACTGCCACCACTGCCATAAATATTTTTTTTTAATTGTAAAGATATATTTTTTTCATATAGCAGAAGGACAGTGCTTTACACATACCAATTTTCATTATTGTACAAGATACATTAATTGGAGGAAAAAAATGTTGACTATTTTCTAAGATTTTACTACTGTAAGCTGTACCTAACCCCTTAAATGTTCTAGAATTTCTGGGTCACTTTTCCCAGGCTCAACATAATAGTGTAATATTGGCTCTGCGCTGTTGAAATATGTGATTGTTCTATAATTCGGAAATGGTTGTATTAAATTGGCAACCACTCACTTTTAACGCTAAAAATGTAAACATGTGTTATCTCCCCATACTGTTACTCAACCAGCTCTCGTAAGTTGTTTGTGGACACTTGGGTGAAAGAGCAGTTTTTCCCAGAAGTTTGTGTTGTTTTTATGGAATTGGAAGAAGGTATCTTCTTCAAATTGATAAGCGAATTGATATTAAGTACATCCTTTTTAAAAGAGTCTCCCCTTTGTTTTGTATCGTAATTGTTATGGGTCTTGTTTGCGTGTGAATTGCTGTGTTTTTTATGCATTCTTAGAACGGTTCTGTAATTATGGATGGATACAACCGCAAGTGAGAGAGTCTTCCTTTAATAGACTCCTGATTGGTAGAGGATGTCTGCTTGGCTAAGCACAGCATTTCTACCCAAACTAGGTGAACTCCTCAGCCAGTGTAGCCAACACAAAAACAACACATTTTATGTCCAGTTATACAGGTTTTGTTGTTTGAACTGCTGCTATTAGTTCTAAATTTAAACTCTAGATTTTCTTCTCTCCGCGTCATATGCGAATTATGAGCAGTGCGCCAGTCGTAACTTGAATGATCTTCTTTATGAAGTGTTCAGAGAACTCTGTAATGACACAGCAGATCAGTTTAGATTTTTTCTCAGATATACAGGTTCTGCGGAATCGTTGCTGAAAGCATGATTTTCGGTAATGCCTTCTGTCAATGTTCAACGACTTCTGCAGAGTTATTAAACCGAGTCTGTCCATATGCAGTGGCTGCGGGTCCGTTCGTCAGGAAATGGTGCACATGAGATGCAGTCGTCTTGCAGTTCTTATGAAAAGAACTCGGAACGGCTATTTCCTTCAGATTGACGGTCTCGGTTTTGTTCTTCACACGAAATAAAATGAAAAACGGAACATATAAAATCAGCCATTCCCACATCCTTTCCGGACTACTAATGGAAAGAATTACCGTTAAATAGGTACACATCAAACTATTATCGATAGAAGAGAGCCTAGGAAATTTATGTAAAAAAGGTCAAATATCCCTTTGACTACTAGTATAAGGTGTCCTTTTAATGACGCTTGCAATCTAGTGTAACTACTTGGGAGTAATTGGTGAATATTACTTATGTCCCAGCCACTATAGGAGTTTAATAAAATACTTTGAAAATGCATTGGATTTATAGTACTAATTACTAGAAATTGATGTGATCACTAGGAGAGCTGTAAGTCCACACAATGTAATGTAATAATAATTATATATATAGTACAATAAGAATTGAAATGTGTTGCGGTTGTGATAAAAGTATTGAAAATTGGTTTATAGCGCCACATTGGCAGTGATAAAAGTATGTAATATTCGTTCAGTGGCTGGTGGATACTCTGTATTGACCGAATAATTTTTACATCACTTTAGAAGTTCATTGACAAATACGAATGCATGTAGCATCGAAAATCCTGTCGAGCGTCGACTTTCTACACTGGATACACTAGGTGAAGCCTCGGAGAGTTCAAGTGGATTTTTTTCCTCTGCCGTTAATTCTAACATTTCAGCATGATTAATATTCTTTCGATTTGTGCAGTAGCAATCTGATAACTACTGAACCATAATGTGCCCAACTTCACGAGATCTCTACGGCAAACGTTCTAGCACAAAGTAACTGGAAGAGGTTAGAAAAGCCGCTTTTTTTTTTTTTTTCGATAATACGATGCATATTACTAACTTTGCTTTTCGATGTGACTCTCTGGGGTGACACAGTAAGATCACATTGTTGTTATTATTATTATTTTTATTATTATTATTATTAGACTATTATTATTATTATTATTATTATTATTATTATCTTCTTTTTTATTGAATGTGTGATTCAGTTTGCTAAAGAATGAGACGAGGTTAAACAGAGAATATATCGTCGGCTTACAAGCAAAACACATTAAGTCAAAATTATTAATCTTCCTCTGGCAGAAATCTCTTGACACAGCTGAATCCTCAAAATATTATTTTTAGTAAGTTGTTGGTCTTTATGTGTATTTAATTTTCCAGTTCTAAGTTTATACACAAACATTATGCACATTATATATGCCTTTCTCTCACGATCAGACGTAATATTTTTTACTTAATTTATTTTTCTTGTAAACCGACGTATATACAATTATAGACGAGATACAACAGTAGGCCTATCATCCAAATGGGAAGAACATGTTTTTCGATGTCACCCTAGATTTAACATTGTCGCGGGCAGTAGGACAAAGATGTTAATATACAATAGGACCAATAGTGACATACTGTATACCACTAAAACATGTGCATTTAATAAGACTGATGAAATAACATTGTCTATTTGAAAGAAAAATTTTCAAGTGTAGTCCTACAAGAAGAATACCAATGGAGAAGACGTTACAATTTTGAGCTTCGTTATAGGCCTATTATACATAGAACCTAATGCAGTTAAGTATGTTAAAATCTTATTAATAGGTTTAAAGTGTAATGGTAGAAAGGGGGGGGGGGAAAGTGTTTCAAATAAAACCAAAGGGTAAGAGAGGAATCAGCCACCGACGTAGCTCATGCGATAGCGCGTTTGCCTGCTGATCCGGAGTTCCGTTCGGGAGTAGGTTCGATTCCCACTTAGGCTGATTACCTGGTTGGGTTTTTCCATGGTTTTTCCCAACCGTAAGGCGAATGTCAGGTAATCTGTGGCAAATCCTCGGCCTAATCTCGTCAAATACCATCTGGCTATCACCAATTCCATCGACGCTAAATAACCTAGTAGTTGATACAGTGTCGTTAAATAACCAATTAAAAAAAGAGAGAGGAAACGAAAGGCCTACCATGATGTTGAACTGCTTGGAGAAAGGAACTGCTAAGATCGGTCGCTTAGTAAGGAGGAATGGGAATAGCTTCTAAAGAAGGCAAGGGTCCACACTAAGCTATTGATGATGATGATGATGATGATGATGATGATATAATAATATGGTTTATTTAATGGCTCTCGCATCTGCCGAGGTTATATCAGCGTCGCCGGTGTGCCGGAATTTTGTCCTGCAGGAGTTTTTTTTACATGCCAGTAAATCTACTGACATGAGCCTGTCGCATTTAAGCACACTTAAATGCCATAGACCTGGACCAGGATCGAACCTGCAACCTTGAGCACAGAAGGCCGGCGCTACATCAACTGCGCTACCGAGGACGATGTAATGATGATGATGATGATGGTGGTGATGATGATGGGAGAATTAGGGCTACAGCACTTTAAGTTGATTTGTGTTTCCATCTTTCACAGAGTTCTAGAACCACCTTCATACGTTCACAGCAGGACTCCTTGACCGTGTCCGGCAATGGCCAGCGCTTACAACGTTACATGGACACACGTCAAGGCACTGTGAAACAAATTTTTCTTCATCTTGCTGGTAACGGAAACGGGGATTTGCATTCGAAAACACAAGGAATTGAATTTAAGTTGAAATAATAGCTTCCATTGTAACACGAGTGCAGTTTATGCAGGAGTGAACAATGAACTTGAGAGTACATGAAAAGAGAAAACGAAACAAGCACCTTCCGGATGATGTCGTACAACGAGTAGAGGCGACATTGAGATGTATGGGACGACCGCGACATTGCGGGGGGAGGAGGGCAGTCTTAATTAACTCCCCATTCAAGATTTTCTAGTCGGCGATACACAAGAAGCCACTTTCAGAAATATGTGGAATTGGAGTGACTAAACATGAAGAGAAACAGGCCTGCAGACTGGGTGACAAGGCACAGAGAAGGATACAGTAAACACAAATTGAGAGAAAGCTAGAGAGAGAGGAAGACGAAAACAGAGGAGGAAAATGAATAAAATGGGAGATAGAAAATATAGTTATTAGTCTACAAATAAATTCCTCGAATGACACCGGTTTAAAAACTAAGGGCCGTATTCATAGATATTCTTAGCGCGGGCTTCCGGTGGATGATCAGCGAACTAACGTTTTTCGTATTCATAAACCAGTGTTCGATATATGATATGATATGATATGATATGATATGATATGATATGATATGATATGATATATGATATGATATGATACGATATATCTTATATATGATATGATATATGATATGATATATGATATGATATGATATGATATGATATGATATGATATGATATGATATGATATGATATGATATGATATGATATGATACGACATGATAATATGATATGATATATCGTATATATGATATGATGATATGATACGATATGGTGTTTGAGAATAAGGTGCTAAGGAAAATATTTGGGGCTAAGCGGGATGAAGTTACAGGAGAATGGAGAAAGTTACACAACACAGAACTGCACGCATTGTATTCTCCACCTGACATAATTAGGAACATAAAATCCAGACATTTGAGATGGGCAGGGCATGTAGCACGTATGGGCGAATCCAGAAATGCATATAGAGTGTTAGTTGGGAGACCGGAGGGAAAAAGACCTTTAGGGAGGCCGAGACGTAGATGGGAGGGTAATATTAAAATGGATTTGAGGGAGGTGGGGTATGATGATAGAGACTGGATTAATCTTGCACAGGATAGGGACCGCTGGCGGGCTTATGTGAGGGCGGCAATGAACCTTCGAGTTCCTTAAAAGCCATTTGTAAGTAAGTAAGTAATGATATGATATATGATATGATATGATATGATATGATGATATGATATATGATATGATATGATATGATATGATATGATATGAATCCTGTACAAGTAACCAGTCGATAGCCGAGGCTAGTTTAGCACGCTCGTAGCGCGGCCTAGCGAAATGTCCTATGAATAGCACCCTTAAATGTTAAAGTGACAAAATGTAGACATAATGCACATCGAACTTGGAAGTGTGCTTTCATCGATCGAAGATATAAGAAGTTATCAGACGTAATGGAAATATTATTTTTATGATTTTCTTATAAAATCATTATCTTCTATAAAATTTTAACTTTGTCGGAAACGAAATTAAAAAAGCCTTTTGTCTGCCATAATATATTTTAAATGTTAGGAATTAATTAATTAATTCATTCATTCATTGTTCTGTCCAAGGGTAGGTATTTCACTACAAACCCAGCTTTCTCCAATCTTTCCTATTTTCTGCCTTCCTCTTTATCTCCGCATATGATCCATATTATATCTTAATGTGTCTATCATCTGATATCTTCTTCTGCCCCGAACTCTTCTCCCGTTCACCAGTGTTAGGAAAAGAAAGCTAAAGGTATCCCCTATATACGTCTGAAGACGCTTGGGGGGGCAATTGAGCTAGAGCTCCATGTTTTCCTTACCTCGGCACTAGAATGAAGTGGTGTGGTCGGCAGCACGCTCCGACCGCCTTTTACTCCGGGGGAAAGACCCGGTACTGAATTTGATAGGATAGGATCCGTTCTGGAATTTTTCGCAACGAAAAAATCCCATCATCACCCGGGATTGAACCTAAGATCTTCCAATCCGTTGTCACTTGTTCTACCAAATGAGCTGTCTGGTTCTTTAATTTATTTAATTGACCTATTTAATACATACCTACTCACTTTGTATTTCCTATTTCAGTAAGTTCTTACTATGTAGCCTACTGGTCTGAGAACCATAGGCCTTTATCAAGCAATATCGTTCTTTGTTTGATTGTTTCTTTTTTCTTTTATCCTTCGTTTCTTTCTTCCTTTAATTCTTTCTCTATTTCTTCTTCTTTCCTTATTTCTTTCTTTCTTTCTTTCTTTCTTTCTTTCTTTCTTTCTTTCTTTCTTTCTTTCCTGCTGTGGCTGAATGGCCAGACCCTCAACCTGTAGTGACATTAGCAGTGAATTTATTGTATAACAATATCCTTGACTGAACAGACCTAACAGACATGCTGTTTTAGATTTAATGTTTAGATTCAAACAGTAATTTCAATTTTACAAGCGATTTATATGCCAATGGGCTGTATGTTATAACACTGCTAATTCTTTCATCATTATTACTTATTGTTCATATTGTTGAACAGATTGAAATTTTTCTGACAATTTATATAAAAAAACTTGTGGCTGATAAGGTCACAGTTAATGTGTTTCTCGAGTTCCTCTGATTTCCTCCGTTACCGATCAAATTCCCTAATCCATTTTCCCGAACTAAAAATTCCGAAGTTTCTATAGCAGCATAAGAGTCTACATAAAGAGTGTCTTAATGTTCTTACGAATTTCACAAAATCAACATTTCAAAATATTGAAATAAACGTGACACAGTACTGAAAGTTTAAATGTACAACAAACCTAGAATTATAACCTAAGAGAAAAGAGGCACTAAGCTATTTAATAATATTTTAAAATGAGCTTAATCCTATCATGAAAATATGTTAGTGATACAGACGGGGCTAGAGTACAGACGAACAGTCAGAGAAACATTCAGACGGACAGAAAGACAGACAAGCTCCAATTCCTGTGACATCAGCCGCTGGCTCTCCTATTTTCTAAGAACATGTCTTGTCAACACTATAAAATATGAAATGCTGGTAACAGAGCAACGCTATGATATTGATGGAGGTATAGAAACCGAAGTACTCAGAGAAGACAAATCTTACAGAATGTGCCAAGAATAAAACTTAGGTTCGTCATTCATGATTTCGGAGCATGGTGTCCGCTGTCCTCGTCTTCTACACACACGTACTGTCACAATGCTGCGCTTCCATTTGCAGTGACGTCGATTATGACGCGAAACAATGCCCCACTGCGAACTGAGTCATTGGTCTGTGACTTCAATTCTGATGGCCATGCAAAACAAAAGAAGCCGTGCGTAAGCAAGTCGATGTGTGCGTGGCCCTGCCTCACAACACCTGGGCTCTCCGAGATGTGAACTCAGATATCGAGAGTGAAAGCTCAGTCAACAAACACCTATAATTTTTATGATTATGTCTATATTTGTGTCTCAAAATACAACTAGTAAGTTTAATAAAATGTAGACAATCAAGCAGCCGCTAACAAAAAATATCTTGCAGACATGCTATTAAAATTGTATAATATTGTATGCATATATAGTAGGCCTACTAAGATGTTTACGAAGATTTACAATATTAAAATTCCGTAAACAGTATCAATACATTATATGTAGGCTATATAATATTACAATTTTGTAAACAGTACATAGACATATACAATTAAATTTATGTAACACTATAAAGAGATAGAATATTAAAGTTCTCTTAAACAGTAGACCTACATAGAAGTACAGTTCCTGGGGGGGGGGAAAAAAAAGGCGGGTCTTAATGCGAGTCCACCTGTATGTAGGTAAACATTTTCACGATTGTCCACAAGTAGCATATAGACCTATACAGACACTCTTGTTTACTGCACAAGCGAAATGCATTGTATCTGGAATTTAGTAAAATTAGGCGGGCCATTTTTTTTCTGGAACTGTACAAAGTTAAAATTCTATAAACCGTACAAACACATACAATGTTACAACTCTGTAAACAGTACATATAAATACAAAATTAAAAAATTCTGTAAACAGTACAGACAGATGCAGGATTAGAATTTTGTAACGATGCATAGAAATACAAACTTAAAATTCTATAAACTGTACAAACACATACAATGTTACAACTCTGTAAACAATGCATATAAATACAAAATAAAAATCCTGTAAACAGTATAGACAGATGCAGGATTAGAATTTTGTAACGATGCATAGAAATACAAAATTAAAATTCTATAAACAGTAAAAAGAGATACAATATTACAGTTCTGCAAGCAGGACATAGAAATACAAAAGTAAAATTCTGTGAACAGTACAAAAGTATACAACATTACAATTCTGTAGACAGTACACAGAAATACGAAATAAAAATTCTGTAAATAGTACAAAGATATAATACAATATTACGTTTCTTTAAACAGTACAAAGAGATACAAATGGTTCTTACAATTCTGTAAACAGTACATAGAAATACAAAATTAAAACACAGCGAACTGTACAAACAGATGCAATCCTAAGCAGTACATAGAAATGCAAAATTAAAATCTTCTAATCTGTACAGTCGCCCTCGGTAGCATAGTTGGTATAGCGAGGCCTTCTATGCTCGAGGTTGCGAGTTCGATCCCGGCCGAGGGCATTTAAGAAGGGCCTATGTTTAAATGCGACAGTCTCATGTTAGTAGATTTACTGGCATGTAAAAGAACTCTTTCATCGTATGTAAAAGAACTCCTGCGGGACAAAATTCTGGCACACCGGCGACGCTGATATAACCTCTGCAGTTGCGAGCGTCGTTAAATAAACCATAATAACAACAATAATTTGTACAAAGAGATACAATATTATAATTCTGCAAACAGGTCACAGAAATTCAACATTACAATTCTGTAAATAGGACATAGAAATACAAGTACATAGCAATACAAAATTAAAATTTCGTTAAGAGTACATAGAAATACAATATTACAATTCCATGAACACTTAGAACTTAGGCTACATAGAAATAAAAAATAAAAATTCCGTAAACAGTACAGAGACGTAACACTACATATTATGATTCTGTAAACAGTAGGCCTGCATATAAATACAAAAGTAAAAATCTGTGAATAGTACAAAGATATACAATAGACTATCACATTTCTATATACAGTAGTATATAGAATCACAAAATTAAAATTCTGAAAAGTGTCTTACTTACTGACTTACTAATGGCTTTTAGAGAACCCGGAGGTTCATTGCTGCCCTCACATAAACCCGCCATCGGTCCCTATCCTGAACAAGATTAATCCAGTCTCTACAATCATATTCCACCTCCCTCAAATCCATTTTAATATCTTCCCATTTACATCTCGGCCTCCCCGAAGGCCTTTTCCCTCTGGCCTTCCAACTAACACACTATTTGCATTTCGCCCATACGTGCTACTTGCCATGTTCATCTCAAACGTCTGGATTTAATGTTCTTAATCATGTCAGGTGAAGAATATAATGCGTGCAGTTCTGCGTTGCGTAACTTTCTCCATTCTGCTGTAACTTCATCCCTCTTAGCCCCAAATATTTGAAAACCGTGTCTAGAGATACGAAATTAAAATTCTGGAAAGGTGAATAGAGATACAAAATTTAAACACTCTAAAGTGATGCAGAGGTAAGCCTACAGTATTATAGTTTTGAGTAGCTCACCTGTTCAGATGATATTAGCGTTTTACGTAACAAATATTTACCACAACCGGCTACAATGAAAATGAAATAATTTGGATCATTTGATTCCAGATAAGTTTAAAAATATGAAACGAGTTAAACGTCACAGTTTTATGACTATGGCAGTAGAGAATAAAGTGGCATGAACATGGAACCACATCGGATCACATTTAACATATAACAAACATGAGAGGAGAAGGAATTGTTGGCTGGCCGGGATCAATTTTAACCAGCAGAAAGTCTGACAAGCTTGAGTGCAGCGTATAGCCGTCTATTAATTGCGTGATCTCACCCCGTGTTGTGGAATTCACACAACTGCGACCTGCATTTTTATTGCTGGATGACACCTGCGCGCATTTCTCCCCTCACTTGTTATTTCGATGAAACAGAATTTTCCCATCGTCGCATTTAGAACATTGTGACAGTTGGCGTTGTCATGGCATCCAAGCTGTATGTTGATGCGTGCTAGCGGAAACGGCGGTTGATTGGTTGCTTGGTGAAGCCGTGAGACTTCCTGTTCACCTGTGACTTGTGAACCACAGCTGGCCCGTCACTGCACAAATGTGATCAAAATCGCATTTGAATTGCTTCATTTCCACATGTGAGACAAAAGAATAGCGCCGCCCGCCCTTTTCTAGAAAATACTCCCGCGTTATCTGGTGGACACTTCCTTCGAAATCTCTGCAGTTTCATATCCGTCCCTGCCTTGTAATTATTTCACTTTCATATGCAAATCGCCTTACGAAATAAAAAAAAATGTCGAAGCATTGCATTGTGCTGCGTTAAATGTAGTTGCGGCGTGAAAGGATGTCGAAGAATCACTTTGAAATTTAGATCTGATTAATAAAACATATGAAAATGAACAGTCCTTTCTAGTGTTATTATTTAATATCCTAACAGCCACATAATGTTGAAATAGACTGTATTAACGTCACATGATGAGATTGACTTTAAGGTTCGAATTATTATAATTAATATTGCTCATTAAATGATCTACTTGCTAGAGCTGAAATTAAATGTTCGAGGACTGATAGCTAAGTTATGTTTTATTCAGTTACAAAACAAATGATATTGTACACATACTTCAAATAAAATTGAGTGCAACATATAAACAGAATGGACAGATATAGGCCTAGGTACCAAGGCAAATTCTTCGTTACTTTTCTCGTGAGACAAGATCTATGGGAAGACCACACAAGACATGGAAGTTGACATTAACAGATCACTAGGCCCATCACAGAAAAGGTTGATGCTCATAAAATGAACTTAAAGTAGCCTATAGTTTTCTTTTGTTAATTTTAGTATTATCACTCTTTCGTATCTTAAGGACCGCATAAATTTAACATGTTATGGTGTTAAACTATTTTTAGAACATGGGATCGTAGTAGGAGGAAGAAAAATAAAGTGCATAAGATATGCCATTGTTAGCAGAATAGGAGACGATATTAAAGGATATGCTACTGGAGCTAAATGATAGCTGCGAGCAGTATGGGTTGAAGATAAATATAGACAAGACGAAGACCATGGTTATCGGAAGAAAATTAAATCAGGTAAACTTGCGAATTCTAAATGAGGCAGTAGAACAAGTGGACAGCTTCAAATACTTGGGGTGTAGTATAAAGCAGTAAGATGAGCTGCTATCAGGAAGTCAAAAGGAGAATAGCAATCCCAAAGAAGCTTTTAATAAGAAAAGTTGCATCTTCTGCTGATCTCTGGAAAAAGAACTGAGAAAGAGACTAGCGAAGTGCTTTGTGTGAAGTGTGGGGCAGAAATATGGACATTGCGACGAAGTGAAGAGAAGCGACTAGATGCATTTGAAATGAGGATATAGAGAATAATGGAACGTGTGAAATGGACAGACAGAATAAGAAATAAAGCTGTGTTGGAAAGAGTGGGTGAAGAAAGAATAATGATGAAACTGATCAGGAAGAGATAAAGAAATTGGCTGGGTCACTGGCTGAGAAGAAACTGCCTACTGAAGGATGCACTGGAAGGAATGGTGAACGGGAGAAGAATTCGGGACAGAAGAAGACATCAGATGATAGACGACATTAAGATATATGGATCATATGCGAAGACTAAGAGGAAAGTAGAAAATAGGAAAGATTGGAGAATGCTGGATTTGCAGTGAAAGACCTGTCCTTGGGCAGAACACTATGTATTTTTTTTATTTTATTGCGTTATTTTACGACGCTGTATCAACATCTGCATTATTTAGCGTCTGAATGATATGAATGAAGGTGATAATGCCGGTGAAATGACTCCAGGTTCTAGCATCGAAAGTTACCCAGCATTTGCTCGTATTGGGTTGAGGCAAAATCCCGGAATACACCTCGATTAGGTAACTTGCCCCGACCGGGATTCGAACCCGGGCCACCTGGTTTCGCAGCCAGACGCACTGACCGTTACTCCACAGGTGTGGACAACACTATGTATGTATGTACGTACGTATGTATGGTGTTAAAATAGTCATCGTCGTCAACACGTATGTAGGCTATCCTAGTAACATAGCCTATTCTGGCTTTATTGACTTTGGAATTTGTCGAATTTATCCTGTAACAAGACGTTTCCACTGCTGTCTATCCTCTGCAAGTGCTTTATCCATTGTCTGTATTCCACGTAATGAATATTTTAAATTCCTAGTTATGATGTCTCAAATTTCTGTCCCTTTTCGTAATATATATTTTCGGATATGTTAACAGCATGTTCATATCTTCATGACATCACACTAAGTCTGAACATTCAGAATGTTGCACTCCTTGCCATATGGTTAGGTCGGATCGAGAACTTCAAATAAAGTTTATGATGACAAATTATTATCATGTATCTAGAAGACACTTTTCGGAGTAAGAGCGCTGCGAAGGAACGTAACTGTGTTTCACAAGAAGTGGCACGTTATATGTTTCGCAGAATGCTGTCATTGTATTACAGCGAATTGTGTCTATTGCCGCTCGTCATTTGTGTTGGCAGTGACGCAGGTAAAAGCTGGAATATTCATAAGGCGGATCAGATGGCCAACGAAATCAAGTTAACAGGCACTGCGACGTCAAGTGGGCGAGGTGCGATGCCTTCGAAATATAAACAAGGAATTAAGAAGAATGGTTAATTGAGAGTGACCATCTTTCACTAACTGCGAAAGATATTGCGTGTATTGAAATTGTAATTCTTTATGGTCTAGGGCTAGAATGCTGGACTTACAGTATGATCCTGTAGACCTGGATTTGATGCCCGGCGTATCCGCCATTAATAAAAAAAAATATATGGAAAAAAAACTGTTCAACAAGAAGCATATTGAAAGCAACCCAGTCTTCCTAATTAAGGTACTGGTGGGCGAATTCCTGCATTCCAACGATATTCGATTACGTATGCATAGAAGCCCATGATGGAGGTAGGGGGGGAAGGAGAAAGAGAGATGAGTTCAGACTAATTTCTACTCTTGTTAAATTTTGACTTTCACAAGAATTATTCCGGCAATTTACAAGATAATATAAATCATCACAGAATTTCAGCGAGTCTCGCCACCTGGGCGTCCTCCCGTTGGCACCGAGACCACACGTTATGCGGGTGCTCGTGTAAAGGGGGTTAAGTATGTGCCTCCAACAGACGTTCAACTATCTCCTCTTACGTCCGCGGCGCTATCGTCGCGCCACAGAAAAGTACTGATACAGCTGGGCATCCGGCATCAACCAGATTCGCACGGCACTCTATATCAGTGAATGGGTGAGAAAGGAGGAATAGTAATCTGAAAGGTACACGAGTTCGCGTCCCTGCAATGGCTCTTGGAACTCATCTTAATATTTATATGAGCTCCAGCCTAAAGGCCACTTGTTCCACTTCACACTGTCTCAGTGAAGGGACTTAAATAAGTTTTTCGGGGGGGGGGGCAAAAAGAACCAGAAAAGAATTGAACCAGTCGCGCTTAGATACCTGCAATAGCATAGACAACGATTACCGCCACCTCTCAGTTGCCGAGCCGAGGGAGGAAAGCAGCACGCCAAAGGCAAGCTCCCGACGTCAGCAGAGTATTATTAAGAAACACCGCTAGTGCTAAGGCTATAGTACGAACGTCAGAATTTGGATCTACGAAATGTATCCTGGTGAATGATAGATCCGTGATGTAATTCTTTTAGGCCTCATCCTAACGACTGCAGACAGGATGAATAGTCTTAAATTAGGAGATCGAGTCAATTAGTCCATGAGTAGTGACTCTAATAAAATATACAAGAATTTATCTGAAAAAGAAACAAAAATGAGGAAAAAAATGTTCTAGTAAAATCAGGGCACATTAAATAATTATATAATGGATGGTTTTCCACGAGCCACGAAGTTCATCTTACACTTCTATGTCCATGGTAATACGAGTGACGTCAGAGTAAACCCTTCATGTTAATTTTTCTCCCTTGTATCTCGAACATAGACATGTCACGTCAAAAGCTGACAAGAGAAGGAGATCTGGAGGAAGAAGAGAAAGAAGAAACTTGGGAAATAAATAAGGAAACAATGTTAAAAAGAGGAGAGAGATAATGTAGGAGAAAAAGCGAGAGAATAATAAAGAAATGTATAGCGAGAGGGTAAAAAAATTATGTATGATAAGAATGATATAAGGAAAATGAAGTAAAGAATTAAGAAGACGGTAATGGAAACTGGGACAGAAGAAAAAATGAGCTGGACAGAAGTGTTGCCTTACGGGATGAAATTTGCAATCTGTTGCGTTCTCGAGGGTGATGTCGGAGGAAGTTTGTGCGGAAATGAGGGCCTGATGATCTTGTTTTCACTTTCATCAGGCTAACAGGGTTAACTCCTTTCTAATATTGCTTCATCCGCTCCACACTTTCCTGTTGGCGGAGGTCTCCACTGATACCAGGTCTCCATGGAAACGAGGATTTCTGAGTCGCGAAAACTTCCTAGGCCTCAGTGCATACGTACTGTATTCGTGTCTACCTGTCCTCGTGAGGAATCTTGAGAACACTAGATGTTGTCATTTCTGAATTTGCGAACTTTGTAGTCTATATCGAAATTACCCGTCACCAGAATCTCCGATATCTCATGGTTTCCAGTTCCGAGTTTTGCGTCCCCAACTTGTTCGTGACATTAGCTTGAGAGATCACTGGTGAAATATGAATGGGTGCTTCTTGCAAACAGTACTGATCATCTGAACAGAATCAAAGTGTAATGTAACTTATTTTAGTAAAATTTGCAACTATCAACGTCTTAACAAGCTCTTGGGTTTTTGCATCTTATCTTACGTTAGAAGTAGAAACATTTCAAAATTTCTGAGTTAGGTACTTTACCGAGGATTGCATAGGTCCTGATGGATGCAGTAAATAAGTTGCCGTTGATTTACGCTATCGATGATGTTAAAGCCTGCACATCGAGCTTGGGCGCCGTAGTTCTCGCGAAAAGAGAGTCCGAGCCATTACACTGCACAGGTGACGCTCGATTATAAAGATGCCCCGGAGTACCGAAGATAGTGTGGAGAACCTCGAAACTTGTTAATAGAAAATGGAGCGAGACAGACCGCGTGGAAAACGAGACAGGAAGTTCATCTTACACTTCTGTTTCTATGGTACTACGAGTGACGTCAGAGTAAGCCTTTCATGTCAAAACGTTACAATTTTTCTTTCTTGTACCTCGAACATAGACGTTTCATGTCAAAATGTGACAACATTTTTAAGTGATGGAACATTGTCTATTTGACAAACGTAAATCTGAAATTGACTTCTGTTGCAATGAGTTACAAATACGATATTTTTTGTCGGCTATTTAACGATGCTGTATCAACTACTAGGTTATGTGGCGTCAATGGGACTGGTGATAGTGAAATGAGGCCGATAATTCTCTATGGATTACCTGACGTTCAGCTTACATCATCATCATCACCACCATCATCATCATCTGGCACTACAACCCTGGGTGGGTTTTGGCCGCTCGTACAACAGTCCTCCATTCTGTCCTATCTTCAGTCTTCTTTCTCCAACCCCTCACTCCCATTGTTTTTAGGTCCCTGATGACCCCATCCAGACATCTCTTCTTAGGTCTTCCTTTCCTTTTTCAGTTGTGGACTTTCCCTTGTAATATTCTCTTGGGAATTCTGTTTTCGTCCATTCTCTGTATGTGTCCCAGCCATCTCAACCTCTGGGATTTTATAAATTTAACAATATCTTGTCCTCCAATCAGTTGATTGATTTCTTCATTATAACATATCCGCCTTTCGTTGTTTTCATATACTGGTCCGTATATTCTTATTAGGATTTTTCTCTCGAAACACCGTAGGAGATCTTCTTCTACTTAGGAAGTGTCCATGTCTCAGATCCATATATTACCGATCGAACTAAAGTGTGGTATATGTTTGGTTGTTCTCGTAATTATCCGAATACTAAGCAATTTAACATTCGCAAAGTATGCTCACAGTTTGGATAAACCTCGAAAAAATCCAACCCCGTCTAAGCGGGAATACTATCCACACCAGATCGTAGCCCCGGATCAGCAGGCAAATATCTATCGTCTGAGCTACGCGGCAGTTCAAATGCACTTCTGCTGGAGGGTTATGTAGAGTGGCTGGCTGAAACACCACGAGCCAGCCTTTCTGATTTACAAACTACCATTCAGGTTAGTTAAGAGACGAAAGAAGAAGTAGTAGTTCAGAGCAAAATTATAAACAAGGCGACTGTTGTGAATAACGTTAAGTGAGAAGAAAGGAAATAAACGTAGAAGAAGACAGAAGTAAGAAGAAAACATCGGTAGATAAAGAGAAAGAAATTGGAATAATGGTAGGAAGTAATAAAGAAAGGAACTAAAGTGAAAGAAGAATGAGAGGAAGTAAAGAAAGCTGCTTGAAAAATAACAGGGAAGAAACTGAACCGAGTGTCGCGTGCAGGCTCAAACCCAGGACTCCTCCAGTGTTTACCGATCGAGACCGGAAGTGGAGCTCCCTCGCAGTCTGGGTCACCTCGTGCCACCGGAAGTGCTCGCCCGACGGCTGGCGGCCGAAGACACCTTGGCAGCTGGAGGTCTCCGTAACGGACATTCCTGCCGGCATCAGTTCCCTGCGTCGGCTATTCTCGTTAACCTGTCTTCTAGAAACACTCGATCCACTGTTACCCAATACGTAGTAAGAATAAAGCTTAAGTACTTTCTCAAGGTTTGTACTTATGAGTATGAGCACTTCCTGTGATTATATATTCATAACCACTGGAACATACTCATTCTCGTAAGAATAAAGACATTCTACCTAACGCGAATATATACTCATCTCTACAGCCTTCTTGATCGTTTAAAAGTTAATATATACTCGTGTTATATATTCTCTTTGACCACATTGCACCGTCATGCTCAGTTTTTTTACAGACTTTCACATGCTATCAGCGTGCTGTAGTGGTTAGTGTTTTGCTTTTTGTAAATTTTGATAATGGATAAATAAATAAATAAATAAATTAATAATGTAATTAATTCACTAAATAAAATTAATTAATTGAATAAACAAATAAATAATCAAATAATTAAATAAATAGTTAAATGAATCCATAAAATAAATAAATATATTAAATAAATTAATTAAATAAATAAATGTATTAAATAAATAAATTAAATAAATAAATAGTTAAATGAATAAATTAAATAAATTAATTTAATTAATTACGTAATTAAATAAATAAATAAAATAAATAAATATACTAAATAAATAATTTAATTAATTAAATACATTAAACTATTAAATAAATAAAATAAATAAATGAAATAAATAAAATAAATAAGTGAAGATGAAAGAGAAAATGAATCAGATAACTGACGTTAATAAAACAGAAAACAAGAAAATAATACTGGGAAATCGTCATTACGGGATGTTGTATAGAGATTACAATCCATTTCTAGAGTTCGAGTTATGCTAATTGCATTTTTATTATGAAGCAGTTATATATATAAAATTTTAAAGTTACAAGTAATTGCATTTTGCAATTTAAATTTTACAAAATAAACTGTAATTGTTAATTATATTTAGCAATATAATCTAACCTTATAATTTGATAGTCATTCATATTTTTATAGGTTATGTTTTTTATGAATAACAAATACTTGTTTAACCAATTTCACATTCACTCTTGTGTATAGCGCTGGCCTTCTATGCCCAAGGTTGCGGGTTCGATCCCGGGCCAGGTCGATGGCATTTAAGTGTGCTTAAATGCGACAGGCTCATGTCAGTAGATTTACTGGTATGTAAAAGAACTCCTGCGGGACAAAATTCCGGCACATCCGGCGACGCTGATATAACCTCTGCAATTGCGAGCGTCGTTAAATAAATCATAACATTTAACATTTCACTTTTGTGAAGCGTTAAAGGCTTCTGAAATTCACGTCTTTTTCTATATTTTTCCATGAAGCACTACATCGTTCATAAATTATGCCTTTTTTTTATTTAACTTTAAACTGAACACAAATCAATAAATACTCAGAATTGAACCTGTTACAAACCATACTTAGAATAACACGAGAACGATCTTATAAATATGAGAATATACTAGCTTTTATTCTTATCAAGCATGAGTATATATTCTGTACAAGATGGACGCTTGAGTATATTCTACTATGCTTCCATGTTAAGAGTATGTAAACAAAAATGAGTAGGTACTGAAATGTTTTTATTCTTACTAACAAGAGTAGCCTATTTACTAAAAAAAGTCCAGTATATACTATATATATATATATATATATATATATATATATATATATATATACATGTTTATTCTTACCACCCAATGTCGCCTCCATTTTGCAACGAATAACTTTCACACTCCTTTTTTTTATTTAGTTCGGTCAACACTACTCACGTTTTACCCTTATCATGAGATATTTAAATTAAGTTTAGCCTACAATTTACGATATATATACTGTATGATTAAAGTCAAAATCACAATTTGCAGTTGATTAGTTAGTTTCTTGTAAATGTCATTCATAAAATTTATAGTCAGAGACGTTGTAACTCTTTGTGCATCGTGCTGGCCCCATGCCACCGCGGGAACAGGAACAAAATAAATTTAATGGACTTCGTATGAACGTCACCTCTGCATGCATTTGTCTGTCACGAGTGTAACATAGCTTGCAGGCTCCGTTGAAAACACACAATTACGTCGAAAGTCACATTGTAACGATATAGACTAGAAATATACCGTTGCTAGAAAACGTCGTAGCAATCTTTCTTAGTAGATTTTGCAACCTTCGCTTTAATCCTGTCATATCCTCCGTTATTAAGATCAGATGTTCTCCTTGTCGGCAGTATTTGTGTCCCGGGGCATCATTATATTTACTGGAACTTTCATTCTTCTGGCACAACATCCTTCAGCTTTCGAATATCAATAATTCTAGATTGTTCATCGACATAGTAAATTGGTGTGGAATAATTAACAGATGGAACATAGCCAACAACAGAGTTTCCCAAACTGTGCGTCGCCTGTCTTGGTGTGGGGCGTTGCTGTTATGAGAAAAAACTGAAACGTAATATAACGAAACATGCAAATTTTCAGTACGTGTACATACTTATTTTATAATATTTTTCTGAAGTAACAGATAAACAGAAGTTTGTTACAGACCTGCTTACAACAGATCCATAATTAATTCGATGGTGTTCGGTTAAAAGGAGTTGTCATTTTTTTCTGCAAATAGAGTTTTGTTCCCCAGGTAAATACACAAGTTAAATTCTACATGTGGGTATGGAAAAAAAAAAAAAAACAAAATAATAAAAACATTTGATGGTTTATTTGTGTATAAAATCATTTGCAATAAGAGTCCGAAGTTTAATTTTCATTTATCTCAAAACTCATTTTTATGATTTAGTTCCTCACTTTACCCAAACACTATCGAATTTCACTAATGTTGAACAGGAACAGTTAATAGACTTTTTTAGGCTCCACACTGAAAATGACATTCTCTTCCGGAACTCATCCACGGTTTTGGAACAGTGTGACGAAGGAGAGTTCAGCAATTAGTAAGAAAGCCGTGAATTCTCCCTTTTGTCACATCCTATCTTTGCAAGGCAGGATTTTCAAGTCTGGCGGTAATAAAATCCAGATGCAGAAGCAAAGTTGTCGTTGACAAGGAGATCCGCGTAACTGTATTGAACAATGTTCCTAGTTCGATGTCTTGTGTGGCTGTTTAAGAGATCGAATAATTTCAAGGAAAAATTGTTCCGGGGACGGGTATCGATCCCGGGACATGTATAATACATTCGTTACTGGAGGTACGTTAACAGAAAGCCACAATTTAAGTCACAAGTATTTGTGTGCACTCATAGTTGAGTTCTGGCGTCTTGTCAGCTCATTTGAGTCGTGTGGATACAAAGGAAAAATTGTGACGGTGTCGTTTATAGTTCCTGGGGTAGCTCAGTCGGAAGAGCGTTCGCGCGCTAAGCGAAGGGTCCCGGGATCGATACCCGGCCCCGGAACAATTTTTCCTTGAAATTATTCAAACCTGCTTTACAGGGAGCTACTACCTGAAAGCCAGATTTGTTTAAGAGATCGTTATTAAATATTTACAAATTATTGTGTTGTTTTGTTGATACATTTATTTGTTCCTATGTCTGACCAATTGATGTAACATTTTCAGAAGTGACGAAACTCTCTGCTCAGCATGGTAGGCGTACATGGCAAATGTTTAAGACAACACAGCATAAATAGGTCTCAGTCAGACACTATGAGATGGTAATAATAATAAAGACTAAAGATCTGTCCTTTGTTGTATGTAGTTTTCTCTGTACATTTTATACACACATGCTGAGACTTAAATACAGTAATAGCCCTACATGATAGTTTTACACTACACAGCACGGCCCCCAACCAAACACATTGGATTCAGTTCGGCGAATTGATTATCATTGCCATTAAAAACAACTCGGCATACATTCTCGATCCCACCACCAGATTTGAGACACATGCAGATCAACCGCATGAGGTGGACAGTGAAAAGAAACTGATCTCTGAACCAACAATCCCGTTCTATAAAGATAAATATAGCCTGTCCCACATTGATGTAATAGGTCTGATGGTGGGAGCACGAGGTACCATACCCTCCTTCTTTGCCAACAAATGTAAAAACCTGGGGCCAACACACAGCATTGTGAAGGAAATAGCCATCAGTGCCCTCAAAGGATCGGTTCAGATATTGAGAAATCATTTGTATGGGAGTGATAATGGAAATTTCAAGTTATCTTAACCGATGGTGTTGATTGGTTTAGATATCAATGCCAATACGTAAATCCGTACTATTATTTTTCTCGCGGTATATGGCATTCATATCATTCTAACCTATCTGATGATATTTCCCCCCCCCCCGTTTCTTAACTGTAAATGAGCACAAACGCTACTTAGGTGTAAATTTTTCTGACATTTTGTCTATTCGATTCCCTCATCGTTTCAAATGCATATCATTTTACCTTTTAGGTGTGTTTTCAAATTATATGTAATTACGCTTTGTCAAATCTGGCAACCTTTTTATAAGGGAGGCTCACTTTCTTCTTCTTCTTCTGGCAAAGACAGCTAAATGAAACATATAATAATAATAATAATAATAATAATAATAATAATAATAATAATAATAATAATACTTTATTGCCAGAACAAAGATACATATTGATTTTTTTTAATATAAGAATTGTCTAGCACCCCTAGAAAGAGTAAGTTACATACTCGTGCTCAGGGGGTTTTTCACATAAGTTAAGGCATTTTATTGAATAACAGAGTAAAAATTAATAAAAGAAAAAAAGAAGAAAAAAGATATCACAATAATTGAACTTTAAATTTTCTCTTTTAACAGCAATTTTTAATATATTTTTTTTTAATAAGGAGCATTAGCAAATTGTATATTTGCGAATGTATCTATTATCATGTTACAAAGCCTTGGACCGAAGTTGCTACTGTGATTATGTGCTACAATTGTAGTACATTTAGGATCTGTCAAGCATATGTTGTCTCATGGTTTGATTTTATATTTATGTGAATATAAATTAAATATGTTTCGGTTTTTATGTACGAAATTCAGTAATACATTGTTATAAATTTGATGGAAGTCAAATGTACTCTAAATTTTGAATAGGCCTACAGCAGCTCTGAAGGATAATCAAGAGGTTTATTACTGGCATGAGGGAGGTACTATAAGCACTACCCCATTCTATAATGCCGTATTGTAATATATCTTGTACTAATGCGAGATAAATCAGTCGCAAAGTATGGACAGTCAAGTAATTTCGTAGGATGACAAAATAGTGAATAATTTTTCTTAATCTGTTGACAGAAATATGAACGTGGCGTTATTTATAACTGCTTATAAATAATAGAATGAAATTAATACGTTCGTATTTATAATGTATATTCATACCGGAAACGAATGAGCAATAATAATAATAATAATAATAATAATAATAATAATAATTTAATATTTTTATTGGTTTATTTTACGACGCTCTATCAACTGTGATGTTTATCTAGCGTCTACCAAAAGTTACCTAGCATTTGCTTTTAATGGATTGAAGGAAAACTCCGCAAAACCCCTCAATCTGGTAACTTATCCCAACCAGGATTTGAATCCGGGCCCGCACGTTTCACGGTCAGACATACTTACTAACCATTAGTTCACAGCGTTGGGCTGAAGATGATGATAACAATGATGATTATGATAATAGTAGTAGTAGCAGCAGTAGTAGTAATAATAATAATAATAATAATAATAATAATAATAATAATAATAATAATAATAATAATAGAGTTTCTGTGTGCGAAAAAATTAATCTGCCAATCTTCTCTGCCGCGATTTAACACAGATGCCAATGCGTGGTACAGATCACTTAATTGATTTTTAATTGGTTGTTTAACGACGCTGTATCAACTACTAAGTTATCTAGCGTCGATGAAATTGGTAATAGTAGGCTCAGATGGTATTTGTCGAGATGACTCCGAGAATTTCCCATGACATCACCTGACATTCGCCCTACAGTTAGGGAAAACTTCTGAAAACCCCAACCAGGTAATCAACTCAATCGGATTTCGAACCCACGCTCGAGGACTACTCTGTATCATGCGCTGTCGTCTGAGCTACGTTTTTGGCTGTTTCATTTATGTAAAAATATTAACTGCATTGGTAACAATGTGTGATCCTGATGTTCCTCTTTTGAAGTGCATGGCATGTTTGAAGGAAAGTAGTCTCGGAGCGCGAGTTGCATCGCGATGCAAGTGTGCCAGGATGTGTAGCGAGGGGTTGTGAGTGTCTCGCCGGAAGTACCCCCAACCTTCGTCTCGCCCTATTTCATACTTCCCCCTGAATACAGAAACCCGTACCTACGTGCAGTCGGTGGCCCAGTGGCCGGCCACAGCTTTACGACGCCAATAAATGCGATTCGGTGGGAACAGTTTGACCCCGCGTCCAGGATCGCAATAAAAGAGAAACTCGCTGCCAAAATTGCTCAGCTAATTAGTTGTGCGGATCTCGATTGTCATTTGTTTGCAGAAAAAAAGTCTTGTGTTGGGAAAATACCTGTAAAAGGTTATAAGTGGCAGGCTGAAAAAATCCAAGTGCGAAAAGGGAATTGCGTAAGAATACCAAAGACAGGCTACCTGTGAGTTGCAGGATATAGGACGGAATGTGTGAAAATGAAAGCCACAATAATTAAAAGATGCAAACCTTTGAAGTATCTGAGAATGTGTTTCTGGTTCGCTAGTAGAAATGTGCAGTGAGTTAGAATTAAAATCGTCAAGGAAAAAGGTCAATAAAGCAAGAAGGGCGAAAAAATTCAATATATAGAGTGAACCGTAAGTAATGTCATTTATTTCAGAGGGTTATTCTTTGAGATATTTCAAACTAAAAAGTGTAATACAATTTTGCTCGTTTTTGCTTCCTTTTCGAGATGAAAATTCTTTTAGGCCCATATGCAACATTTCAGAGCGTGTTTTGGGAAATATATTGATTTAATTCCTAATATACTCAGTCATTTTAAGGGGTTAGGTATAGCTTACAGCAGTAAAAGTTTGGAAATATTCAAAATTGTTTTCCTCCATTACTGTATCTTGTACAATAATGAAAATGGGTATGTGTAAAACACTGTCCTTCTGCTATGTGAAATATATATATATATATATATATATATATATATATATATATATATATATATATATATATTTACGATTTAAAAAAATTATTTACATTTTTTTTTTTTTTTCAAAATTCAGTTCACTGTGCAGTGATGAAGCGTTTCCCACATAACACAAAAACTATCCAACATTCTGTGATGAAATGTTTAGTATATAAATTATTTATGCATGGCATATCTAAATATGATGCAAGATCACTTCTCTACCCTTGATAGATTGTCTGATAAAACATAAATTCATTTTTAAAATGGTCAAATATCAGTACTTTCTTCTAACACAAAATTAAAAAAATATATATTATTTATTAAGAAATGTAGTTGAAAGAGCATGATATTGTAAACATGAATTTCAGAAATAAAATAAAAGCGAGAGAACATGAAAAAGTTACCAAGTTTATGAGTTATGAGGGAAACGCTTCATCACTGCACAGTAATCTGCCACTGTTCTGAATTTTCAAATATATATATATATATATATATATATATATATATATATATATATATATCCAGAAAGTTTACTGCTGTAAGCTATACCTAACCCCTTAAGAGAGCGGTGTATTATGTTAATGAATGATTGAAGAATTTAAACGCAAAATTCCTTTGCAGAACGAAAAGTTACATTTGTTAATTTCAAATTTCTGCACATTTTTTAAGAACAAAACTAAAATTTTGTCAATCATTTATTATAATACACTGTTCTCTCGGAATAAAATCAATGGCTTTCCCAAAACACGCTATGAAATGTTTCATATAAAACTATTTTTATCTCAAAAAGGAAGCCAAGACGAGCAGAATTGCATTAAACTTTTTGTTTGAAATATCTCAAACAATAACCCCCTAAAATTAATGACGTTACATACTTACGATTCAATCTGTATAAAGTGTTTTAGATTTAATGTTTAATATTTCGTACTTCTTGACTAATTTTAAATATATTTAACATAATCCCAGGTATAGCTACATAAAGACAATTGTTCGCAGATCGTTAAAATTAACATATATTACATGCCTTCTGCCACTCACGTCATGATCACAGTAAACCATTGACGTAGCTCTGACGGCAGGCACGTTTGCCTGGTGATCCTGCGCTGCACTCGGGCATGGATTAGATTCCCTCTTGGGCTGGTTACCTGTTTGGGTTTTCTTGCTAGATTTTCCCCAACTATAAGAATATCAGGTAATCTAGGGCGAATTCTCGGCCTCAGCCTACCAGAATTTCATCTCGCTATCGCCTATTCCATTGATGCTAAATAACCTTGTATGTAGTTGACTTTCTAGTTTGTTATTCATCGACGTTGTATCGAGTATTTTTTTACTTAGCGTCAAGATGAGGCCGAGGAGTCACCATAGATTACCTTACATTCGCCTTCAGGTTGGGAAAAACCTCGGAAAAACCAACAAGGTAATCGATCCTAGCGGGAATCGAACCCACTCCCAAGCGCAGCTCCGGATTAGCTGACAAACGCGCCTTCCGTCTGGACTACGGTGATGACTTCATGTAGTTAATAGAGAGTCATTAAACAACCAACTAAAATGATCAAAAGGAAGGACTCGATAATAATACACATGCTCTGGTGACTTGTTTGAGTGTACAACAGTGTATGTAATTCTTAAGAAGTCATTAATATTAATGGTGAATTTCATAATTTTTCCTAGTGGTTTGTCTTTGCCAGTGTTTTTAAAAAATAGTTTAAATAAAGAATATAACATTTAGACTTCAATGTCATTTTAAATCTGACCTTTCCAGTGTTTTACTTGTCAACAAAAGGAAATTAGTCTATATAATTTCATATATTTTCTTCCAGGAATAACTTCTAACCGTAGACACTTTGAGTTAAACCAACGTATTGCATTACAATACATTATATTTCTCTATACCAAAATATATTACATTACTTTCCCTCCCGCGCCATAGCGTCGTGGACTGATGCGTCATTTCTGGACTCGCGTTACGGAATGTGCGCAGGTTCGAATCCTCATGGAACTTTTGTTAGTGTACTTATGAGACAGGTGCCCACCCAGCATCATGATGAATTTAGGCACCTGAGCTAGGTAAAAAATTTGGTTTCGAGAGCCAGGTATAACCGTATTGGTTGGATGATCGTTCACCTCTGCTGACGCGTGTTTAAGTGAGACCATCAGTCGTTTGCTCGGTCGTGGTCCTTCATGGGTTGTCCCTTCACGAATAATTGAAGGGTTGGGATTTAAAGGGTACTAGGGATAACTGTCATTTTATTTAAATTGAGATAAGCGGGTTTTCTTGTCATATTGTACGTAAAAATGATCCGCCTTTTTGTTTTTCAGTTAGAGCACTTCTAAGACTTAGAGAGAATATCATGCTTATGTAGGCTATATAAAATAGAATAAGATACGAAGTTTATATGTAAACTTTATCATGCTATGTAAAATGTAAAAATAATAGTTGGTATCCTTATAATTCTCAATCCTACAATAATTATTACATTGGATTACATTTCATTACATAGCATTGCAGGTTTTTTCTTTGATTTCGAGGCATAGCACAAAAAACAATAGGTAACAGACGAAGTGTTAGTTCGAACACGAGACTTCCGAATCGAATACGATGTCACCACGCTATTACACACCCAACACTTTAGATAACAGTGTTGAAACAAAAGCGGCACATTTCAAGAGTGTCTTTCGGTAAGAATAGAGAACAATCGTCAATTGTTTTATTGTATGACGTTGCATTAGCATAAGAGGAAATCGTATTTCTTGTGCTGGAGAAGTACGGCCCGCTAATATGGCTAGATTGGCCCGTGATCGGAGATGGCCTGGTTCTGAGGAATATGACGGAATCTGTGTTTCCGGCGGTCTTATCGTCGCCAAGTGTGACAGATACGGTGGAGTGCGGTATGCTATGTAACACGATCTGGCCGCGATAGGATCGACAAGCTGAGACCAGGTAAAGCGCTCCACTGTAATGGTACTCATTTGTTGTTGGGGTAGGTCCAAGCAGCGGCGGCTCGTGTTCGGAAACTTCGTAGAAACAAAAAAAAAACAAAATAATATTCAGATACGTTCATTAATTTCTTCATTCATAGTTTTCTACCAAAGAACAGGACTTTCAGTGCAAACCCGGCATTGTCCAGTCTTGCCCATTTTCTGCCTTCCTCTTTGTCTCTGCATGTGATTCATATGCCTGTATCTTAATGTCGTCTTATCAGATACGATATGCACGAAATTTCAAAGAATTATTTTCACGTAGAACTAGCCTATGTCTTTCTTCTCACCAGTTACAGGGAGGAGGGAGACAACTTGGTAATTGATTGTCAATTAAAAATGCAACACTCCCTAGTTCTCTTTGTCTTCCCCTTGTAATTTTGTTCTTTTCTTGTATTTTCCGTACTCTCCTTTTAGTACCCCTGTTATCTTTGTATTCCCCTTATTCCCTTTGTGTTCGCCTTGTATTTCTTTTGTTCTCCTTATTTCTTGTAGCAATCCCCTTGTTCTCCTTTTATTCCCCTTGTTCTCCTTTTATTCCCCTTGTTCTCCTTTTATTTCCCTTGTTCTCCATGTATCCTTCTTTTCTCTCTATATTCTTGTTTTTTAATTCCCCTTGATTTCCTTTATCCGTCTTGTTGTCCTCGTTTTTTCTATTGTTTTCTCTGTGTTCCGCTTGTTTTCCTTCTGGTCCATCTTTCTTATTGTATTTAGGCCTACCATGTTCTTCTTTTATTTCTCTTGTTCTCCTCGCAGTTCCCTTACTCTCTCTACATTTTTCCTTGTACTCCTTGTATTTCTTTTGTATTTACTGTACTACCTATCTACTACTTGTCTTTTTTTATCTCTTTGTGTTCCCCTTGTAGACCTACTCATTATTTTCATCTTGTTCTCTCATTGTTTTCACCTTGTTCTCCTTATATTCGTCTTGTTCTCGTTTTTACATTGTCTTCCTTGTGTTCCTCTTGTTTGCCTTGTAGTCCACCTTTTCTTGTACTGTATTCCCCATGTTCCCCTTGTATTCTCCTTCTCCATATATCTTCCCCTAATTTTCTTCTTTTATTGCCCCGTTTCCATTGTATTCCACCTCTTTGCCTTGTATTCCCCGTTTTCTCCTTGTAATTCCATTGATATTCTTATATTTCCCATTCTGCTTGTATTTTTCTTGCTCACCTTGCATTCCCCATGTTCTTCTTGTATTCCCCTTGTTCTCCTTGTATTCCCCTTGTTCTCCTTGTCTTCCCATAATTCTCCCCTTTCATTTTTCTTGTTTTCCTCGTATTCCACTTGTTCTTCTTGTATTCTTCGTTTTCTCTTTGCAATCCCCTTGATATTGTATTTACCTTATTCTCCTTGTATTTTCCTTGTTTTTCCTTTGTACTTCTTGTATTACCATTGTTCTTATTATATTTTTTTTCGTTTTTCTTGTATTTCCATCGTTCTCCTTGTCTTCCCCTTGTTCCTCTCTCCCCCTTACTCGTAGGCTTATTCCTTGTTTTTCCCTTGTTCTTCTTGTAGGCCTACTCCCTTGCTGTGAATCTTCCGATAGGAGATCTCACCCACATGTAGTTTTATATAAAGTTATGCAACATAGAAAAACTATGCCACTGTCGATTTTTTTAATTTGATGTACTTCGTAGCATCTGCCATTCCTGAATTTTTTTTTATCAAATTTGAAGGTGGTAAGGTTCGCGAAATCACTACCGAAGTGTTACGCAGGTTAGCCATCTTGAATGAAAGTAAATAGTGTCGTTCTACATTCTGGTCGTTCTTGCAGTACTTTCTGAGGCGAATTACAGAACAGTTCTGATCTTTTGACACGTTGGCTCACTGACACAGGCTGCCGATGACGTTATGCTTGTGGCAGTGTTCCCAAGTTGTCAAGTTTATATTCATTGTTAAATATTACAGTTTATAGAGTGCAGTTGGAGCGTTTCATTTAACTGCGCTAAATTTCGACATTCAATGTGGAAAGAAATAACTGGCAAATCTTATCTCGAGTCCTTATGAGGGTTCTTTAACGGGCTGTGAATCTACGACATAGGAGCGTCATCTTTACTTTTTTCCCGAAGGCATGCATGTCAAAGTGATTCATATTATATTGTTACAGTAAATTACTAATGAACACATTAAAAGTGATTTATAGTTCATTTTTAATTGTATATTTACATTAGTTGAAACGTTAAGTGTACGTGTTTCATGATTGGCCTAATATTATTATTATTATTATTATTATTATTATTATTATTATTATTATTATTATTGTCTCGTGACCAGAATATTGTGCGAAATGGAAATATAAAAATTGGAAATTTATCCTTTGAAGGGGTGGAAAAATTCAAATATCTTGGAGCAACAGTACCAAATATAAATGGCTCTCGGGAGGAAATTAAACGCAGAATAAATATGGGAAATGCGTGTTAGTATTCGGTTGAGAAGCTTTTATCATCTAGTCTGCTGTATGTAGCACGTATGGGCGAATCCAGAAATGCATATAGAGTGTTAGTTGGGAGACCGGAGGGAAAAAGACCTTTGGGGAGGCCGAGACGTAGATGGGAGGATAATATTAAAATGGATTTGAGGGAGGTGGGATATGATGATAGAGACTGGATTAATTTTGCACAGGATAGGGACCGATGGCGGGCTTATGTGAGGGCGGCAATGAACCTTCGGGTTCCTTAAAAGCCATTTGTAAGTAAGCAAGTAAGTATTATTATTATTATTATTATTATTATTATTATTATTATTATTATTATTATTATTACTATTATTATTATTACTATTATTATTATTATTATTATTATTATTATTATTATTAATTCACAGTGCTAGATTATTGCACACTAATATAAAAAAAATTGTCTATTGAATTCATTTTTTTTTAATCCTGCTTTAACGTAAAATAATGGATGTACGCCTGGAAACAGCTCATGGATTCTCACTTACCTCATGTTATCGTCGCAATCACCACTGCCCTTAATAAAACAAGTAGGTAGACTAATTCAGTAAAACTTTTTTTCAAATCGTGGCAGAGTGAAAGTAATTGGCGAGCATAGGAAGGCAGCCTGTAATGACCTAACAAGCCCCTATATTGAAACTTAAAGCGTCAACCGTGTTCGGGAGCAGTGACGACGAAAATTACTAGTTTGATGTTTCTCACAAATACCTGACTCTTCTCAGAAAAGCTCCAATTACGTTTGAAGTTCGACTCTGTCTGTAACTGAACCATTCTCCTCCAATTTGTATTATTTTTAGATAAAAAAGGTGGCTTATGAAACGTCTCTTATCTCCACTTTGTTCTCTATACTTTCCCTACATGATATGAGAAGATTGGCGGTGTATTCGTGTGAAATCACATCCAGCGTTTTGTGTGTTTTCTTCTTGGCCCGTGTTGTCTCCATGGAGCCGCCCGTGGTGTGTTGTCACGTAAATTCGTCCCTCGCAGGCGCCTCCTTGTCGACGTGCAGTTATTACCGTTGTTTTAGGGGTGTTTTCCTCCCTGCAGAGAGATGTCTATCAGGGTACAACGTGTCGTGGGAAACTAACACATTCTGCTGTCACTGAGGGATGTAATCGCTGCGTTCACAGGTACTTGAATTCGGCTGCAGCCAGTCAACTGACGGGTTTTCACCGAAATGTCCGGAATTCGATTCCGCATAGGTCTCTTAAGATTTATAGTGAACCAAGCTCAAGTATTGTAAGGACTGCAGGGTTTCTGGCGTTCTTTGATTTCTAAAACTTTAAACATAGGATGGAATTCCACAGCTCCTAATATTGAACTGATGGTCAATAAGCAGTAAAGAAACTGACAGAACTTAATGCCATTTTTGCCAAGGAAACAAAGGGGCAATAAACTGACTAAATGAATTAATACAAGGAAATAAATTCAGATCATGTTATAGATAATAGTGCCTTGCATATGGAAGCGAGAAGACTGTATCTTTAAGAAATCTAGAAGAATATAGATTTTTAATGTTTTTAATTATAGTCCTGGTTTTTAATTATAGTCCTAGGTTGTTTTTAATTATAGTCCTAGGTTTATTGCATCTAGTATTTATAGATTTACGTTTATTTTATTTTATTTTATTTAGGTTTATTTTATTTTATTTCATGTAATTGTAATTATTATATATTATATATCACTGCCACCGGGTGTATACCCAATTGTAGTGTTAATACATACATACATACATACATACATACATACATACATACATACATACATTAAACGAGTATTGGAGATAAGCAAAACTAGAGTGAAATTGTAATGCAGCTTATGACAAATCTACCAAAAATAACACTCGTATGGGGAGCTCATATGCTGAATTTTAAACAAATCTTCACCAAGTTACAATAAGATCAGAGGACTAGATTCAACACCTGAGCAATAAGCTTAGATAGCTAGTCGTTATAAAGTATAGCCTATAGTCCTATTCTTAAAACTGCTCAATTTTTTACTACTCCTGGGTTAGTACTCATTTAAGAATAATGTAGAAACTAGTTCTACGTGGTTGAATAATAAAACAGCGAAGTAAACCTAGACAATGCATTTTGAGTTGATACGGCGTCGTTAAATGATATATAAAAGTAATTAGGTTGATGTTATGTTTAAGTTCACATGACGTCGTCAGTAATAAAAATGTAGAAGTTGATGCAAGTTCGTTTTCAGTTGATACTAAGTCGTCACCAAATAATAAAACCAGTGAAGTTGATGCAGGTTTGTTTTCAGTCGTTGCCAAATAATGAAACCAGCAAAGTTAATGCAGATTTGTTTTCAGTTTATAACAAGTTGTCGCCAAATAATAAAACCAGCAAAGTTTATGTAGGTTTATTTTCAGTTAATACCAATTCGTCGTCAAATAATAAAATTAGCTAAGTTGGTGCAGGTTTATTTTTAGTTTATACTAAGTCGTCAAATAAAAAAAAAAACAGCGAAGTTCATACAAGTTTGTTTCCAGCTGATACGAAGTGGTTAAGTAATTAACAGTAATTGAAGGTGATACTGTTGTAAGTCCAGTTCATACGACGTTGTCAAATAAAACCAGGAAAGTTGATATAGGTTTGTTTTCAGTTGATGCTATGTTGTAAGTAATAAAATAATGAAGGTGATGCTGTTGAATTTCGAGTGTATACTACGTCTTCAAATAATAAAACAGTAAAGTTTATTCAGATTTGGTTCCAGTATTAAAAAAGGAGAGTTGATGCAGGTTTTTTTTTTTTTTTTTTTTTTTTGAGTTTATAGGATGTCGTCAAACAATAAAACCACGAGTTGATTCAGATTTGTTTCAAGTTGGTATAGCATCCTTAAGTAATAAAAAGCCAAGTTGATGCAGGTTTCTTTGAGTTTATAGGATGTCGTCAAGCAATGAAACCACGAGTTGATTCAAATTTGTTTCCTGTTGGTATAGCGTCGTTAAGTAATAAAAAGCAGAGTTGATACAGGTTTTTTCGAGTTGATAAAACTTCGTCAATTAAAACCAGAAAATTTTATGCAGGTTTGTTTCAAGTTGGTACAATGTTCTCAGGTAATAAAAAACTAAGTTGATGCACGTTCCTTTCGAGTTGATACGACGTTCTCAAATAGTAAAAAAGCAAAGTTGATACAGATTTAGGGAAAATTTTAGAACACGGATTGCACCTACCAAATTATGTCTTAAAATACTAAAAAGAGCAGATTTGTCTGCGTTTGTCGAATGCGCATCATTATATTTACGAAAAGCACTTCTCAGTGCCAATAATTTATTTTGTGTGCACAAGATTGGAATTTTGAAGTAAGAGGAAAAGGGTGCAATCCATGTTCTGGAGTTTATCCCAGATTTATTGCAAGTTTATACAATGCTCTCAAATAATAAAACAGAAACGTTGATAGATGGTTGTTTCGAGTTAATGCAACGTTGTTAATACAAATTTTAAGGTGATGCTTTGTTGATTCGAATTGATGCAACGTTCTAAAATAACAGAAAAGGAAAATGGAAGGTGTTGCTGTTGTATTTCGAGATGATTATGCGTCGTCAATTAATATAAAAAATTAAGGTAATGCTGTTGTGTTTCGAGTTGATACGGCGTCGTCCAATGAAAAGAACGAAGTTGATGCTGTTGTGCTTCAGGTAGACCGAGCCGGTGGAGCATGGTTCCGGGCTGCCGGCGGCGACCTGACCTTTCTGCCACTGTGGCGTGACTGCGCGACCCCACCCAGCGGCCCAGTGTTTGCTCAGCTCGTTAAATGTCCTGATTTCAAACTCTGAATCACGAAGCCACACACTCGCATCACTCTCTCTTTTGTTTCCGATTAATTACTGCGCTGTCGTATGATGAGCCATTCTGCTTTCTTTTGTTTTATTCGTCAGCAAAAACCACAGAGTCTGATTGTTTTGTTTTATGCAAATCACCATAGTAACAAAATTAGAAAACTGTGGTAACACGTACTCTTGTGCTGTTCTTGTTTATAGGAGGGGTAAAATGAAAGTATTGTGGTTTTGCATGAAATAGACTTCGAGATTTCACGGAAATAAGACATTTTTCGTACCCCATCATATTTTGAGAGTAATTTTTTATGTGCCGTCTCTGTATCTGATCATATGTGTTTATATTCGGGTGTCTGGAAATCAATTCAGTAGTACATAATGTTGTTGTTTAGTCAACTGTCCGAAGACAGGTTTGAACCTCATAACTAGAGCTCGGATTCTTATGTAATTACATATTGCATTCCTTTACTTGTAGACTACTGAAAATGACAAATGTCGGCGATTTATGGTTCTGATATGTTATAATTGAGTTTCATTTTACATATTTTACATAATCTTAGTAATATTACATATTTTACATATTTTGTAAAGAATGTAACATTTTTGTACATACCTAAGCAATTATTGAGTTTTAATTTTTTTTATTAAATTTGTTTTATTTTTCAGAGTAAATTATTTAATTTTTTTCATTTATACTATTTGGACATAATTATATCTTAACGGCCCTGTCCCATTACTCCGACTGGAGGGCTGGCTTTTGTTCTCACTATAGTACACGATGCTGGTAAAGAGAAAGGACCTGGTATTGACGTCGTTATGTTTTGTTCACAACTATAGAAAATAATTCAATTTCTAAAGCTGGCTTAAGAGAATAGTTTTTTATAAATAAAAAACATAAAACTAGGGATTCCAACTCTTTGTCTGTAAAACATAGTAGTTCGGAGTGCCTCAATTCTATACATTTGCCCTAATGCTTTCTCAGAATCTGGGATGGCCAGGTGCGCCGGTCATTTAACTATGTTACAAATTGAAAATAGGCTATTAGCGAGGGGTTTGGGTCGAGTGTCAGGTAAATCAAAATACCATTATGTGTGTCACAGAAAAAAAATTTTCTATGAAATTTTAAGGCACCAGAAAACGCATAAATTATGGCAGAGACAAGTTGTATTTGCAAACTATGCAGTGGGGTGGAAATGACACTTACCAGGCTGCATCCTTCCACTTCAACTGATCAGTTAAATTGTGACCATTTTTTTGTGAATTTAATGCAGTAATAAATTACATATTTTATTAGCATTACATATTTAATTACATATTTGCCCGTTATTTACTAAATTTTTACGTACATATTTCGCACTTTCATACTACATAAAAATCCGGGCCTACTCATAACTAACACCAATCAGGCATCACTCATGAGGCAGCTAGGCCAGGAGATAATGGGGTAGGGTGGATTGTTCCTTTCCCGCTCCAATGCATACATCGCCGATTAGCTACATATTCCACTAATCAGACTTCAGATGCATATAAACAATTGTTCTTCCTCTGACACATATCGTCAAGTGAGATATACTGCCTGATAATAGATATACTGTACATATCAGCCAGAACTCAATCAGAGGTACTAAATAAAGTATGAAATTTATTTATATTCTTACGTGACATGAATGCCACCCAGTTTACCTGTAGGAGTTGGACATTCATCACGTATAGGACTTACATGGCGCACAATTGGCCAAAGTAAGTCTAACAAGTGCAAGAATCCGTCCCGGGTTCGGCCCTCGAAAAAGCAAGTCCAAACTAAGTCAAGCCAGCAAGATACATATGAAGAAATTTGTGTTATTCAATGACACCCAGTCACCAAAGAAACCGTTACGTATCTTAAAATGAATATGTTTGACACATGCTCTGGCACGTCCTTTATTGTGTCGCTCATTTTGCTGCTTTGTTCTGTTTTCATTTTCGCATTAACACCCGCCGTTTCCATCTAAAAGTTCTTAAAATGCTCTCTGGTATGTCTTTTGTTCCCTGTCGCTTAGCAACAGTCGTTCATTGTAGTTCCAGTCCCATTCTGTTGTTAACTCTTGTTAGCTAGCTCATAGTGATGGTGATGATGATGATGATGATGGTGATGATTATGATGATGATGGTGATAATTATGATGATACTCACTAACTTGTGGCTTTTAGAGAACCCGAAGGTTCATTGCCCATAAACCCGCCACCAGTCCCTATCCTGAGCAAGATTAATCCAGTCCCCACCATCATATTCCACCTCCCTCAAATCCATTTTTATATTATCCTCCCATCTACATCTCGCCTCCCCAAAGATCTTTTTCCCCTCCGGCCCCCCAACTAACATTCTATATGCATTTCTGGATTCACCCATACCTGCTACATGCCCTTGCTCATTTCAAACGTCTGGATTTAATATTCCTAATTATGTCGCATGAAGAATACAATGCGTATAGTTCTGCGTTGTGTAACTTTCTGAATGCTCCTGTGCCTTCGTCCCTCCTAGCCCCAAATATTTTCCTAAGCACCTTATTTTCAAACTCCCTCAACTTCTGTTCCTCTCTCGAAGTGAGGGTCCAAGTTTCACAACCATACAGAATATCCGGTAATATAATTGTTTTATAAATTCTAGCTTTCAGCTTTTTTGAGAGCAGACCTGATGACAAAACTTCTCAAGCGAATAATAGGCCTAACAGACATTTCCCATATTTATTGTGCATTTAATTTCCTCCCGAGTGTCATTTATATTTGTTACTGTTGCTTCAAGATATTTGAATTTGTCCACCTCTTCAAAGGATGTTATGTGGATGTTATGGTTTATTTAACGACGCTCGCAACTGCAGAGGTTATATCAGCGGATGTGCCGGAATTTTGTCCCGCAGGAGTTCTTTTACATGCCAGTAAATCTACTGACATGAGCGTGTCGCATTTAAGCACACTTAAATGCCATCGACCTGGCCCGGGATCGAACCCGCAAACTTGGGCGTAGAAGGCCAGCGCTATACCAACTCGCCAACCAGGTCGACTCTTCAAAGGATAAATTTCCAATTTTTATATTTCCATTTCGTACTATGTTCTGGTCACGAGACATAATCATATACTTTGTATTTTAAGGATTTACTTCCAAACCTTATCTTTACTAGTTTCAAGTAAAATTCCTTTGTTTTCCCTAATAGTTTGTGGATTTCTTCCTAACATATTCACGTCATCCTCATAAACAAGCAGATGATGTAACCATAATAATAATAATAATAATAATAATAATAATAATAATAATAATAATAATAATAGTTCTACAAGGATCAGGTGTTTTGACATGTTCGGATGTCAAGGAAAACTATATTGACGGAAGAGAAAAAATAAATGGCATTGAAATAGGTTGCTTGTGATTAGATTATTTGAACATAGTATGACAGCAGGTATGACGCATGTTATTGGTCCTTGAAGAAAATCGAAGCTAGTCTCCAAAATCCTCTAGTAGATCGGGAAATCCATCAAAAGGACAGTGTTGGAAAATATATGAATAAATATGAAAATTTGTTTATAGTAGGCCTATTAAAATTGTTACTCATGACGAAACATAAAAATTATGATTCCCAATAATCTGCGATTAATGGTGTAAAATATTAAATTTCATATTTTTTCCGCTCTCTAGCCTCATAAGGCGCTCTTTTATATCGGAATTTCATGGAGCAAGATATAATGTTAACAAGTGAGAACAGTAGTGAAATATGTTTTAATAAGTTATCACGTTGGTTATATTGGTATGTCATATTTGTTGCTTTTCTTTTATCCGCTCGATGTACCGTGCCTCTATAGTGGGCTCCATCCAATGACAAGACAACAGTACAGAGGAACAACACACGCACACACACTTCAAATTTGTAGTATGTACTACACATAATTCGTTTGTGGTGACGGGGACCAACATCAACGAGTTATTTTAAATTAACTCGCAAGACTTATCGCTAGTTCTTCACGTGACCATATATATAGCATGTTCAATTGATGACTAATTTTCTACCTGCGCCGGTTGGAAAAGGCCTGCTTTACTTTAACGTAGTCATGAATCACGCACTGATAAAGACCAGACTGTACTGAAATATGACGAACGATGTTGTGAATACTCGCCGCTCTATCTTTAGAGCGAGCAGGCCTGCAGCATGGGATAATAACCAAACTGTCGTGTAGAACATACAGTATAAGTTCATATCATGTACATTAATAATAAATTATAGTGCACTCTTCTTACGGGATCTGTGTTAAGTAAAGTGATTGCATTCAAACTGACAAAATGAAATCATTCCTAATGTTATGTAGTCATGAATCACGCACTGATAAAGACCAGACTGTACTGAAATATGACGAACGATGTTGTGAATACTCGCCGCTCTATCTTTAGAGCGAGCAGGCCTGCAGCATGGGATAATAACCAAACTGTCGTGTAGAACATACAGTATAAGTTCATATCATGTACATTAATAATAAATTATAGTGCACTCTTCTTACGGGATCTGTGTTAAGTAAAGTGATTGCATTCAAACTGACAAAATGAAATCATTCCTAATGTTATTTTAAGTGAATTATAGTTACTATTGTCTCTTAGGTTCATTATCCTTACGTTGTGTTAGTACAGGGACATCATTTTATTTTTACTAACATTTTTAATATTAACTTGCCTATACCTCTGGATCAACGCCGTTTGCTATCCCCTTCCACAACTGGAGTTCGATGATACTGGCGTAGGCTAATATACAAACGAATCACTCTACTAGGTATAGGAGGGAAGAAAAGTAGTTCATCCATTTACGTAAACTAGGAAATATTGCGCTTTTGAGTTTAATAATTTTCATTAGGTTTTTGTTTAATCAAAATACAGTACAGTATTAACAATGAGTGTTTTTACTCACGAACTGAGCTGTCCATGTGGACGTATTCATTATGCAGTGTATATTATACTATCTACAGCACATTAGCGTACAATATAGAGAATGAAGTTAAATTGAAAAATAATCATATGGATATTTAAACACACTTTTTTATATGGTGGCCGTTCATTTCGATAAAGGGTTCAGTTCTAATGTGCATATTATCGCACTATAGACTATTGTACCTAATCCCAATTACCAGTTTCGTTCTTCGTACTAGTAACTCATGTTGAAACAATTCTGTACCTACTCTATAAAAGAGTACCTTACGTACTATAAATTCAATCTTCACTTCTGCCCGATCCGAAAAGATAAAATTATTCAGACATACTATCTACTGTCCGTCCAAGTGGTTATGTCATAAGGTCGTAGAAAGGAGGGAAATCACGTGACAGTTAATTACTTAACGAAGCCCTTTTATTTAAGTTATTTTAAACAGTTGTATAATATTACGTATACGTCCAATTCCTAACAGAAATTAATGTTCTCAGGAAAGAGCTAAGACAGCCGAACCACTAGCTGGCGAATAAAAGCTGATGGGGTTAACCGAGATACGACGTAGGCAAGTGGATGACAGTACCTGTGCGAAAATAATTCAATATTGAAAGCTCTTTCGTCACTGGAAAACGCGAACATATTTTTGGAACGTACTGTGGCTACTATGACTGTATATGCGGTCTTAGATCTGTGTGGAAGACGGTTGAACTTCGTTAGTAGAAGGGATGGGAGTGAAGTACATTCAAAAACTCAGGTACCGTACAATAAAAATTGAAGTAAAAATAAAATGATGTCCCTGTACAATGTACAGTATGTGTCTTTTTTAACTTTCCAACTGTTTATTTCGAAAACAATGCGTTTGCAAAAATACAGTCTTGAATAAACGTTTCTTCGTCAAATCCTTTGACAAAAGAATACGATAAAATATTTTATCAAAGATCTGTAATAAAAGGTAGGATTTGAAATGTATTACACTGTATAATATATTTTTTCAAAGCGAACCTAAAATTAAGAAATAGGAACCAAGAACCTCTAATTACTATAAAATAAAATAAAAAATCTTTCTTGATCACATACAGGGTGATTCACGAGGATTTACCCTCCTTTACGGAGCTTATTTCCGAAGACATTCTGAGCAAAAAATGTCATATAAACATGGGTCCTATTCTCAATATTTACAGAGTTACGTTTCGTTATTGGAACGCATTGCTGTGAACGCGTGATCTTGGTCAGCGTGCAGTCAGCAGCCAGCGCGAACGTTACGGAAATCAAAGATAGCCGTATACACATTAAAAATGTTTATTAGACTTTTTCATGTACCTAATCGTAATGTCCATGTTTGTGCAGCATACCTTGTCACACTCCATAGAAAGCACTTTACTAGTCTTTTCCTTATTTCCTATTGCAGAGGTCCACAGAAAATGCCTCTTTCCTATTAAAATCTTCCTTTGGCATTGCTGTGCTCCATGGCAGCAGCTCATGTTACTATTTATAGTAGTAAACCACAAATATTAATGTTGTTGTAACCTCCACAAATAAAAAATAACTAATGCAATTTTTTTCCTTTCAAACAAAGAACTTATATTCAAAATTGTATTCTCGAAAACCTGTTAAAAATGTGAAAGAGATTCTGTATATTAGGCAACTGGGTAGTGACAGTTATAAATCTGACTTAAAAGTTCTTTTTGTGTGCATTATTAATTATATATTCGAATCTTGGAGTAGTATCATTACATTAACAGTATAGGTATTTTCCAGCTTTGTTTGTCGCGGCACTAGCTCTATGTTTACACAATGCTGGTAATCACCGGATGCGTGCGCGAGGGGAAAGCTATTTCCAGGGATCCAAGTCACGTGACCGCGGAGAGCTTTGCGGGCGTCGAGAATTGGCGAAGGCCATTGCGACTACAATGAGATCTGCGGTCGCGGGGGTAAGGGTTCAATGCTATTGAACGACAGGGCACTGGAAATGGCACTCAGACGTGTGTCGATACCGTAGTTAGGTTCTCCGTAGAAATCTTATGAGTGGTAATAGAGGTCTGCATGGGTCAAAATTTTGAAGCCTGGCCGTCCCGTCCCGTCCCGAGTCCGAGACTGTTTTCAAAAGTATTGCCTGAGCCCGCCCGAAATTCCAGAACACCCAAAGGCCTTGGTGAAGGTTAAGGGGAGACAGAGGTGAATATTCCAAAATCCACAAAATTTATCCGATTTGTTTTAAATTGATCATGGATACTACGTATGTTATTAGTAATGGACATACCAAGTTTCAACTTTCTAAGTACAATAGTTCTGTAAATATTAATAATTTTATAAAACTTTATATCGTTTGATATAAAATGCTCCATGCACCATATTGTAAGAAATTTTCAATATCTATTTCTTTTTATTTATATCTTCAGAGAAGGTATATAAATAATGATAAGTATTAGTTTATTATGAGAATAATAGCTATAGTAATACAGTTATCTTGGTTTTAATTTCATACTTTTAAAGGGCACAAAATCAAAAACTAACATCGGAATATGAAAATAAAGATAATAAAAATGGAAAAAAAAAAAAAAAAAAAAAAAAAAAAAAAAAACAAATTTTCATTTTTTCTTCAGTTATGTTCGAAAATTTCACCTCTGCCTCCCCTTAATGCTTAGACATTAATACCTAGAAATAGATTTTTGGTGTTCCACCTCGTCCTGGAACTTGACATGTCCAACGTTTCGGAACTACGTACGGATTCCACTAGCAAGGCAGGTAGGTAAGACAAAGGAGTCGCCTATTATGTTGGGCTTGTTATGTCTGGCTATTCCAAACAACTGAGATCAGTAAATACATAAATAACCTGCGATCTCGTTTTCAAAACATCCGTGTTCATAAAGTTAAATGTAATTTTTAAAACTTGTATCGTAAATAGGCCTAACTATTGTGCTATTACTTTGGGATTCTCTGTATGATCATGTAGGACTATGTCTGGAGTAAGATAAGTACAGGAAATGTATGCTGTCGGTACGTGGAAACATTGTCCCCTTGCAATGGATAAAACGATAGTAAAATAATAATAATAATAATAATAATAATAATAATAATAATAATAATAATTGTAGAGTAGAAACGCTAATAAAGCTGTGTCATACTAAAAAGAAACAGTTATGCATGGCTAACAAAGTTATGTACCATGGCCAATTGTCAGCTATTGTCTGTGTGCCTGTCATCTAAAAACTAATGGAGCTAAGTGCTAATCTTAGATGTTAGTTTAGAAATATTCAACAAAAACTGCTTAATTTAAAAAATATAGATATTTTTATTCTAAAAGCTAATAACTTATTCCTGTCGAAAATTGTTAGCAGTGGAGTAAGCACTTCGACCCAGTAGCTGGCAATTAGAGGGATGCTCTGCATTAGCATGCTATGTACACTTACCCTGGTATGGTCGCCACAATTAACGTATCAAAATAACAAATTCAATAACGAGATTTCGACGAATAATACATGAAACTATCAATAATACGAATTCAAAAATGAAGATTTGCAAAGGTCTACCTTTGTTAAAAACAATGTTACTTTTGATAAAAGATGAGTGGAACAGAGAAAAATTCACTCCGGCACCGGGATTTGAACCCGGGTTTTCAGCTCTACTTGCTGACGCTCTATCCACTAAGCCACACCAGACTTCGGTACAACATAATAATATATGATATGCGAAAAATAATCAGTTTGTGATTTAAGACGGCGCTTATTCCATAGGATCCCGGCCACTTAGTCACTCATAATGAGTACACTTCTTCACATGTGTGAACATTGTGCTACTGTCATACATCTATGACGCAGTGCATGAGGGTAGGCCACCAGAGGGAACTCAAGAGGTGGGACTTAAACTGAGAGGATTCAATCCGACATCGGGATGGGAATCCGGTGTGGCTTAGTGGATAGAGCGTCAGCACGTAGAGCTGAAAACCCGGGTTCAAATCCCGTGCCGGAGAGAATTTTTTCTGTTCCACTCATCTTTCATCATATGATGACGCAGAATATCTGCACGGAAATATCATATGTACTTCGGTACATCATAATAATAAATGTTACTTTTACTTACTGCCAAGCACCCACTTCTTACACATACCTTGTTATTGCAGAAAACCCCGCAATTGGCCATGACACATAGCTTTGTTAGCGAGGCATAACTCTAGTGTTTTTTTTTTTTTTGCCACTTACATGGTTAGGTTCTTCACTTCAGAAATTTATTATTATTATTATTATTATTATTATTATTATTATTATTATTAGCCTACTACTACTACTACTACTACTACTACTACTACTACTACTATTGTTAAGGAAGATAATGAAATAGAAGAGGATCATCAGTTTCTTGGCTGTGACAATTGGAAATAGAAACGCAACCTGCTCCGCCTTAAAGCGAAGTTATTGTACGGGATATCCCGTCCGTGTTTGGAAGCGTGGCTCTGCATGAACTTGAGCCTCTCTCTCGCTCTTTATTTGCCTGCGAGCGTTTTAACCAAGTCTTCATGTAGCGACGTAGAGAAAGAAACATGGGCAGATAAAAAAGAAGTTCGATTAAACCAGTTTTACAGTTAATTGGACTCTAATAATGTTTAGACATCCGGTGTTTGCGTGGAGGGGAGGATTAAGTCTTCATGTTGGTACTCCCTCCTTTTTATTCTAATTGTAGCCCCCTCTTTCGTAGCTGGAGGCTCGTTTTCAAAACGGTAACACTGCAAATATTCCGAGTAAGAGTTGGTAACGCGGAACTCTGTAACCCACACTGCTAATAACAGACGATTGTATGGAAATGCGACGGACGGTTCTGGTTTCTGATGGGAAGAGTTTGATTTGAATGGCTCAGCAATACTTCGCTCCACTTACCGACAGGGTGTTCACTGTACAATATAACTGTCTTCGAGTGCTGATGGCTTCCATTAGGATTGAATTCGAAGTCGCGGGTTGAAGCCCAGTCGACAGCGATTAAATTTTAAGGAACAACAAAAAAGTCTTGGAAGCCATTGGAGTAGTTCACGATAACGAGATGCTTTCGTAATCCAGGTCTGCGATCGGGCTTAGGATTACATCCCGCTTGGACTTATTTCTTGGTTCGGTTTCTCCGTGGTATTTCTCAACTGTAAGACGAATGTTAGGTAATCTAATGGCGAATCCACGGTCTCACTCACAAATTACAGTTTCATTATCACTAGAGTCCGGATTTTTTTGTTTAATATTGACCCTGAAAATATGTACAGTAGTGGCAAAAAAAAAAAAACCGGACCGACCCTTGTAGCTGATTTATGAGCCTTGTTCACTCCAGAGCACGATAGACTGGTATCTATGACTTTCGTGGTTCGAATCCTGCCTGGGAAGGAAAATCTTTTTTGTTCCTTATTCAAATATATTCCCAATACTTCGATTGCTGGTAAAATTCATGTTCTAGGAATAATAAGTTAATTAAGTAGTAAAATATTGCTACAATCTAAAAGTATTGGAAATAAATTTGAATAAGGAATAAAAAAAGTTTCCTTCTCAGGCAGGATTGGAACCACGAAAGTCTTAGTTACTGTATCAGCCTATCGTGCTCTGGAGTGAACAAGACTCTGAAATCAGCTACAAGAGTCGGTCCGGTTTTTTTTGCTACTACTGTACATAAATATGTAACTTAAAACCTCAAAATATGTACCTACCTACTAAATATGTACGCCTAATGTCAAAATTGCATAGGAAGTTAAAAATAAATTAAAGATTAAATAAGATTAATTTCATACAAATTACACATTTCTATATGACACGATATAGTTTTTGATGCGAATTTAAAATTAATCAAGGCATGAAGCACAATGTGCCACAAAATATTCCTCCATATTTTCAGGAGTTGAAGTTCCATCGGTCAGTGGATAGTATGTTCTTATGCACCGAAAATGATCTCTCGACATCGCATGAGGTTACTGGTGCATATTTTGACTAATTAATGTGGCTGACAGCAAGGTCTCCTGGAGGATTCCGCGTTTTTTCGATGAAGATCTGGTTAACAGTAAATAAACTGGAGTAACCCCGATTTATTTCAAGGGCTAGCTAAGTGACTGTCTTGTCCTGAGTGCTGAACTATGTATCCCCATTATGTACTGACTACTGTGAGTTTCAAATTGTATAAATAATGTTATAATTTCGTTTTAGTTTAATCTCAAAAATTGATTAATTTTCTTTACAATGCATTTAATTAAGTGACATTTGGCATGGGTGTTAATTTTATGTAAATATGTGAAATATGTAAAAATATATAGTATTAAAATTACCTTATGGTCTTAATAGCCTAATTCGCCAACATTTTGAGTTTTCAGATAGATACATACATACTTACTTACTTACATACTTACTTACTTACTTACTTACTTACTTACTTACTTACTGGCTTTTAAGGAACCCGGAGGTTCATTGCCGCCCTCACATAAGCCCGCCATTGGTCCCTATCCTGAGCAAGATTAATCCAGTCTCTACCATCATATCCCACCTCCCTCAAATCCATTTTAATATTATCTTCCCACCTACGTCTCGGCCTCCCCAAAGGTCTTTTCCCTCCGGCCTCCCAACTAACACTCTAAATGCATTTCCGGATTCGCCCATACGTGGTACATGTCCTGCCCATCTCAAACGTCTGGATTTTATGTTCCTAATTATGTCAGGTGAAGAATACAATGCATGCAGCTCTGCGTTGTGTAACTTTCTCCATTCTCCTGTAACTTCATCCCTCTTAGCCCCAAATATTTTCCTAAGAACCTTATTCTCAAACACCCTTAATCTCTGTTCCTCTCTCATAGTGAGAGTCCAAGTTTCACAACCATACAGAACAACCGGTAATATAACAGTTTTATAAATTCCAACTTTCAGACTTTTTGACAGAAGACTAGATGCTTTGCTGTGGTCGTGCCGGAGAATCAGTCCCATACATAGATACATACTAAGAAAAAAAATGTAATTAGGGTAAAGTAGGGTCTGTTGGACAGTCGGGCATGTTGGACACTTTGTAATTTAACGTGTTACCTCGCCACTTGTGGGCACCACATTCTGCTAGAAGTCAATGACGGAAGTAGCCACGAGTGGGGCTACTTCAGTCATTGACTTCTAGCAGAATGTGGTGCCCACAAGTGGCGAGGTAACACGTTAAATTACAAAGTGTCCAACATGCCCGACTGTCCAGTAGACCCTAATTTACCCTATATAAAAATCCGGACTCTAATTTTCACCAATCCCACAGACGCTAGATAAACTCGCATTTGATATATTGTCGTTGATTAAGCGGCTCTGAATAAAATTAAATCTGATATTAGAAACATTCCTACGTCAATAGCTATAAGTCCTGGATGGACACATGTATAATGGGAAACATGAGTAACGCGAATCGCTGAAAAGTAAGTAGGCCTATGAGATGGGATTGTCGATTTTTTTTGTCATCCCTGTTACAGGTCATTACAGATTAAGGTTCCCATCTAGCCTGTACAATCTGCAAGTTAATGGCAGTGAGGATGTCATTCCTACATGCCCGCCGCCTTTACCCCCAAGGAAATGCAGCTAGTTATGAAAAATTGTCTCTTTACTCATTGTGCTGACGACCTCGATACTTACGAGGTCCTGTCAGATCTGTGGTGGACGAAACTGCACTGAGTGAGTAAGATCTTCTTGAAGACTTCACCCTGTCGTGTTTTGTCTTTGCTAGGCACCCTATACAAATAACTTCCATTGTGCTCAGACGGTAGCCGTAATTATCCCGGTGCTGTATATATTAAACGGTGCTATAGCCAGGCTCGGTTTCGACACTTCGCTGTTGAGAGAGGGGGCTAACTTGCATCTCCGTTATTATGTTTAACGACGGACATTCAAATAAAACGGCACAAAAGTACGTGGCAACTGGAACTCAATTGAAGGGGTGACCGCAAAAAAATTCTACACAGAAAAAGATTCAGTGAAGACAAAGTATTTCTTTGAGTTTCGCTACAGATCAGACAATGTGCAACAAGTACCTAATATCTACATTGCTTCTTGTTCTTTCTTTACTGAGGATATTTTCATCACCACCACAGTCAATATATCACCAGCTCTGCCATCACATCATCACTTCTGTCGTCACATCTCCAGGTGCGTCTTCGCATCACCATCTCCGTATCACATCACCATCTCTGTCGTCACATTACCATCTCCGTAATCACTTTACTAACTATCCTCATATTACCACCTTTATCATCGCATCACTATCTGTCGTCATATCACCTCGTCATCGTATCTTCACCTCTGTCATCGCAACATCATTTTCATTGTCACATTATCACCTCTATCATCACATTATCACCTCTTACAATCACATCACCACCTCTGCCATCGCATCATCTCCATTATTACATTACCACTTCTATCATCGCATTATCACTTCTTGCCATCACATCACCACTTCTGCCATCGCATCATCTCCATTGTTACATTACCACCTCTACCATCACATTATCACCTCTTGCAATCACATCACTACCTCTGCCATCGCATCATCTCCATTGTTACATTACCACCTCTATCATCGCATTATCACCTCTTGCACTACCTCTGCCATCGCATCATCTCCATTGTTACATTACTACCTCTATCATCACATTATCACCTCTTACAATCACATCACCACTTCTGCCATCACATCATCTCCATTGTTACATTACCACCTCTATCATCGCATAATTACCTCTTGCCATCACATCACCTCCTCTGTCATTGCATCATCATTTTCATTGTTCCATTACCACCTGTATCATCGCATTATCACCTCTTGCCATCACATCACCACCTCTGCCATCGCATCATCTCCATTGTTACATTACCACCTCTATCATCACATTATCACCTCTTACAATCACATCACTACCTCTGGCATTGCATCATCTCCATTGTTACATTACCATCTCTATCATCGCATTATCACTTTTTGCCATCACATCACCACCTCTGCCATCGCATCATCTCTATTGTTACATTACCACCTCTATCATCACATTATCACCTCTTGCAATCACATCACCACTTCTGCCATCGCATCATCTCCATTGTTACATTACCACCTCTATCATCGCATTATCACTTTTTACCATCACATCACTACCTCTGCCATCGCATCATCTCCAGTGTTACATTACCACCTCTATCATCGCATTATCACTTTTTACCATCACATCACTACCTCTGCCATCGCATCATCTCCAGTGTCACATTACCAACTGTATAATCACATTATCACCTCTGCCATCGCATCATCTCCAGTGTTACATTACCACTTCTATCATCACATTATCACCTCTTACATTCACATCACACCCCTGCCATCGTATCATCTCCATTGTTACATTACCACCTCTATCATCACATTATCACTTCTGGCCATCACATCACCACCTCTATCATCGCATTATCACCTCTTGCCATCACATCACCACCTCCATGATCGTATTACCACCTCTATCATCGTATCACCAATTGTTATCGCATCATCACCGCCATCATTGCATCGTCTCCCATCATTATCATCAACATGAACTACTTACATATGTACATCCTGTAAGGCTACATTCATAATTGGTCAACTGGATTGGTCCTGATCTCGGTTTATAATATCGACTCTGTTTTGACAACCAAGCTTAGTTTTTTGAGCGCGGAATATGGAATTGCCCTCTATGTGAAAGCGAGTCTGTGAACGTTCCATCTAATCTATTACCCGCACACTTGTTTGAACCCTCATTTGCGTAGGCGATACATTCTCAAGGAGTAATCGGCGTATTAGCTTTTCACAGACGCAGGGTTATTGGTTCGAACATCGTCCAAGCGGAATGAAGCCCTGAGGGGCCCTTAATCTCGGGCCGGATGTGCCCTGTTTGTTCACCCCCTTCCTCAGACTTAATTAGTCCCGCGGTCCGCTCTCGTATATTTTCGTTTGATCTCGACATCGAGGCCGCGGGCCAATTATCTGCGACAAGGCGCACGCCCTTCCCTGCCTGCCTGCCTGCCTGCCTGCCTTCACCTTCTCCTTCAATCGTTCTGCCTTCTTTCCACTTTCGATTACTTTCTTCTTAATGCTATTCTATACACCTTTCCTTCTTTTTCTGTTATTCTATTTACTTTCTTCTTTCTTTCTCTCCTTCCTACGATATATTCTTATTAGGCCTTTTCCAATCGCGCTGCAAAAAGTGTTTTTGATATTTTTATTTGTAAATGCGCGCTTTCAGCATTTCAAAATTGGAATTGGTTTTGGACATGGCGTTTATTTTTCTCTTTATAGAAATCATTGGTCGCATTTTATTTTTATTATTCAGTAGCCTACATGTGAATCAATTATCAGGGAATGATGCGCGTGATACACGGATAGAGAATATGAGTGAGTTTTTGTTTTAAATGAAATCACATTCAATTATTTATAAAATGAAGCGAAATGACTTAATTATGGTGTTTTCAAAGAATGGTATTCTACACTCGACCTACAAGGAGAGAAAGATTGTAACGTTCTGCTCAAAAACTATCCAACATTCTGTGATGAAATTTGTTGTGTGTATTTATGCATGTCATATCTACAATATGATGCAAGATCACTTCTCTACCTTTGATAGATTGTCTGATAAAAATAAATTTATTTCAAAAAGTGGTCAAATATCAGTATTTTCTTCTAACACAAAATAAAAAGAAAATATTTATTAAGGAATGTAGTTGAAAGAGCATGATATTGTAAACATGAGTTTCAACAATAAAATAAAAGAGAGAGAACATGAAAAAGTTAACAAGTTTACGAGTTATGAGGGAAGCGCTCCATCACTGCACAGTAAACTGGCACTATTTTGAATTTTGAAAATAAAATATATAAATAATTTTTTTAATCTTAAAAATATTTTTTTTTCATGTAGCAGAAGGACAGTGTTTTACACATACTAATTTTCATTATTGTACAAGATACAGTAATGGAGGGAAAAAATGTTGAATATTTCCATAAATGTTCCTGCTGTAAGCTGTACCTAACCCCTTCAGTCAGAATCCCGCCCCCAAATTCTTGCCCTCTTTCCTTCCCTATTCCCATTTGATCTGACGAATCTGAACTCGGTCTCTGGCTACTACGGATATCTACAGCATCGGGCGTGACTTCTGAATCGGCAAGCATCTATTACGTGACAAAGTCTTAGGATCAAGATCTTTCCCACCTCATCTGATGCCAGAAATACTTCAATATCCTGTCTCGTGATGGAATTCAACTCAGAGTATTGCAATAACCCTTTCAAAATAATCCGCTCAGAGTCGATCGAGCTATATTTAATAGTCATCTCAGAGCCAATTGGGCAGTCGATAAATTGAGACTGCTCATCCTGCCTGTGGTTTTTCCATTGTTTTCCTAAGGCGCTAAGACAGATTTCGAGATGAGCCCTAAAAGAAATGGGCGACACAAGTTTCCTCAAGCCTTCGAAATAGAAGCTTCGTCTTTCGGTACTCTTCAGATTAATTTTCTCGAGAGTCACTTGCACAGTGCAAGGGCTCGAATCCCTCCTCTTGCGAGGACTGCGGTAGTCCCACTCGATATGAAGATTTTTAACATCTTCGGCGAATCTGACCTGCTGCTATTCTGTCATGCTTTTCTCCTCTCATGTAGCTATTAGATTACGTCCATTTTCGGCTTTCCCCTTCAAAATTTTCTGGAGTTCCTTCAGTGAAACGGCAAAAATCTGAGTGAGGCTACTGGCCAACAGGCTTGGAGCTCACATATTCAGTTTCCGCAGCGCGAAATTGTCTTTCTAGGTCGCGTTTTCGCTATCTTTTTAATATTTCTCCTTCCATTCCTTATTCACATTCCGCAATGTCCGTCAATCCTTAAATCCATCCTTATCTAAACTAAAAATTACATCCCTATCAACAATAAAGACGTTTCACTCATGAAAAATATTCTTGAATTGTCTCTCACATTTTTGTGTAATCCAGAAAATGAAAGCTTATCCTCTTATCAGGGTGCATATTAAAATATATATTTTTACGTCGGCTTATCCTCAAAATAATAGTTAAAAGAAATCAATTTTAAATGTTAATATCATTCGGAATATTGGGTAATAATACAAATTGAATTGTTGCGAATCAACTGTTGCAGCTTTTGCATCGGAACGGGTTGGAACAGATGCACCGACCTGTGCCTGTCTGTCGAAAGCCGTTATATTGAGCACATTATGCGACAATTCTATTTTGAACTGATAGTCTTTATGTATGGAGACTTGTAGGACACACTGTATAGTACTGGAGACTCGGCTAATTCCACAATATTAAGAAGTAAATCTATCACATTTTTATCAAAATGTTTATTGAAAAATATTATCAAGGTATGTAGACATGAACGAAACCTTTCATTACCAAATGAGATAAAGAGACCTATTAAAATGCAAAAATATTTAGTTGTACATACATTACAGTTGAAAAAGAACAACTCGGGTAATTCTGCAATAGTGCGGATAAATCCGCAAAAGGTCTTGGCGAATTCCGCAGTAGTAAATAATTATGAAATACATTATGAAAGCAACAAAGAAGGAACAATTTATATGTAACAATGCTGACTTTCTTCACAGCTGTGTAGCAAAACACGAAAAACAGCCAAACTTCGATATTTCACTGTATTGCCAACAGAGGTGTCGACCAATATCCTTGGTTTTTTTTTTTTCTGTAGCACTGCAGAGGACATGGCCCCTGTTGACAGCCTCTCAAAACGTACGTTCACGCTATTGTAAAGCCGCAGTAAAATCATGTATGCACTACTGCGAAATTAGCCGAGTTTCCCCTATTTATTTTAGTTCCATGATCCTAATTCCTGTATAGATGTTACACGCAATCATAGAGATTTCTTCACATTTCCTATCACTTTTCTTATCGTATTTCCTCTTTGCCTTTTAGCTTTCTCTCTGCATTTTATCATCCGTTCTTTGTTATGTATTCAATCCATGCACAAGATGCTGGTTTTCTTAACAACATCATCATCATAATTACAGTAGACTCTAATTATATCTAATAACACTGTTTCTTGTTTTTTGCAGGTGAGTGACGTCATGTCTCAGATCCGTCAAAGGTAGGCTGCTTCACCGCATTAGGCACACAGCAATGCCTGCATTATCAGTGTTGCAAAGTGTCGGCTGCGCTGTTACGCCGCGCTGGTCAGTGCGCGGCAAGTGACGCCAGCCAACGGAGCACTCAGGTGTTTTCTCGCCTCCACATCTGCTTTCTATAACAATTATTCTTCGTGATGTTGGGCCACCCCCACCTCGTGGTGGTGCTGATGATGAGTCATTAATAGCCGGTCGCTACATCTGCACATATCTCTATCCTCTTTCTGTTCTCTCTTTTTCTTTTCTCTGAATTTTTACAGTACTTACAGTATATTGTTTCCTTTGCCAAATCTGTCTGCTTCCTTTTTCTGAGAAATTTATTTCCTTTTTTCCTTTTCGACGTCATTCCACATTGTCTAATTACTGCACAGGCCTACTCATTCTGCCTATGGTGGTAGACCTATTTGTTCAATTTTTAAATCCAGTCTTACCTAATATAAAAATAACATACCAAAAATTTAAGACTTTTCACTCAATACAATGGTTTTTGTAATTCGCTGACATTTTTTGGTTTCATGTTACTAAATTTCTCTCTTGTTCGCGTCTTTCTTTTTCTTTTGACCTACAATTTTATTTTTTCCTTTAACATGTTTCTTAATTGTTATTATGTGCAACCATAGTTTAATGAAGATTGACATATCATTTAGTTTTAATGTGTATACTTTTATATTACTTGCTATATGTTTCAGAAGTTACTGTAATAACATTGTAGAATTATGTCCATCTAGAGAAACTACACTTTCCAATCGTGAAATAATAATTAAACAATTAATTAGCTTCCGATATTACTTCATACAAACACAAAAACATTCTCTGTAGGCTATGTTTAATAGCTTTCGATTGTTGTTGACCAAGGCCCCTTATAGACAGTCATTTGTTTTTATTTCAGTACAGCGCCTTAGATGACGTTGTTATTGTAATTTTAAAACTCATTTATCTGATTAAATATCAGTCCTATCAAAATTTTGTATAGAATAAAATTTATCGGAAATTATTTTTAAAGAATCTTTTGTTATGTAATATTGTTCATGAAAATCAATAATAAGAAGCGAGATTTCGATTTATTTAATTCAGGCCCCCTTATAACCCCCCTTTTAAATAAAATATTTTGAATGCCATATAGCCTAAAATCTAAGTTACAACGAACTTAATTTATATGCCAATTTTCATATAAATCGGTTCAGCCATTATCGCGTGAAAAGGTAACAAACATCCAGACAGACAGACAGACATACAAACAAAAATTTCAAAAAAGCTATTTTCGGTTTCAGGATGGTGAATTATACATGTCAACACCAATTATTTTTGGAAAATCGAAAATTACCAGAAAAATTTTGGCTACAGATTCATTATTAGTAGGCTATAGATTGTTTCTTCTGCTTCATATTCTTCTTTATATCTTTTGCTTTTTTCTCTCCGTCTCTCTTTCTTTTCTCATTTTTTATTTTTTCTCTCGTCTTAGTCTTTTTCTGTAGGCCTATACTATTTCATGTGAAAATAAGTTTACAAGAAGAGTTAAGTATCAGATTACGAAATACTTTTGATAAATGGGATGTGTTAAATTCTTCTACTGGCGTCGCAGTTGGAATGGTTCCAAAATATTCCCAACTTTTTATGCTCAATCTACTGTAACTTCGATTATGCTATCGTTGTTAAAGTAGCCTATCTGTCTTTGAGGTTCTTGGACACACCACTGCAGTAATTTAAACATGTCAGTTACGTTATCATGCTCTCTAAAACAAACTACCTCGTAGGCTTCATGTCGGGTTGGAAGTGTGTTTTTCACACCTCCAACCGAGAGTTTATCGTTAGATTATATTGAGACATTTACGAGCTGACACATGTGCAGTGATGAATTCGAAGAGTGTTCAACCATGAATATACTCCAACAACCTAACCCTTTGTCCACAGATAATTATGACAAAGTGTGATCATTGCACTTTGGATTTTTAATCTTTAAAAATTAAATCTTAGGTGCCTGAAATAGTCTCTGTAATACTATGAAATAGGCTCTAAATTTAAAAATACGCTCTGAAAATCATATCTAAAATTACCTTTCATCTCATCTTACTCAGAATTAATAAATATGTTATTAGTTAAGTATTAAATGTCTTACAAAATATTGTGCTTTAGAAATTTCGTTAAACAATAGTGGTTTCTCTAGCTATTAATATAGATATATACGTACCAAAATGCAACTACGCAAAGATGATAAAAACTTTAAGGATTATTTTATTCCCTGGATTTACAATAGAATTAATTCGTTAAATCGCATGTTCTTTTCATAATTGCACTCTCTCCTGGACATGACATATTTTCCAACTATAGGCCCTATATATTTTTTTCAATATTTCCTATATTCCCTTATTCATCTGTCGTAAAAAATCTTGGCTTCTTTTTTGATAATAATCTAAGTTGGAATTTTCAAGTTAAAGAAACGATAAAGAAAATCTGTTCCTCCTTTCACTCTTTGAGTCGCTTGAGAAACTTCTTGCCCCAGCAACTAAAACTTACCCTAGTACAAACCCTAGTAATGCCGCACTTCGATTATTGTGACGTTTTGTTAAGTGATCTAAGTTCTGAACTGTCAGTCAAGTTACAGCGAGCTCAGAATATGTGCATCAGATACGTGTGCAACATCCGACGATATGATCACATATCACCGTCCTTCGCAAGTCTCTCGTGGCTCCGACTTAAAGAACGCAGAACTTTACACTCTTTGTCTTTACTCTTTCGAATTCTGCACACCTCAACACCAAATTACCTTTCGTCTCGTTTCTCTTATCTATACTCTAACCACGACGTAAATACCAGATCACTTATCTGTGGCACACTAAATATACCTCTTCATAGAACATCTTGTTATTCCTCATCTTTTACAATATCCACCTCGCGTCAATGGAATTCCTTGTCACAAAGTATTAGGGGCTGCAAGACAACAAACACCTTTAAGAACAGCTTAAAAGATAACCTTATTAGCATTTCACTCCAATCATACTGATTTAAAATATTACTGACTACACTGTTGCTTTTTTTCTTTAGACATCATCCTGATGGTGCTGCATTTTCAAAATTGTCTCATAATAATCTCTTTCTATTATCTAATATAATTTGAAATATATTAACATTCTATGTATTTTAGTTTAATTCTGCTACCCAGTTTATTTCAGTGTTTAATTGATAGTTCATAGTATTTTGTTGTTTAATTCGTAAATAACTCTTGTATACATGTAACTCTTATCTAAATCAATTTGTTGAATTCTTTGTAAGTTCATGCATATGTATATACACTTTTTGCTGGTTGTGTGGAAGAGAAGGCCTTACGGCCTTAACTCTGCCAGCTAAAATAAATCATTATTATTATTATATTCAATACGAGGAGATGATTTGTTTTCACTTCAACACAAATTCCACAATTTGGGACATCTGGCCGAAATCTACGGCTGACCACTAGGATCCAGAATACAAAGCAGAGGTTAAATTAAAAATACAATATGATTGCGGAGAGAATACGGAACAATGATAAATTTAAAAATGAAATACAATTTGATTTCGGAGAAACATGAGATGAGAATATATAATATAAGAGTAATGAAATGAAATAAAAAATACATAGTATTATACAAGTGATTGTGTGAAATGGATAATGAATCTCTCAATACCATTAGACAAATTTTGTTAATATCCTCATTAGAAAATTTAAGAGAAAGGAGAATGGTTTTGGTTAACTTAAATGAAATTCCCCTAGCGCCTACATTTATGACTGAAGTACAGGCAACTGAAATGAGTTGATATAAAAAAAGAAACAAAGCGGAGATAACAGGCTTTTGGACTCAGTGATTAAACTATTTTGCAATTTATTTATTTCCAGTCCTCCTCATCATTGTAGATTTAGTTTCTCCACGCGGAATGTAATACTAGTGCAGCGTTGCATTCCGATGAAGGTGAATTTACATGTCCGTCCTCTGCATGAAGCGCGGCCATTTGTGTCGAAACCCATACGTAGGACCCAATAATGGAGGCCTTTGTTTCATTGAGTCTTTGTTTCTGCTTCATCTAGCAAAAGAACTTAACCTGGACTTTCATGCCTGCATGTAATGAACCCTTGAAAAGCTCATCCACTGGGTGGAAAATTCGCGGTCAAGTCTGTGGGCAAATGCTAACGGAATTTGTAGCTAATGGTTGTGTTTATTTTCTAGAACAAATCTTGGTAACTCGTGTGGTTTAACGTTGCCTGTAGTATAGTTAGTCCGCTTTAGCTCTCTGCATTTCTGTGTAGTAGGAACATGACACAAAAGATAATCTCAGCAACGTAACGATATGATATTGAATTGGATCAATTTGGAGGTTTCAAAGCCCCGTCTCCTAGCAACGGTCTCAGCTACGTACCTTGCTGAAAATACAGCTTTTGAGATGAAGTAGATAATCCTACATAAACAGTACTGTAGTCTACATATTTTATTTAATATTAGACATCAATATCTTACGCTTTTTTGTGCTATGGTCTCCAGCTATGTTGAACCGGGAGTCCCAAACATGTAAAATGTAGTTCACAATAAAATTATCAAGGAGATCGGGGTCGTGATGGTTGATAGTGTTGATAATGATAATGAACTATCTTCACACTTTTCTCTTTAGATTTGATATTTCTATAAAATTAAAATTATGTTGACAGTTTACGAGTATGTCCATTATTAACACAGTGTCAATTTTGCACTTACGCTCTCTTCGATAAATGCTTAATAATAATAATAATAATAATAATAATAATAATAATAATAATAATAATAATAATAATAATAATTTTACTAATAATTATAATAATATCAATTTTGAATGTAGATAATAACATTTTCGACGTATTAAAAATGTAAAATTTGTTATAAAAGTTGATTTTCCGAAACGAATTTGGTTCGTACTGTTTTTTTTCTTAAGTCATTATTTTAGTTTTTGCAACAAATATTTTAGGGTTATAATGAAGAATCAATTTTAAAGGTAATTTCCCCTTACTGGTGTGCTTACTATACCATCTGCCTACTTTTAAATGTTGAGGTAAAACTTAATTCCGAGTTTATTTTCTAGAATAATGTTATATTACAAACCAAAATAACACATTTGAAAGAGAATATGTTTGTGAAACTACGGAATGAGCTCAAAACAAGAAATGTAACTCGTGACATGATGATGATGATGATGATGAGGAGGAGGAGGAGGAGGATGATGATGATGATGATGATATGTAGTCTATCTTTAAAGACAGATAAATTTCTGGAACTGAGCACCATGAGTTAGGTTAACTAAATTTGCTCCAGCTAACATCAAAAGCTTAAGTGGTCGGGAAATTATTTGATGGATGTAGATAACTACATTTGAATTTGAAACCTTTTTTTCAGTCTTTAAGAGTTGCAGCACACAAGACCTATTTGCAGCAAACAAGCTTCCGCGCGTAATGAAGTTAAGTCTGCGACGGGAGAAGCGGTGAAGGCAAATTCTGATATAGCGGGTGACTTAGAAGACAGGCCCTTCGGCACAATTGCCGTGACACTACTGCCTCAGCACGGTGGACAGAAGTAAAAGCTAACAAAGCGCAGAAATATTTTATTTCAATTGAATATTAACACATCGGAATATCAGTAAATGATTTAGCACTTACGCTAGTCAAAGAAGAATGACAATTAGAGGAACTAATTTACAAGTTCACCTAAGTCGTTAATTCATTCCATAAAACTGCGACGTGTATGAAAACGATGATAAATCAAATGATAGATTTTTTTATTTTAGTAGGTTATTTTACGACGCTTTGTCAACATCTTAGGTTATTTAGCGTCTGAATGAGATGAAGGTGATAATGCCGGTGAAATGAGTCCGGGGTCCAACACCGAAAGTTACCCAGCATTTTCTCATATTGGGTTGAGGGAAAACCCCGGAAAAAACCTCAACCAGGTAACTTGCCGCTACCGGGAATCGAACCCAGGCCACCTGGTTTCGCGGCCAGACGCGCTGACCGTTACTCCACAGGTGTGGACTCAAATGATAGATGCCCATGTTATAGTGTTCTTCTCTACTGTTAAACACACTGGCATATATTGTATTGTATTTCATGCTGTTACATGCGTTCATCCATATTGAGGTACACACTGACAAGTGTTGTATTGTTCTATACCCTGTTACGGACCTTCATTTGTATTGCAAAACACACTGGAACATGTTGTATTGTGCTATACCCTATTATATGGATCGTTCTGTGTAGTGGAACACACTGGCACGTATTGTATTGTACTGTATTATATGCATTAATTTATTGTATACTGACAAGTGTTGTATTGTTCTATACCCTGTTACGGACCTTCATTTGTATTGCAAAACACACTGGAACATGTTGTATTGTGCTATACTCTATTTTATGGATCGTTCTGTGTAGTGGAACACACTGGCACGTATTGTATTGTACTGTATTATATGCATTAATTTATTGTATACTGACAAGTGTTGTATTGTTCTATACCCAGTTACGGACTTTCATTTGTATTGCGAAACACACTGGAACACTTGTATTGTGCTATACTCTATTAAACGCATTGTTCTGTGTTGTGGAACACACTGGTACGTGTTGTATTGTGCTGTATTATATGCATTGATTTGTGTTGTGGAACACACTGGCACCAAAGGTCCCAGGATCGATACCTGGCCCCGGAACAATTTTTCCCTCGTAATTATTCAATTCAACTTTACATGGAGTTATACCTGAAAGGTTGATTTGCATAATACACGTCACTGTTCGTTGACAGAAAACCACAATTTAAGTCACACAGAGTTAGTGTGCACTCAATGTTGGTTGCTTGACGGTTGTCAGCCCATTTTGAGGTCTGTGGATATAGAGGGAAAAATTGGATCGGTGTTTGGTAGAGTTCTCGGGTAGTTTAGTTGGTAGAGCGTTGGTACGTTAAACCAAAGGTCCCGGGTTCGATACCTGGCCCCGGAACAATTTTTCCCTCGTAATTATTCAAATCAACTTTACAGGGAGTTATACCTGAAAGCTTGATTTGCATTACACTGGCATGTGTTATATTTTACTGTACCCTGCTACATGCGTTCTTCTGTGTTGTAGAACACACTGGCTTATATGTTGTATTGCATTGTACACTGTAACATGCGTTCTTATGTTGTGGAACATACGGCTATGTCTTCGTGAGATACGTTCCTCTGTGTTATGGAACACATTGACACGTGTCGTAGGCCTATTGTACTGAACTCTGTGACATGCGTTCGTTCCTGTGTTGTAGAACACACTGGCATGTGTTGTAGTCCTATTGTACTGTACTCTGTGACATGCGTTCGTTCCTGTGTTGTAGAACACACTGGCATGTGTTGTAGTCCTATTGTACTGTACTCTGTGACATGCGTTCGTTCCTGTGTTGTAGAACACACTGGCATGTGCTGTAGGCCTATTGTACTGTACTCTGTGATATGCGTTCGTTCCTGTGTTGTAGAACACACTGGAATGTGTTGTAGTCCTATTGTACTGTACTCTGTGACTTGCGTTCGTTCCTGTGTTGTAGAACACACTGGCATGTGCTGTAGGCCTATTGTACTGTACTCTGTGACATGCGTTCGTTCCTGTGTTGTAGAACACACTGGCATGTGTTGTAGTCCTATTGTACTGTACTCTGTGACATGCGTTCGTTCCTGTGTTGTAGAACACACTGGAATGTGCTGTAGGCCTATTGTACTGTACTCTGTGACATGCGTTCGTTCCTGTGTTGTAGAACACACTGGCATGTGTTGTAGTCCTATTGTACTGTACTCTGTGACATGCGTTCGTTTCTGTGTTGTAGAACACACTGGAATGTGCTGTAGGCCTATTGTACTGTACTCTGTGACATGCGTTCGTTCCTGTGTTGTAGAACACACTGGCATGTGTTGTAGTCCTATTGTACTGTACTCTGTGACATGCGTTCGTTCCTGTGTTGTAGAACACACTGCCATGTGTTGTAGTCCTATTGTACTGTACTCTGTGACATGCGTTCGTTCCTGTGTTGTAGAACACACTGGCATGTGTTGTAGTCCTATTGTACTGTACTCTGTGACATGCGTTCGTTCCTGTGTTGTAGAACACACTGGCATGTGTTGTAGTCCTATTGTACTGTACTCTGTGACATGCGTTCGTTCCTGTGTTGTAGAACACACTGCCATGTGTTGTAGTCCTATTGTACTGTACTCTGTGACATACGTTAATGTGTTGTGGAACATCCTTGCATGTGTTGTATTGTTCTGTATTTTGAGACGTGTTCCTGTGTTGTGGAACACGCTGGCATGTAGGGTAAAGGTTGGTAATATTGTGATACTAATAATATTACGATAGTTCTTTTTGATCATCTTTTTGCAATTTTACTGAACGAGAGGAAGCTCGGTTTTTAGCGTCATCGTATTAAGAGAATGTTCGTGGACAAGTTTCTGCACAAATCTGGTCATTCTCTCGCTCAGTAAAATTGTAAAAAATTCTCAAAAAGTATTGTCATAATACTATTAGTAGCCTATCACAATATTACCAGCCTTTACCTTATTGCATTTCATTGTACTCCGTGACATGCGTTCCTCTGTGTTATGGAACACGCTGGCATGTGTTGCTGCTGCGGGAAGACTCAGTAATGAAATGAAGTCTATAATTACGGGTTTCTCTTGTTTTCTGATGTGCACGATTAACGAGATTACGTCCCTGTCACACGGTTTGTTGTTGCAAATTGTGTTACGCGGGGCAGGATGCTCGAGTGTCTTCCCAGGAGGCAGTGCGCGGCTCGCCATAGCCGAGCCAAGCATTCTGTCCTACTGACATTCAAAAGTCTGCATTCCTACTTATCCCACTCTTACTTTTAAGATGTAGTTTAGATTAACCAGCAGTCGACAGTACCTTTCCTTCTGCTATTAAGATGTAACAACTTTTTCTTTCTCACTGCACGAAATAAAGATGAAATATTGAGATCCTGCAAAAAAAAAAAAAAACAATGATGTCTTGATGATCTTACAGAAGATTGGTAAGAAGACAGGTATACAGACAGAAATATGCTGTCTTTCTGATACCACTTTGGCCGCTAAATCTAATATTAGCGTATTCACGCCCAGAGGAATTTTGAAATACCATAAAATCCTAACGTGGGTGAAGAAAGAATAATGCTGAGACTGATCAGGAAGAGAGAAACAAATTGGTTGGGTCACTGGCTGAAAAGAAACTGCCTACTGAAGGTTGCATTGGAAGGAATGGCGAACGGGAGAAAATTTCGTGGCAGAAGATATCAGACAATAGACAACATTAAGATAAAATTGGATCGTATGCAGAGACTAAGAGGAATGTGAAAAATAGGAAAAATTGTAGAATGCTGTGTTTGCAGTGAAATTCCTGCCTTTGGACAGAAAACTATGAATGAATTAAATTCTTTTCATGATTTCCTTCTGGAAGGAAATAAGTTCTGGGTCCCATGTCATAGATTCATGGCGTGCAAATTAATCCTATTCCTGATGAAGATCTCGGCCATTTCTTGTCCAAATGAATTTGGACGCTGAATAATCTATGAAGTTGAAATTGTCGCCAGTAAAATACATACATACATAATACATACATACATACATATTAGCATTTCACTCCAATCATACTGATTTAAAATATTACTGACTACACTGTTGCTTTTTTCTTTAGACATCATCCTGATTGTGCTGCATTTTCAAAATTGTCTCATAATAATCTTTTTCTATTATCTAATATCATTTGAAATATATTAACATTCTATGTATTTTAGTTTAATTCTGCGACACAGTTTATTTCAGTGTTTAATTAATAGTTCATAGTATTTTGTTGTTTAATTCGTAAATAACACTTGTATACATGTAACTTTCATCTAAATCAAATTGTTGAATTCTTTGTAAGTTCATGCATATGTATATACACTTTCTGCTGGTTGAGTGGAAGAGAAGGCCTTACGGCCTTAACTCTGCCAGCTGAAATAAATCATTATTATTACATACAAACATACATACATACATACATACATACATACATACATACAGTCGACCTGGTTGGCGAGTTGGTATAGCGCTGGCCTTCTATGCCCAAGGTTGCGGGTTCGATCCCGGGTCAGGTCGATGGCATTTAAGTGTGCTTAAATGCGACAGGCTCATGTCAGTAGATTTACTGGCATGTAAAAGAACTCCTGCGGGACAAAATTCCGGCACATCCGGCGACGCTGATATAACCTCTGCAATTGCGAGCGTCGTTAAATAAAACATAACATACATACATACATACATACATACATACATACATACAGTACATACATACATGCATACATACATACATACATACACACACACGCACACACACACACGCACGCACACGGTCTGCTCTTGTCTGTGATTGTTTATTGGTCTCGTAGGGTATTTAAAATTTCTCTTCCGTCTTCCGCATGAAGGAATTGAGGAAACCCATAATAAACATGTCAAAGTAGACGCTGTCAGGGGTCGAGTCCTGGACTTCCCCAGCATTTGTAGCTTGTTCTGAGTCATAGTATAAATGTTTTCTTGGATGCCGTGCTCTGTATCAAGTCCAGGCTCGCGGACCACTGAAGTCATCCCGTGTCCGAACTCTTCTGTGATTCATCAAGGATGGCCATGACGTCACACGTGTATTGCCGTGACGAAACAGTGTCCTTAACTAAACATCTCACCAGATCTGGACAATGCTAAACTAGGCTTACTCTGAAAGTGAGCGAAATTCGTTTATAAAATCCCGAAAAGCGGCTAGGATCAACGCAGTCATATAGCTGCATTCCGACCTGATCTACTACTCTCTTCTGTCCTGCACAAATAGCGTAGTCTGTAATATTGTGCTCTTCTTCCTATTCAGTCTAGTAATTGCTGTTTTGTTCAGATTTTTAATGTTTTTCTTTTTTTATTCACTCTGGTAGATCAATATGTTAACGAACCCCACTGTGAGGCATAAGCTTATCTTGGAGATGGAGTCAGTATGTAATTCCGAAACGTTCTATGCTTCCACATCTTTCATAAGTAGAGCTCAGTCATTGCCCTTCTGTCTATTTTATTCCTCTGTACATAAGTCAGAGAACTTAATTCAAAATCATTTGTTATGTTATTTAAAAACAACTGCGCAAATTTTATAATGTCTATAAATTCCTTTTTCAGGGATAACAACCTTTTTAGGGATAGGAGTCTATTAGAAACTATTTTAAAAAATAGTGTGTTACGTATTTCACCATTTAGAATTTGCTTTTATTATAGTGTTCCATTATTGAAGCCGCATTCTAGAAACTACTTTAAAAAAATAGTGTGTTACGTATTTCGCCATTTAGAATTTTCTTTTATTATAGTGTTCCACGCATTCTAGAAACTATTTAAAAAAATAGTGTGTTACGTATTTCGCCATTTAGAATTTTCTTTTATTATAGTGTTCCATTATTGAAGCCGCATTCTAGAAACTACTTTAAAAAATAGTGTGTTACGTATTTCGCCATTTAGAATTTTCTTTTATTATATTGTGCCACGCATTCTAGAAACTATTTAAAAAAATAGTGTGTTACGTATTTCGCCATTTAGAATTTTCTTTTATTATAGTGTTCCATTATTGAAGCCGCATTCTAGAAACCATTTAAAAAAATAGTGTGTTACGTATTTCGCCATTTAGAATTTTCCTTTATTATAGTGTTCCGTTATTGAAGCCGCATTCTTGAAAATATGAACGCTCGTAACGAAACAGCCTCTTCAATAACGTGTCGAGGTAAATAAGATGTGAGGTTGATGGCTTTCTTCTTAGATTTTTACTGTTACAACACATTTTGTCATTTTTACCGGTTCGATATGCTAATAATCTCTATAATGCCATAGGAAAAGCGTTGAAGAAGTATGTTACTGAAGGAGTGGATTGATGGAAACCAAGACATCACGAAACACTGAAGACAAAATCTCCCTCAGTCCGACGAGAAAAGAAAGGTTAATCCATTTTGATTATGTAATGTAGACTTTACGTCACTAATAAAAATGTTGTAAACACATTCATTACGCAACTAGTTAGGTAATGATACTTCTATTATGCAACTAATTAGGTAATTATACCGCTATTACCTAATTGGTTGCGTAATGTGAACTACACATTAAATTAAATAAATTGGAATTAATTTTATTTATTATAAACATGTATCTTACGCGGAATTTTGATGCTACTAAACATTAAGTTGCAGAATTTGCACGATTTTCAGTATCTGAGCCCTCGTTTGACCTCCTTTTAACAATGTTTGTTTAGTTCTCCTAGTACTGCGCTTCATCTGTTATAAACAAAACTTATCGTGTTCAAAATCAATGAAACAAACATAAACGAATCGCCTCTCGCAGAAAGATACTAATAATAATACGCCTACAATCGCCTCTTCACAAAAAAAAAAAAATTGAAACTGATAAAAATGATACAATTACTTATATTTTAAAAATAATGTTTTTACCACAGTGGATAAAACATTGTGCTTATCGTAATTTAATATTATAGTACTCGACTGGTTACCAAACTCGGCCTGCGACCTCGTTTGACAACTTTCTAATCTCGTATTGTAATATGAAGCGTTACGATTCTCATATCGTAAATAACTAATATGTCTCTGACAGTTTTTCAGGTATAAAATAGCGAAACCATTCCTTCACAAACGCATGAATTATGTGGAAGCAGTGGATTTTATTAATGTAAAAGTGTTTCTCTTCGACAATATTAAATAAAATAAAGTTTAAATTATTTCTCCTTTTTCCACATATTAACCTAGAAAATTTATGATTTTATTTTGGGCACAAGAGCTTCATTCTGTTCAGTTCTTAAATATTCGGTTTAGTAAAATTTAATTAGGGAATATAACCCTGTTATTGGTTACTTTTTTAAAAATAGGAAACCAGTTTATTAAATTAAGAATTAGATTAGTAGTCAGACCGATTGATTGCTCTTATTTTTTCGCAGATAAAATATGGAAATAAGTGGCATTTAAAGCACCATGAAACACTGGTGCTCATGTAAAAAATGTACCTAGCATAGCAAAAGAAGTGCATATACTGAATTTATAATGTATACAGGGCAAGCCAGGAGGAAAGGTATATGATATGAGGAGTGATAATATTGGTGACTCTGAACAAAAAAATTTATATGAACATATGCCCTTTTCTTAACACTATCTGACATACAGCTGTTTGAATATCACGGTCGTCAATCTCATGTCCATCAGCATTCACATGCGGACGCAAGACGCAGCACCAAAGCTTCTCTGGAAATCGGCAATCATTCGTGCAACGAGTAATAGTAGGATCAATGTAACGTATCATGGGCGTTGGATCGATCGCGATGGAGTCATTTCTTGGCCACCGAGGTCACCCGACCTTACTGAATTGGGTTACTGTATGTGGAGTTGGCTTAAGAGCGAAGTCTACAAGCGCAAAGTGGGAACAAGGTAGAAACTTCTCGCGCGCATTTTATATGTTTGTGCTCAAGTAAAGGAATGTCCGAATCAGCAACACAGCAGCAGTCTACAAGAGCTGCAAAATGCATTGAAGTTGACAGTTGTTTTTTTTAACATGTTCTGTAAAGAAAAATACACAATTGAACGAACACAAGGTAACAATGTTTTAATTTACTATCACCTGCACTTTTACCGTTCCTCATTGTTTCCATTAGTTTTCTCCGAAACCATCAAGAACAGGACATATGTTCATATAAACTTTTTTGTTCACAATCACCAATATTACCATCCCTCAAACCATGTACCTTTCCTCCTGACTCATCCTGTATAACATTAATTATATACCCGTAGGTTTACATTTCTAATATTAATTCGTATTTTAGTGCCTATTTCGGATGTTTTGTGCCTTTTAGCCCGCCTATTTTTGCCTACATGTCCGAGTCTTAGTCATAAGATACAAACATCGAAGGTTTCGCGCAATAGGCCTAAAATAATAGGTTATTACCAAAACGACTGTTACTACTTATGTTTTCTAAGTATCTATTCTTGTAAATGCATTTAAAAGAAAGAGTCTTCTTTGATTTTGCAAGAAGTATTCTCAGAATTAAAAAAAAAAAAGTAGACATCATTAACGTGTCGAGTTGAACGCCTAATTACTGCGCAGACGCCGATTCCATGACATAGAGGAAAAAGTAATGCGTTTGGCCTTTTTTATGTCCAACTTTGTTGGTTTGTTTGCAAGTGGAAGAGAGAAGGAATTTCTGATTCTATTTGTACACATGTTCGTTTGACCCTAAACTGTTGTATTAGTCATTGTGAACAAAAATTTATGTTCAAGGCTTCCGATAAGAAAATGGTTTGAAAGTGTTTCCTTGTCGACGGCACCTGATGTCTTATTAACCTTGGACAGACGCCACTTCTGGGAACTTCGACATACTGTGAAGTGATGGACTGCGTACATCAAGCTGCATGACCTGCAGTATTATACTGACTGAATCAAATTGTGCATAACTTGCAGTTTTTTATTTTCTTCTACTTTGTCGGCATTAAATTTAATGAGAGACCACATTTACATGTGCATTGTTGACGGCAATATATTTGTTTATTTTTCTACTATTTATTTAACAATATTCTAAATACAAACAGCTCATCTATATCTGTCTGCCTGCCTCCCTGCCTGCCTGCCTGCCTATGTCTATATACCTATCTACCTGTCTCTTTCTGTCTTTTCTTTGTATGTCTCTCTGTCTCTGCCTCTCTTTGTCTTTATCTCTGTCCCTTTCTGTCTTTGTCTGTCTATCTCTGTCTAATTGTCTAATCTGTCTCAGTTTATTTCATTTACCTAATTTATCTAATCTTATCTACGTGTCTGATTTTGTAATTTTATGTACATGTCTAATTTTTCTAATCTTATGTACATGTCTAATTTGTCTAATCTTACGTACGTGTCTAATTTGTCTAATATTATGTACATGTCTAATTTGTCTAATCTTGTGTACGTGTCTAATCTGTCTAATATTATGTACGTATCTAATTTGTCTAATCTGACGTACGTGTCCAATTTGTCTAATCTTATGTGCATGTCTAATTTGTCTAATATTATGTACGTGTCTAATTTGTCTAATCTTACGTACGTGTCTAATTTGTCTAATATTATATACATGTCTAATTTGTCTAATCTTGTGTACGTGTCTAACTTGTCTAATGTTATGTACGTATCTAATTTGTCTAATCTGACTTACGTATCCAATTTGTCTAATCTTATGTGCATGTCTAATTTGTCTAATATTATGTACATGTCTAATTTGTCTAATATTATGTACGTGTCTAATTTGTCTAATCTTACGTACGTGTCTAATTTGTCTAATATTATGTACATGTCTAATTTGTCTAATCTTGTGTACGTGTCTAATTTGTCTAATATTATGTACATGTCTAATTTGTCTAATCTTACGTACGTGTCTAATTTGTCTAATATTATGTACATGTCTAATTTGTCTAATCTTGTGTACGTGTCTAATTTGTCTAATGTTATGTACGTATCTAATTTGTCTAATCTGACGTGCGTGTCCAATTTGTCTAATCTTATGTGCATGTCTAATTTGTCTAATATTATGTACGTGTCTAATTTGTCTAATCTTAAGTACGTATGTAATTTGTGTAATCTTATGCACATGTCTAACTAGTCTAATCATACGTAGACCTACATGTCTAATTTGTCTAATCTTACGTACGTGTCTAATTTGTTTAATCTTATCTACGTGTCTAATTTGTACAATCTTATGTACATATCTAATTTGTATAATCTTAATGTACGTGTCTAATTTGTCTAATCATACGTAGACCTACATGTCTAATTTGTCTAATATGTAGACCTACATGTCTAATTTGTTTAATCTTATGTATTTTCCTAATTTGTCTAATCTTAACTACGTGCCTAATTTGTCTAATCTTAACTACGTGTCTAATTTGTGTAGTCTTATGTACATGTCTAATTTGTGTAATCATACGTAGACCTACATGTCTAGTTTGTATAATCATACGTAGAACTAGTCTAATTTGTCTAATCTTATGTATGTGCCTAATTTGTTCAGTCTTATCAATGTGTCTGATTTGTCTAATCTTATCTACGTGCCTAAATTGTCTGATTTTGTCTATGTGTCTATTTCGTCAAATATTGTCTGCGTGTATAATTCGCCTATTATCTGTCTAATCTGACGTATGTATTTTATCTAATCTTGTCTATTTGTCTGGGTAATTACCGGAAACATCCATTCCTTTTCATGGCCATGTGGAATACGGGAAGAAATTGGGGTTGAAGTGTTTGATGCCTTTTAGTATGAATCATACGCAACAGTCGTTTTTGCCGGCCGCCACGGTTCACTGGAAGTCACCAGCCGTGATCGGCGCGTGGCTGTGCTGCGTGTAGCGTGAATCCAGGGGTGTATGTGCAGCGTGAAAATGACGCCGTAGTGATGACATTGGATCAGCTTAACTTGTAAATTTCCTAGTGGTCTTTACCCTGATACTGTCGTACTATCACTGTTAAGTGATTAGTATTTGCAGGGATCTTTCCTTGTACAATTACTGAATTTTTTTATTACATGTCTCGTTTGAAAAAACGTTAGTTCCAGCTAATATAGCTCGTTGCCCAGCGTGTAAGGAATGAATACAGGATGTTATTTATTTATTTATTTATTTATTTATTTATTTTGCTTATAATTGTAACATAAAATATACATAAACAGAACAACTTCAGTTCGCCCCTGAAAGAGTAGAACTCGTGATCAGGGGCAGATTCCTGAGTTGAAATTAAGAAGTAAGTATATAATACAATTTGTCCTACGTCTACTAAGCAATAAGAATATATAGCCTAAATTTGAATTTACAGTTTTTCAATTTTTATAAAATCCATGCATAACTTTTTAAATGTAATACTAGAACTATTAGAATTGACAAGATTAGGATATTTAAATATAAATTTGTTATATATTCTTGGGCCTAAATTACTACTGTGATTAAATACTGTAGCAGTGTTGCATTTTGGTTCAAACAATCTTAAAGAATTCATACCTTTTGTTTTATAACTATACGAATACAATTCAAAATTATTTCGAGCCTTGACGAATAAAGCAAGAAGGGGAACTATAGGCATCCAACAAGGAAAACTCAGTGCTCAGAAACCAGCGGGCGTCGATGAGATTGGTGATAGCGAGATGGCATTTGGCGAGATGAGGCCGAGGATTCGCCATAGATTACCTGGCATTCACGTTACAGTTGGGAAAACCCTCGGAAAAAACCCAACCAGGTAATCAGCCCAAGCGGGGATCTAACCCGCACCCGAGCGCAACTTCAGACCGGCAGACTAGCGCCTTAACCGTCTGAGCCACGCCTGTGGCTCACAAGATTATACTTAATAAAGAAACAAAGATATCAAGAATGATAGACACCAGACTGCTCAAGAAAGCATAAATCTATAGACCTTCACGAACGAGAGTTGTGGGGAGACCAAAGAAGAGATGTAAAAGCAACAATGAAGTTAATATTTGAGGAGAAAAATTCGCTCCGGCGCCGGGGATCGAACCCGGGTCCTTGGTTCTACGTACCAAGCGCTCTAACCACTGATACGTCGAATTCTATCCACAGCACCGGACCGAACCCGTCTCCTTCGTTGTTTCCGTTTTGGCCTGACTCCTAGTTAGGCATAGCTACAGTTGACGCTTATGTCCAATGTCAACTGCCATTATATTAGGAGCGCACTCAGTTGAGTGACTTGTTTGGCCGGGATTCCGCAGTTACGTGCACAGTAATCTGTACAAATATATCCACTGCAGCTTTGAGAATATTATCGATTTATTAATTTGTCCTACAGAATAATATCTGTGATATTGACAATTAATATTTGAGGAGAAAAATTCGCTCCGGTGCCGGGATAGAATTCGGCGTAGCTCAGTGGTTAGAGCGCTTGGTACGTAGAACCAAGGATCCGGGTTCGATCCCCGGCGCCGGAGCAAATTTTTCTCCTCAAATATTAATTGTCAATATCACAGATATTATTCTGTAGGACAAATTAATAAATCGATAATAATAAACAATGAAGTTATTAGTGCGAAGTTGGAACAGACGGTGAACCTAACGTGAAATGGAGAAGTAAGAAGTGCTAAGGGACTGGTTTCCTTAGATCAATGATGTATCCTGCAGTTCTCATTCCACCACTGCTCCATTTTCGCCATATCATCATCCTTACGTTGCCATCACAATTTAGAAGTTTGACAGCGTTTCTGTTCGTTTCATCTCTGGTCCACTTGTTGGTCGACACGTGGTTGTTTGTCCATGTGGATCGTGGCTTCTTTGAAGTCGTTTCGTGAAAGATTGATGGCCGCATTTCGCCGCTAAGTGCTTGTTCTTTTCGCCACGTGAATGAAAATACTGCCTTGACGTCAACACAAGTGTTGGTGCGTGCAACTAAAAACAGCCTGTTCTCTCTTCACTTGTTTTAGTTGCACCTTGTGCACATGTGTGCTCGCTAGATTTTAAATTCAGGGTTGACTTCGACATGTCACTTTTTTTTTTAAATAAATCTACGGATGTAGCCAATAATACGATTGCATTACATCATGTGACCTTTCTGACCTCCAACTGTTACAAGTGAAGGACATGTCTGCATTTTGTTTTCTTATTATGTCTTACCGATCGCATCAACAAGCTTATGATTGAGTGTTAGAACTTATGAATCCCTTGGAAAAAGAGGTCTTGGGCAGACGGAAAACTTTGTGACTTCGCAAAACATCTAGCGTAAACAATTTGTACAGAGCTTCACTCATTTCAGTAGTTAAATTAATTGCTCCATGATACGTTAACAAAAACGCGCCTGTGGCTTAGCGCTGGCGCGCTAGTTTTTCACTCAGGCGGCGCGGGTTCGATTTCCGATCTGGTCATGATGGAATATGCGGTGCATGAGACATATTACAGAGTATTTTTCCTCATAATATTCCCGTCTCCCTCTTTCATTTCACCAACACTCTCCATCTCATCCTCATTTCATCTACTTGTCATCTGCAAAATTTAAAAAGAGGCTTCTGTAAAGTCGCTGTAGTACAGGTCTCCGATGCAGATGTAGAACTTAAGAGGTTATTGTATCTTGTACAATAATGAAAATTAGTATGTGTAAAACAGTGCCCTTCTACTATATGAAAAAAAAATCTTTTTACGATTTAAAAAAGTTATTTACATTTTTGTTTTCAAAATTCAGTTCACTGTGCAGTGATGAAGCGTTTCCCACATACCTCAAAAACTATTCAACATTATGTGATGAACTATTTTGTGTGTATTTATGCATGTCATATCTACAATATGATGCATGATGATAGATTGTCTGATAAAAAATAAATTCATTTTAAAAATGGTCAAACATCAGTATTTTCTTCTAACACAAAATAAAAAAATAGTATTTATTAAGGAATTTAGTTGAAAGAGTATAATATTGTAAACATGAGTTTTAGCAGTAAAATAAAAGAGAGAGAACATGAAGTTAATAAGTTTATGAGTTATGAGGGAAACGCTTCATCACAGCGCAGTAAACTGCCACTATTTTGAATTTTGAAAATATATATATATATATATAATTTTTTTAAAACGTGAAAATATTTTTTTCATATAGCAGAAGGATAGTGTTTTACACATACCAATCTTCATTATTGTGCAAGATACAGTAATGGAGGAAAAAAATGTTGATTATTTCCAAAACTTTTACTGCTGTAAGCTATACCTAACCACTTAAGGGCTTGGTGCTCTGAACCCGTGGTTTATCAGGTACTCCTCTGGAGATGGGATCTGTGTCAGAGCTGAGACAGGATGGTCCATCTGTCAGAGTAGGGTTCCCATATTTAGAATGAGCAATGGGCCAATGAGTGCATTGGTTTACCCTTTGAAGCGATACGATAACTGAGAAGGTGTGTTTGATTTAATGGCAAGTTTTATTACGAAATAAATTTAAAAATTACAACAGCCAGAACATTATTTGTAAAGAGATTAAAACAGAATTACAAAGCAAAAATTAGATTCATACGCCGTACTTAAGACTATACCTTTTCTGCCTTTTTTAATATAAATGCCTGATTTACAAAATAAATGCTTTTTTGCCTTTATTTGATTACTTATCTATTATTTATTAATATAATATTAAAATTGCCTACAGGTATATTTTAATTTATTTCTATAACCGCTACAATCAAAGTGACTTCACCGAATGTATATTATTGTCTTTGAGTTAGTTCATATTCTCTTTGCAACAATGAGTGCTGCCGTGCAAAAATGTATAACAGTAAGCGTTTTAATTATCGCTTGTGTTTATTTGACAAGGCAACAATGAGTGCGGGTCTAACGTTATTTTTAACGGTTATTTTTCTTTCAATTTTCATTGCGACGTTGTTGTAGCTAGCTAAATATTTCATATCGCAACATATCAGTACAACCAAACACAAAAATGCACTTTCCAAGGCTACTGGGAAGAAGATTTCTTTGCTTCAAACATTATTGCAACATCGAGTCGAAAATCTCAATTTGCATTCGACTTATGTAAAGCTTTTCTTGTTGCCGAAATCCTTTTGTGGAAAGTGCAAGGTTGTGGGTCTAGTGCAAGGTTTTCGTAATTGCCTTTTATTGCGTATTTTAGCTATTTATAATGCCTGTTTGCCTGCCTATTTTAATGATTCATAATGCCTAAACTTCCGGTCTATGATGATGATGATGATGATAACATCAGTCAGATACTGTTGTAAGTACAAATACTGATGTAAAGCAACACACAACTTCAAGATAAATCGCAATAGAGCGGAGAATATCCGTAGCAAATGCAAGCAGTGACATCTGACGGATATCCACCGACGTAGCTCAGGCAGCAGGCGCTTTTGCCTGTTGATACGGACCTGTGCTGGAGCGTGAGTTAGATCCCCGCATGGGCTGATTACCTGTTTTTTTTTTCGAGATTTTTCTCAACTCTCAGGCGAATGTCATGTAATGTCTGGCGAATTTTTGGCCTCACATCGCCTGAAACTTTGCTATCATTAATTCCATCGATACTAAATAACCTAGTATCCACCGTTGTAGAGTAAAGGTTACCATATCTGACCGTGAAACAAACGGTCTCAGGTTCAAATCCTGGTTGGGGGGTTTTCCGAGGGTTTTACCAATCAACTGAAGCAATACTGCTGGGTAACTTTCAGCGTTGGATCTCGGACTTATTTCGCTTCATTAAATTAAACTTCTTCTAGGATCTTTCAATAGTCTCAAATCGACCAGCAGGATATACTATCTTGATTTGCATACAAGTTGCATCGATATAAAGAAGCTACAGAACTCTCAGGGAGACGGAGGGGCGTTCATCGCGGACTCCGTCGGACGTGGTGTTGGCTGGATCGATAGATGGCACCAAACAGTGAATCACGATTCTTACAGGAATGCGGTCTTTAAACTATCATCCCTGTCTAAGGGGGTCAGCACAATAAGCGTTAGGCTGAGATGCAAGCCTTCGAGTTCTCCTCCGTAACAGACAAAGAATAACTTCGTAGTAGTTGTGATACAACGTCGTTAAAATAGCGATCGACATCTATCAGTCTGTAAAATACTTCGATCTCACATTGATTAAGTTTGAATGCAAACATAGAATCTCAAGTTTAGAATAGGCCTATCGTAACTGCAGTGATGTGTCACCATGGAAACAGAACAAAAGAAGTCAGTAATAGTCGCAGATCTTTTGTAGGAACGATATGAGAAGTTTATTTCGTAATCATGTTCCATTAAATCTTAAAGATTCTGAGTATTTTCTACAAAATACCAGATACATGATTTGTGGCTACGGATTTCAGGGTTTCCCGTTGCTGTGTGTATAAATATTGCACGCCGAGAGATTAAGTTGGCTTTTCCGCATACGGTTCACGGGACCGCGGTATCAAGAGGGAGGAGTCCCCTGATAATCGCAATCTCAAGGCACTGTGCTGTGATATCAAGTCAGTTCACAACCGGTTCACTTCCAGGTAGAAGGAAGCGCTTCAAGTTTATCAATAAAATAATATAAAGCAGTTATTCCTTCTCCCTCACCTGCCGTCATATGCTCTGCGTGGGTTCTAATGTGCCGGACGTGAACATTCTGGCGCATGTGCAACGTCTTATTTTCTCTGCATGTATCATCAATGTTGTGTGTGTAGTATTTATATTCAGGGTCTATTTCGTGTACGCAGTTTCCCTAATCAGTGATTGCATGAAACGTCTCTACTTGAATTAAATTAATAGGATACAATATTTTATATAGGCAAACTAGCTAAAAACTATAATCTATACTAATAATAAATCTGTAGCCAAAATTTTTCTGGTAATTTTCGATTTTCTAAAAATAATTGGTGTTAACATGTATAATTAACTATCCTGAAACCGAAAATCGCTTTTTTTAAATTTTTGTTTGTATGTCTGTCTGTCTGTCTGTCTGTCTGTATGTATGTATGTATGTATGTATGTATGTTTGTTTGTTACCTTTTCACGCGATAATGGCTGAACGGATTTCGATGAAAATTGGAATATAAATTAAGTTCGTTGTAACTTAGATTTTAGGCTATATGGCATTCAAAATACGTTATTTAAAAGGGGGGGGGGGTTATAAGGGGACCTGAATTAAATAAATCGAAATATCTCGCTTATTATTGATTTTTGTGAAAAATGTTACATAGCAAAAGTTTCTTTAAAAATGATTTCTGATAAGTTTTATTCTTTGAAAAATTTTGATAGGACTGATATTTAATGAGATAAATTAGTTTTAAAATTAAAATAACTGCCATCTAAGGCGGTGTAATGAAATAAAAAACAAATGACTTCGTCTATAAGGGGCCTTGGACACAACAATCGAAAGCTATGAAACATAGCCTACAGACAATGTTTCTGTGTTTGTATGAAGTAATATAGGACGCTAAATTAACCGATTTGTATAATTAATTATTATTTCATCATTGGAAAGTGTAGTTTCTCTGGATGGACATAATGCTATAATGTTATTACAGTAACTTGTGAGTGAATTGAGGACAGGTAAAATTAAAATAGCTTCTTATGCACAGAAAACTTGATAGGTTATTCTGTATATTCATTTCCTGTATTTCTTAAAATAATGTTTATGAACATATCCATTTTTATCTCAGAGAATTAACGAACAACGAGAGTGTATTAATTTAGTATGCAGTAATAGTACGTTAGCTTAGCAATCCATTATTTTATAATTCAAATTTTAACTATGCTCAATTGAATCGTGTTAAAATACATAAAATATATATGCAATAAATGCAATGCAAAAAAATTGGGTAATGAGCCAAGCAGATTATGTTGCGCTGTTGTAAAAGCTGTTCCTCCTGAGATTCAAGAGCTCCCACAACAAATTAAAAACTTTCTAATTCGAGTACATCCGTTATCAACACACTTTTTACATAATATAATATAATATAATATAATATAATATAAACATAATGATAAATCTGTAGCCAAAATGTTTCTGTTAATTTTCGCTTTTCCAAAAATAATTGGTAATAACAATTAATAACATGTTAAAGGAATTGTCATTGCACCAAATGAGTGGTCTCTGGATCAAAATGATCGCATTTTAATATTTTAAATACAATTTAAATTAAGTAACATATTAAACGATTTATCCTTCTATCAAACACGAATGTTCCCTGGATCAAACGTCCTATTTTAATTATGTAATTACTTTATTTCTAACGGGTGCAGCGGAGCGCACGGGTACGGCTAGTTTTAATAATATGTCAATAATGAAATCGAAATGCAGGGCTTTCAAAGGAATAAAAATAATCAGATAAAAATCTTGGTAGGCTTACGTGACAAATATTAAATTTTAATTATATAGGTTGTCAATTTTTATTGGGTCATTTTACGACGCTGTATCAACATCTAGGTTATTTAGCGTCTGAATGAAATGAAGGTGATAATGCCAGTGAAATGAGTCCGGGGTCCAGCACCGAAAGTTACCCAGCATTTGTTCATATTGGGTTGAGGGAAAACCCCGGAAAAAAACTCAACCAGGTAACTTGCCCCGACCGGGATTCGAACCCGGGCGACCTGGTTTAGCGGCCAGACGCGCTGACCGTTACTCCACAGGTGTGGTGTTGTTAATTATCACTCTATAAAGAAGAAGATGTAAATCAATAATTCGATGGTGTTCGGGTAAAAGGGGTTAAGTAATTTTTTGTACAATTTGAGTTTTGTTCCGCAGAGGAATAGACAAGGTTAAATTCTGCAAGTGAGTGTGCAAAAAAAGAAAGAATAGTAGTATATGATGTGTTCTATTTGTGTAGAAAATTATTTGCAATAAGAGTTCGATGTTTAATTTTCATTTAACTCAAAATCACTTTTATGAACTTAGGCTATCTCCCTTTACCCAAACACTATCGAATTAAATTCACAAACCTGTGGAACAATAAAGAGAAATATAAAAAATAAAATTAGAAAAGAAACAAAGCTAGAATTTTATATAACTATGGTACTTTACGTAGGACTATAACATGGAATTCAATCATGGACTCAAACCAAGACAGTTAAAAGTGGAATACACGCAGCAGGATCATCATCATCATCATCATCATCTTCATCATCATCATTATCATCATCACTCCATGAATTAGATTGTTGGCCTATTACGTCTTCATTTATTGTCCAGCCATATTTTCTTGGTCTCCCTAAAGACTTTCTCCCTTTTGGATCAGAAGCAAGTATTTGGTAATCTGTAGTAAGGCATTCGTTGTAGAAGTTCCTGCCGCTTCCTTCTGTATGATATTCATACTAGCCTATATCCAGTTCATCTAGTATGTTTAAGATAAAATCTTAAAATCAAACCAATAAATGATATAATAGAAGAAAGAAGAGGAAAACTGGTTCGAACACCTAGAACATATTACCAGATTACAGACCCAGAAAGAGATGGAAAGAACAATACCTAATTGAAAACTGGAACTTGAATGGGTTGTTAATAATATAATAATAATCCGTAGCGTTACCGCCCTTTTAGGATGAGAGGACATCAGGCCTCACGTCCACATGCCGAAGCAGAGGTGGACGATCATCCAACCAAAAAAAATATGTTACAGTATGTAAAGACACATTAAGGATATTTGTTCTCAAGTATTTCCATTTATAATTCATTCTTTACAGTGTGATGGCCTGTCTGCAACGAATTATATCAGAAATTGTGTGATATGGAATGTAATTAATGTAGGTATTAAAGTCATTAAAATGAAACAATTACCATGTTTTTGGTATTGTATTTGGTTTTAAGAAAATTTTCAATTTATTCCCTTCCAGAATAAAGGAAGACAGAAACCCTAATCTGTTCATTATATTATTATTATTATTATTATTATTATTATTATTATTATTATTATTATTGCGAGACATTTGTGTTATTGACTGTCTCGTACACCACTTTATTATTAAATTATTTTTAGAGCTATTATTATTATTATTATTATTATTATTATTATTATTATTATTATTATTATTATTGAAAACTTTCTAAACTACGAAAACTCGCAGTTTAATTTCAATCCAATTTGTCTTCGCAAGCCTTTTCCAGCTAGTAACTAAAATTTTTGTTGCATCTCAAATGGTTCTTCCTGAAGTTCTTCCTTCTGCTAGAGATTCCTGAAACACTCGTTTAATTTTATTTATTTTGGCTTATTTCTCCGAATCGATGGGGTTTTATTGCAACTACTTGAGGATAGCACACACCCGTCTTACAATTTCATCTGCAATGAATGCGAGATTTCATAATTCTGTCGTATATCTGTATTGTTATTTCACATTAATTAATGAACAATTTTCTCCGAGTCCCTATATTAAGTAAAATATAAAAATGGCTACTACTTAAATTATAATGCTGTTACACATAGGAGAGATTACACCTTTAAATTGGATATATTAAATTAAATAGTATTTGAGTTGTGTGCCTCCTATTTTAAGATGTTTAATCGCAGCGGCACTGTGCTAATTAGGCAATTTCAGAAAGAAGTTAACCGAAAAAAGTCACCAAATATCCAGTTTTCTTGCATGAATCACGAAAACCTTGTCGGGGATCGAATTCTGTTCTATTTTACTCTCAATATTAAGCTCCAATGTAAGCCTATAGCTGTGCGTGCCGTTTTTAGGATAAGAAGTTATGAAAGCATTAGTGTAAGGAAGTATTTGAGTAGGGCAGATAGCTCTATCTGGGGTGCAGATAACAGCGCAGATAGCGAACTGTCAACTGTCTGAACGCGTGTTTTGTTATTTTGATGTTTGTGGGACCAAGAGGCTGTGCGAGCAAGATAGGGGCAGGAAGGAAGTGACGGAGACGAAAAAGAAAATGACTATGCGAATATGGGCGAGAGAGAGACAAAGAGAAAATAATAGGCCTAAGGAAGAAAATTACAAGAACAAGTAAGTGAAGTTTAAAGAGATAAACACGAAGAGAAGAAAACAAGGATACTACGTAAATAGAAAGAGGAGCGTACAAACAAGGAAGAATAATAATAAAATAAGGAATATTAAAAAAATAGCAAACACAAGCTCTCTTATCTGTATCGCAAATTTAAGTTGTTTCGCTTAAGTCACCGCGGGCCTCGGAATTACATGGGGTCCTCACTAGTGTCGTGAATTTCAAGCTCTATGTTCGGTTCAAGTTTGTCGAGCGTGACAAGAACCGAAGTCTGCTTTGAAGAAGCGGGTCTGTCACAGCTTGCTCGGACTTGCTCCTTGTGTGATCTGTGCCCTTGAAGTTCGCTGGCTTCTACCCTCCCCTCTCATCTCATCATGCTTTTAGCTGAGTAAAGATTTATAACAACTCTTGTGAAATTTTATTTAGATGTAAAGACAGGTAATTTTTATTACAAAAATAGGATTAAACATCGACAGAAATATACGTACCCTTGAAGTTCGCTGGCTTCTCCTACCCTCCCCTCCCATCTCATCATGCTTTCAGCTGAGTAAAGATTTTGGAACAATTCTTGTGAAATTTTATTTAGATGTAAAGACAAGTAATTTTTATTACAAAAATAGGATTAAACATCGACAGAAATATACGTACACATGTTTTAAAAATACATGACAGTTGTTTCTATACCAATTATCGACAGAAAATAACTATAATTACATTCTTTATATGATATTCAAATTAATCTGAGTTGCTCGGACATAATATTTGTGTAACTATACGGATGATGAAAGTCTTAGCGACGTGCACTATGTTCGATTCAAGTTAGTCGAGTATGAGAAAATTCGACATTCGTCGATGGTCGCTCTGCAAAAGAAGGCCTGTCGTGTTTGTTCCATTTTGTTATAAAAATATTTGCTGTCCTCCACTCCCACCCTTTCATATTTAGCGATAGATCTTGATATTAGTTTTTGCTATAGAATAAGACGAAGTTTGCAATGTCTGGTTTTCCTCTCTCATGTTTGAACATTGCACAGTACTAGTCGGCACTTCGAGTATACGCATTTTCCTTATTTTTTGTTTCACATATTTATACATATATTTTTGTGAATATTCATATTAATAACAAGAAAAGTTACCTACACTCATTACTATGCGTAAGTTCACAAGATATGTGCCTAATATCCTTATGCAGCTAAAACATAAAGGCGAAGGGAGAAGAGGAACTAAGGTGAAAAGCACCGAACATATGTAAGGAAAGGGGAAGATTGAACAAAAGCAAAGGGAGCTTCGCTTCTACAGAGACTCGGAAAACATGAACCGAACATAAGGCCACGTACCGGTTTTCAGTGGACTCTATTACTTTAGTTTACATGCTTCACTTCCACGTATTGTTGGGATGCCTATGGAGTACGGCGAAGTTTGTAGTATTTTGACATCTCACATGTTCGAACATTGCACATTAGTCCACACGATGCCGAGCTTCACAAAACCAACATAGAACGCCATATTGACAACGGATAAATATTCCGTATGTTTGTAGTAGATAAAATGGTTGAGTGCATGTTTTCTCTAAATTCTTTGATTCTTTTTGTCTGCTCAGTATACTCGGAATGACACGCATCACTCCTAAATAACTTCTGTGACTATAAACAATGTTAATGGGAAAAATGTCATTATAAGACGGAAAAAGCATTCTGTCTAAAGATCGCATAGCATTGATATTTACAGTGTTGCTCTCTAGAGCGTTTTGTCATAGAAATCGCATGTAATTTAGTTGATACAATATTTCGCCATTCGAATCCCATACAATTAATTAATCTCTATAATGGTTCGCCATAAAATTTCCAAACTGTTGATCAGTGCAGTGTTTCGTCATAGGAATTCCATAAGTTGATCTCCAGAATATTTTGTCGTAGGAATCCAATACAATTTATCTGTAGGATGTTTTCGTCATTGGCATCTCATACAATTGATTTCCAGAACGTTTCGCCGTAGGAACAGTTGATCTGTAGAACGCTCGTCATTGGCATCCCATACAGTTGATCTTTGGAATGGTTCGCCATAAGAACAGTTGATCACTGAAATGTTTAGCCATAGGAACAATTGATCTGTAGAACGCTTTCATTGGCATCCCATACAGTTGATCTTTGGAATGGTTCACCATAGGAACAGTTGATCACTGAAATGTTTCGCCATAGAAACAGTTGATCTGTAGAACGCTTCGCCATTGGCATCCCATACAGTTGATCTTTGGAATGGTTCGCCATAGGAACAGATGATCTCTGAGATGTTTCACCATAGGAACAGTTGATCTGAATAACGCTTTGCCATTGACATCCCATACAACTGATCTTTAGATGGATCGTCAAAGAGATATTTGATCTCTGAAATCCTTCGCCGTAGAAACTCCATGCAAATGAAGTTGCGGAATTGATTCGATAAAGTTGTTTCCCTTTTCTTTCTACAAGGATAATGACTTAGGGTAATCATTCTCCGATCTGTCTGCAAGCGTTACTCTTGTAGACACCTGGTATAGAGCCCAGATCAACGGGATGAAAAGCCTGCGCTGTAACACTGAGAGACTTCCACACGAAGATCAGAGTTAGTGTGAGCGGTGGCAGTACAGTCAACATTGAGATAACTTTTCTTCTCAAATCCCAGTTTCCTATTACTCTGTTAAATTACTTCACAACAGAAACTGACGGCCGAGCGCGGTTGTGTCCTTAGCTCTCCCACCTAGTTTTCAAGAAGTCACGGGCGGCCGGGTAGCTCAGTTGGTAGAGCAGCTGGCTACGGCCTGGAAGGTCCGGGGTTCGATCCCAGGTGGTGACAGCATTTTTTCTCGTTGCCAAACTTTCAGAACTCAGCCTCCTATAAAATTGAGTACCGGGTCTTTCCCGGGGGTAAAAGGCGGTCAGAGCGTGGTGCCGACCACACCACCTCATTCTAGTGCCGAGGTCATGGAAAGCATGGGGCTCTACCTCCATGCCTCCCAAGTGCCTTCATGGCATGTTACGGGAATACCTTTTTTTTACGGGTTCGCTTCCAACTGCCGGCTACCTTTACTTGGGTTTTTCGTTGTTTCCCAAGTTTCTTCAGACGAATGCTGGATTTGTAGGCCTACCAAATACAAGGCCACGATCCGCTTTCTACCTAATACGTAAACTTTAATTATAATGCATCGACATATCATCAGTCATCTTCCAAGACAGACTAATCACCTTTCTGTAAGTACTGCACTAAATGACCGAACACTTCTGTCGAAGGACAAGAGAGGTAATTGTGAGAGGAAGGAAGACGCGGAAACACTAGGGAAAACAAAGATCATGACGTCTTATGTCTCGTTAGAAAGTTCACAAGGAATTGACAGCTTCATGTTGCAAATTGTTAACTTACTGTTTAGAAAATATTTCCTACTGGTCTTCAATAACCAATACTTCAGCACTTCGATGACTTACTTGCAGTAGCATAAAATATCTGCTTTGATAGCTAAGACTGCCATGAAGTTTAGTTGTTAGTATCAGTTTTAAGTCATTAGAATTGTAGCATCATTCACTAATTTTTAAATAAATAACCGATATAAGTGATCCATATAAATCTGAATAATAGTGCTAGACTGCGATCCAGTGGTCTGCGGACCACCGTTCGAGTCGTTCGGTTAACGGTCGCCGTCTTCCGTATCATCACGTGTTGGCGATTGCATATCCAAGGAGACGGATATTGGCGACTTGTAAATACTATTTTAATAAGTAAACAAGCCATGAGATGGGAAACAAATGAGGGCTGAATATTCATGTAAGCCGGCAAGTGCATAACGGTCCGTTTCCTACGAGGTCCGCCACATCTCCCTCCTGATAACACGTTTGCGAGGGAAGGTAAATTATGCATGATCTAGTGCAAAACAATCCGGCTTTGTATTGCTATTTTTCTTTCTGCCGTCCGTCCGCTATTCAGCACTGGAGATATTCCGATCAGTTGGTTTGTACCCGCATTCATATTCTATACTTTATTTCATATTCTAACCGACAGCGATGTTGAATACGAAATGGATGAATGAAGACTTTCATCGATTCCTCCGAAATAAATAAGTCTGAAAGCAGTGATCAGTGCTCTTGCACAATGGCAACAAGTATGCTTTGTTACCTGTTGGTTATTCCGTACACTTTGAAGAAACTTATGAGAATCTTAAACTGGATATTACAAAGTTAAAATATAAATATCATAACAGGATGATCTGTGGAGGTCTGAGAGAGTTGTGCATACTTCTTGGTCAGCAGGCCGGTTATGCCATATTTCTTCTATGAATGGGACAGCAGAGCAAGAAGCAGTCATTGGGAACAAAAACACTGGCCACAATGAATATCTCTTGAATCTCACACAAGAGGAAAAGCAACAAAGTAACTTCACCATGAAGAGAAAAAGGCGGTATAAAGCATTTGACTAAATGTAAGGTGTTAACTATGACAGTCTAGTAGTTTTTGTAAAATGTACGCCTACATTTAATATTTGCCACAGGACATGTTTCACTTCATCACTTTTCCATATTATGGGTAAATTCAAGTGGACCTGGTTGGCGAGTCGGTATAGCGCTGGCGTTCTATGCCCAAGGTTGCGAGTCGATCCCGGGCCAGGTCGATGGCATTTAAGTGTGCTCAAATGCGACAGGCTCATGTCAGTAGATTTACTGGCATGTAAAAGAACTCCTGCGGGACAAAATTCCGGCACATTCGGCGACGCTGATATAGCCTCTGCAGTTGCGAGCGTCGTTAAATAAAACATAACATTTTTTTATTAAATTCAATAACGCTACATTTACATTGCTAAAAATTGCGGAAAAATGATACGTGGTAGAGAAAATCTGAGCTCAGTTTTGAATTCAGCATCCCAAGAAAGTATATAAATGTAGCATATTTTTTTTAAGTTAGGCCTGTGTTACAGTCCATTGATTTTTGTTTACGCATTACTTATGTAGCCTCAGTTTGTACATATATGAAAGTATACAAATTCTTGAACGTATAAAAAGTAAGAATTATGTAAGATACTTGAAAGTTATTATGGCAAGTTGGCAATCTCTGTACTGTAGGCCTACTTCTTTCGTGATACGAGAAATATGGTAGCCTACGTATTGTAGACGATAAATGCTTCTCCATTTATTAAACAGTTAAATTGCTTGCGATTTCCACAATTCTTGTGCGGCCTTGTATAGAAATGAGTTGTTTTGCATATCTGTCGTAGTAGTGAACGGTGTACATGTCATTAGTGAGTACGTATCGTAAGGAGAGGCAAGACAATCTGTCGGTCTGGCCTTCAAAGCCAACTGAATGAACTTAACTGTTCGTAGTAGGTTAATCCCCGTGGAATAACTTACCGGTATATATAATAAATTGTGAATCGCATCATCTTGGTCACTGTGACATTTCTACCATTATTCACCGTTGAGATATAATTCCTTATATGTTTGTGCCAGCGTAAACAACGCATTTTAAGACGGCCCTATAAATGAAAATCAAGCGGAATCAGATCCTGGCAGCGTACGAGCGTCACAGTTGGTCCTGTAAAATCAATGTGCTTGGAAATTGGTTATTCTAAAATCTTCTCGCAATGTGACTAAAATAAGGCGGAGCACTGTCATACACAAAGTGCGACGAATGTCAGCAAACGGTAATCTACTTCTTTCAGCAACATTTTAATTGCAGTAGGTGCTCCTGTCCATCTCCCAAACAGAAACGACAGGCAAGCTTAAGATATCACCAAATGTTTATGCGCATATATTAACAGTTGATTCTGTTTGGATTCACACCTGTGGAGTAACGGTTAGCGCGTCTGACCGCGAAACCAAGTGGCCCAGGTTCGAATCCCGGTCGGGGCAAGTTACCTGGCTGAAGCTTTTTCGGGGTTTTCCCTCAACCCAATATGAGCAAATGCTGGGTGACTATCGGTGCCTGGACCCTGGACTCATTTTACCGGCATTATCACCTTCATTTCATTTAGACGCTAAATAATAATAATAACTTAATAATAATAATAATAATAATAATAATAATAATAATTTATTTAACCTGGCAGATAACTTGAGATGTTGATACAGCGTCGTAAAATAACCTATTACTACTACTACTACTACTACTACTACTGCTGCTGCTGCTGCTGCTGCTGCTGCTGCTGCTGCTGCTTAAAATTGGACATACCGTCCCATATCATTAAGTTCAGCTAGGCCTATAGTACAGTTCACCTTTCCAAAAAAAGTTCTTACAAAACACAGAACAATGTGACTATCACCTCATCTCATTGTTTGTCAACGACATGCTTTTGGGCTATTGATTATTATTATTATTATTATTATTATTATTATTATTATTATTATTATTTGGGATTTCTTGGTGTCTGATGGTATCAGAAACCATGATATAACTTATATATTTTAACCTTTGCGGTGAATTTCGGTGAAGTCCGGAGGGCCTAATTAGTCGAATAGTCAAATCCACTCTCCTTACCTCCAAGCTGGGGCCCCCTGGGATGTTTTTAAGATGCGAAAGAGAGAGTGGTGTGCGGAAACCAACGGCAAGCTACCACATTTATATTTCCCAAGAAAAACTGCGAACATACGAGGAAACAAAGAGGAAGGCAGAAAATGGGAAAGACTGAAGAAAGCTGGGTTTGCAGTCAAATACCTAACCTTGGGCAGAACACTGAATTATTATTATTATTATTATTATTATTATTATTATTATTATTATTATTATTATTATTATTTATGGGAAATGCGTGTTATTATTCGGTTGAGAAGCTCTTATCATCCAGTCTGCTGTCCAAAAATCTGAAAGTTAGAATTTATAAAACAGCTATATTACCGGTTCTTCTGTATGGTTGTGAAACTTGGACTCTCACTCTGAGAGAGGAACATAGGTTAAGGGTGTTTGAGAATAAGGTGCTTAGGAAAATATTTGGGGCTAAGCGGGATGAAGTTACAGGAGAATGGAGAAAGTTACACAACACAGAACTGCACGCATTGTATTCTTCACCTGACATAATTAGGAACATTAAATCCAGACGTTTGAGAGGGGCAGGGCATGTAGCACGTATGGGCGAATCCAGAAATGCATATAGAGTGTTAGTTGGGAGACCGGAGGGAAAAAGACCTTTAGGGAGGCCGAGACGTAGATGGGAGGATAATATTAAAATGGATTTGAGGGAGGTGGGGTATGATGATAGAGACTGGATTAATCTTGCACAGGATAGGGACCGCTGGCGGGCTTATGTGAGGGCGGCAATGAACCTTCGGGTTCCTTAAAAGCCATTTGTAAGTAAGTATTATTATTATTATTATTATTATTATTATTATTACTGACGTAGGAACAATGAAACACGGGTTGAATTGTTAAATGTTGAAACGTTTTTGTCAACGCTGTTCATCTTCTGTCAAGGAAGTCTGGTAGCTCAGAACTTAAGCACTAAAGCACTAGAATATTAATGGAAAAGTCTTTTTTTTATTTTGTTTAACGTTTATAAATATCGCTGCAATTTATGAATGTGTTTCCTGTTTGTTCGGCGTAATAAAGAGAGGCATACTTTGCTGTGAATGATAGCCCGGCGCCCTAAAACGGGGCACTATTGGCTAAGGCAGTAAACCATGACAGAAAATCTGTTGTCCTCCAGCTAGTGGTCGGGTTGTGACCCAGATTGACATCCTGACTCTGTAAAAAAAAAAAAACCTAAGTTGAAGAGTCTTCAAAGATGGGCTGCATGGATGCATAGGAGATGAATTGCCTCTAGGAATATGGATCATTAGCACATGAAATGTCTGCACTACAGAGTTTAGGAATAAAAAGCTGAGGAATACGAATTCATGACAGGGAAGCCATGGCCCAGTAAGTTAGGTATGTATGTATATATGTATGTATGTACGTATGTATGTATGGATGGATGGATGGATGGATGGAAACGAATGTATATTTTTACATGTTATTCGTTATCTCGTGGAACCCTATGATTAGAGTTAGTTCGCTAGCTAGCTGCAAATGGAAGCGTAGCAAGGGAAGCTTCCCGGTCAACTTTCTTCTTTCCCTCACGCGCAAGTTGGTTTCGTGAGATAACGAATGATCTGTAAGTGTTATTGGTATTTCATGGAGTACATTTACTTTAAACGAGTTAAATGTACGGTACAGTAAGTGATTGTTCAGTAGTGATATTTACAGAAAATTCAGGAAGAGAATAAACTGCAGTATTTTTGAAGACGGGAGAGTTTTGGAAAACTTACGGTATGGAATCTGGATTATAATGCCATACATACAGAAGAAAAGTAGCCTAGACATAAGTTACAAATGCAAACCTTACTTATCACATCACAGAAATCCACAGGTGTTTACTTTCAGTTTCTTTGGAACATAAAAATGAATTAATGAATTATGATTTCACGTGTAACTTGTAACGAACCATGCAGTTCCGTGTATTCTTATTTCACAATCTCATGTTTTTCGTCCACCAAACTGGTCGTCCTAGTCTTGTTTCCTCCATGGTTCCACATTATTTATTCTTGTAATAAGTTTTATCTTATCTTTATTAATTTTATTTCTAGTCTTGTATAATTTTGTCGTTTGTTTAGTATGCATCTGTTCGTCTCACTGTGTCCATTCTTGATAAGTTTTGTTACGATATTACATACAAGTGTCACGTACTATTCAGCCTCGTGGGTTTGAACTTGTTGCAATGACTTAACACTCGTATTTCTTGTTGAAATGTAATTATTTTGCTCTGAATTTCTTTCTCCGCTTATATTGTAACTGGCATCTACATGTTTGAACATAATTACTTGTTTTAATAAGTAGGTACTTTCCAGAATTAGACTTTTGGGTAGAATTCGCAGTGTCCCGGAGCTTGACATTCCAGTGTTTCGGAACTACGTACAGGTTCCATCATCATGGCAGATAGGTGTAACCAGAGAGGTCGCCTACTCTATTGGCTCGTTATTTCTGGTTTTGCCTATCTGCCCTGATAATGGGCCCTGTATGCAGTTCCGAAGCGTTGGAAATGTCAAGTTCAGAACAGGGAAGAATACCTAAAAGCCTAATTCTGATCACATTCACCGTGAAAGTCTAAAAATGCATAGGCCTATAACTTACTTTCTGCTGAAATCTAGCTAAAAGGGTCAATGTTATAGCAGAAGAAATTTTGATACCGAAATTAAACTAAAATGAGCCATTTAGGGATTAGAGGAAATATTGGTATATGATATATTTATTCATCCATCATATATCTGTAAGATAGACCCGTTACAATTCTATATTACCCAAGATCTGCCTTACTTTACAATTTTAATCACCTATGCCAAGTCTCACAACTAAACAAAATAATAAACAAAACAAAACAAAAAAAACACGTACACACACACACACACACACACACACTACAACAGTCTTGCGATGGTGACTAGTACCTTCGAGCGAGAGCTCTTTTATGCCCGCTGCGCTCGCGCGGAGCTCTTTTATCTGTAAACATTGCTAAAGGATGTACAGATCTTAGAACACAGCGCATCATGACGGAACGGAAGCGCTTAAAGCTTTCAAGGAAGAGTGGAAGATATAATATTTATGCTTCGAATATGGTGATGAAGTCCAATGTTCGTTGTGTAAAAAATATATCATTTGCAAAAAAGCAACATAAAACGGCATTATGAGACGCAACATGGAAAAAAAAAATAGGCATTATTCAGGAGAAGAGAGAAATAAATTGATTTCGGAATTGACATTGAATGTAAATTAATTTACATTTGGGTCAGTAGATTGTATCTAGATTTCTTTTATTTCTTTATTTTAAATGTATTGTTGATGTTTTATTTATTGCTTGTTTCTGGATATTTACTTTTATTAGACTACGTGTTTCTTTAATTTGGAAATAATATTTTATCTTTGATTGCACTTTAACTTATACTATTACTAAGCTCAAAAAACTAGTTCACTTTTATTCCAATAACTATTTTCAGGATTTTGAGCAAATATGAACTAAACATTTTGAAACCTTTGATGCAAGGAGCTTTTTTAGTAACGTCAATATAAAATATACTTAAAATATAATTTCAAAACTATTAGATCTAATTGCACCAAATTTTGTACAGATGATATTATTATAGATCTGTGTAGGCCTATATAGTTTAAATTTCACTAATTTTGGCCGAAAATTGTGGAAGTTTTAAAAATCATACATATCCCTTTAAATGATTGACCCCAAAAATTACGATGGCTCTCAATATCTTAATTTAATCAATTTGTGTTTTTTTCGTGTTACGTGCATCTCACAAATCACTCTAAGAAAGCTCATTACATAATCACGACTGGAGAGTAAGGACTAAATTTTACAATCAATCAATCAATATACTCTATTTCAATCAATATCGTGATTATTATTTTTTCAACAAGTACTCAAAAGTACTTAGAGATCACACACGTGGAGCAGGTAGACCCTATTAGTTTCTCCTAACCAATGAAGTGAAGTATTTACATAATAAATAATTGCTTTTAACAAGAAAATGGTTTAAGTACAATTAACTTTTCCTATTTCTCTTTTTGTTCCTAAAAAACCCATCCCTTTGCGATTTGTTTATATATGTACATGTATATTAAATAATTGAATAATCAGCCCTATTACATAGCCAGAAATTTAGTAACGCAAGTTATTGTAATAATTGCTGCCTTTATTCGCTGCATGTGCATGTACATCCCTGATATCTACGTTACGACGCTATGTAGTGATGCGCTATGCGCTCGTGATCAAGGTCGAGCTCTTCTACCATGATTGGGAGCTAATATCGTCTCATCCCTGCGCTACAAGATCAATTTAATACGCCATTACGTTTAACTTTATCTTTCCATTTCATCTTCACTATCATTAAAAATGTTCCCAATTTATTTAACTCTCTAATATTAGTTATATTATATATTTTCTTTATGCTACATATCTATTCATATTCAAAAATTTATTATTTATCCATTTTTTCCTTGTATTGTCTGTTACTTGACATTCTAATAATATATGGAACGCGTCTTCTCCCATGCCGCAAAGGGGGCAGATATCATTCTCTATGGTACCCCTCCTGTTTTTCAATTTCCATATTCCTAGTCTCCACCAGGCTAAGCCCATCCTCACTTTCCTATTATTTATTCTGGCATATTCTTCTTGTTCCCATGACGTTTTAATGTCCTTATAGTTACTTAATGTTGTTAATTCATTGAGATTTTTATATAATTCCTGTCTCGTAGTTTCATTACACCTCTCTTTTACGATTTTAAATTCATTGCTCCAATTTCCTCCCATAACCATCTTAGACCTAATCTACTCACCTTGTTCTTTAAATATTCGTGTCCCGAAGAAACTACAAACACTTCTTTCCAAAGATTCTATCCTCCTTTTCCATAATATGACCTAAGAATTTTATTTTCCTTACTAGTATCGTTTCCATATTACTATCTACCCCCATTTCGAATCTAGCAGCTAGGTTAGAGGCGTTCCACGGGATTCCTAGAAATTTCTTACAAAATTTAGATCTAATTCTATCAATAAGCTGCCTAGATAAATCATTACCCCAAATTTCTACATTATACAATATTTTCGATTCTACAATAGCCCTATAAATATTAAATAGGTTTTTATCTCTATATTCTGCCATTTGTTCAAGCACTTATCTATCGCTGTGAGTGGACCATTATGTACCTTTATTAAAGGCCACTTCATTTTGAGTCATCCATTTATCCTTCCCATCTAATATTACACCTAAATAAATATTGGTAGGCCTATAAGTACCTCGTATTTTTCAATAATATGACACGTGTGAGCAACACTAATAATGAACTTTAAAACCGAGTGCGTTCAGATATGAGCGGAGCGTAATCTCAAAATGACAGAGGAGCGGGGCCTCGCCCACTCGTTTCCAAGACGACGGCCCTGCCTGTTTGAGAGTCGCCGGGTTATTCACTTGAGATAAGGAACTGAAAAACGTTCTTGGAAATATTTACAAGTTACATAAACCACGCAGAATCTGTGAGGAATTTTCAATTACACTGAGATTGAGGTTTTCTGTAGGTAACCAATTTCCCACTGTAGAAAGAATTTTAGTACATCCGCGAACCTTTCAGAGTGAGAGCCATTTTATATACAGTTTCTTGCTGTGATGTAAGTTCTTGTGTACCGACGGGTGTTTTAAAGGCAGTACCCCCACGAATGTTTTAAATCATGGATTATATTCTGAAATAATTGAATTTTGTCGCAATTAAGAAATATGGCATACAGTGTAATTGAAGTACAGTACGTGAATAGCTCTCACAACTGCTTCTTTCACCTTAAAGTCTTATTCTGTGCTATATTTCCAACTCCATTCCGTCGGCTAGTCAAATGCTAACAAGTAAAGTAATCAACTATTGCAAATTGCATAAAACAGACAAAATAAAATATACGAATATTGGCAATAGGCTGCAATATATGCAGAACATTTTTACTAATGTTTACATCTTAAGGCCCATTCACAATGAAAATTAAACATAACCGTAACATAAACACAGAAGTTTGCGCTCGAGTTACCAAATGGGATCATTCACAATGATTCACATAAACATCGACATTAACATTGCCGTTAGACGTTAACATGAAAGTTTGCAAACTCCAAACTTTCATGCTTATGCTTATGTGATTTGCAAACAATACACAATCATGGAGCGCTGAAGTATACGACAGAATTTGCGGAAATGACGTCGTTGTTATGTTTCCATGGTTACCGAGTATCTTTGCGGTTATGTTTATGTTCCCATCGTGAATGTTCTTGATTTTACTGTAACGTTTACATTTTTAAGTTAACGCTTACGTTATGTTTAATTTTCATTGTGAATGAACTATATCACCGACTGTGACATCTATCAGTCTTACCAACTCCACACGACTGTCCTGGCAATATTTACTAATTGACGTCGCGAAGCCCAGACGGACGCTTCCCCTGTGTTGTCAAACCCAATCGCGGATGATGTAGTCAAACTATTATTATGTTCTGGAATCTACTTTGTTGTGGTGCAGCGGAAGTCCAAGTGTTTACAAAATACGTCCCCCAGACGGACAGATATGTAGCCGAAACACTCTGGACCGCTCCGCCCCTCAATTAGTCGTTAACTGCCAAGAAGAAACCGTGCGGCCAGGATATCCTGGGCCCTGCACCGGCTGATAAGCTGTTCTCAGCTGATACTCCTCCTCCTTGAGCTGCCGCAACCCACCACACAGTAGTGACGTCTCGCTTCCGGTCATGGCGTCTGTGGCGTGCCGCCATGACTGACAGTTGCCAATCGCAAGGCGGAATTTCAATGAAGGCGATTCCTTTCTGTTTCCTGAATTTATGCCACTTAAATAAGAGCTTTCGATGTTCGCATGATATCCACAGATGGAGTCAAACATCTCGACAGAAATGCTAGTTTTCACCGTAAATTTATTTTCTGGCATGTCATGCATCTCGCCTTCTGTCTCATAAGCGATTGGGTGGAGTTTTACAGCGTTCAGTTTATCATTGAGTTTACAAATGAAACGTTTGGAATGTTTACTCGAGAAATAGAGTATATACAACTTCAAAAGAAAGCAAGAGATATGAGTACCAAAGAGTAACAACCGATAGGCAAGGACAACACATGTCGATCTAGAAAAAAAGTTAATTTGTCAAGACCCTAAAGCCTGAGGGACAGAAAAAGGAAAATATAAAAGTAGAAATAAAAATACGCAGCCTTTTGAAGAAAATGGCACAACAAATTTCTTCCATATCGATTCTATTTTGTTACTGATTACTGTATTTTAGCTAAAATGCATTTCTTGAGTTCTAAGAATGTGTCCACACTTGTGGAGTAACGGTTAGCGCGTCTGGCCGCGAAACCAGGTGGCCCGGGTTCGATTCCCGTTTGGGGCAAGTTACCTGGTTGAGGTTTTTTCCGGGGTTTTCCCTCGACCCAGTATGAGAAAATGCTGGGTAACTTTCAGTGTTTGACCCCGGCATTATCCATCTTCATCTCATTCAGACGCTAAATAACCTAAGCTGATGATAAAGCTCGTAAAATAACCCACTAAAATAAAAAAAAAATAAATCTAAGAATGTTCATTTCAAAGCTACAGTTGTTAAAGGCTAAGTTCCTAATGGTCGTCAGCCAAACATTTTATAACTGTTACATCAGTAACAATGGACAGAGAGAATGAGAAACTAAATCATACAAACATTGTAACGTACCAACTGAACTGCTTTTCGTGTGCCGTCCGCTATTTTTTTATGATGTCATTTCATTCTCATAACAACGGAAAAAGTTTTATTGTATCATTACTAGAAGTAAAATATTTGTGCTTGTTGAGAGAATTTTCTTAGACTACAGATATTCTTTATCTCGCAACAATGGAAGATGGAAAATAACATAACAGGATTGTCAAGGACGTAAGTTGCTTGAAATGTTGTATGCCGAATTACCTTATTGTTGTGGAAATAATTGTGGAACAAAATGCAATTAATAATGTTAAGTTTTGTGTCATCTTGCAGATCATTCATACTTAGCAAGGAATATTCATTTGCAGGGCCATATTCTACAGGGTGTCTAACAAGTCCCGCATCATAGGGTAAATTATAATATGTCCTCGATATGAACGTCTCCAAGTTCATAACATATATGGAGGCGAAACTTCATGTTATTGGGAATGAGGTGTAACATATCAGCGGTGGTTTCACGACTCTTTTCCTCGATTCGTGTTCGTAGATGTTGCAGATCACGAATCTTCACTTCGTACACCTTTTCCTTCAGATAGCCGCATAAGACAAAGTTACAGAGGTTTAAGTCTGGCGACTTTGGAGACCATTCTCTGGGTTCCCTGCGTCCTATCCACCGATTACGGAAGTTCTCGTCGAGTCAGCTCCTCACACTGTAAATTTTGTGGTATCGCCTATGATGCGGGACTTGTCGGACACCCTGTGCATTAACACAAAATATATCTTAAAATCAGGATTGCGAAGACCAATAAATCATAAAATTGTATTTATTACTGAATGCACTTCTCTTTCTTTTCTATATTGTTTTATTGCAAAGGAATTTCTCACGCCTGTTGATTGTATTCATTTCAGAGACGTACAGTAGGTAGATTTTTTTGAGACTTAATTCGTTATTCTTGCAAGATTAATTTTATTCCTAATCTGAATGATAAAATTGTGAAACAGAACAGTTTGCATTGGCCACATTAATAAAACCACGCCTCTAGGCTTTCGTTGAAAGTGATTAGATCTTTTATAACACGGACAGAACAGAAGTCAGGATTAAGGAAGAATAATAAATTGTTTGAGATTATCTTTACTTTAAACTACATAAATGTTTACTTTAGAACACTACTGTATTTAATTATGTGTAAATATATTTTCAGACGTTCAAACTCAAAGAGACGTAAGAATCCTGAACTAGGAGTTTTCATATTAATTTCAGAGCACTTCTTCCATTTTCAAATTAATTTCGAGTATAGTTGTAATTTTTGTGTTGTTTTATGTAGTATTAAAATATTTGTATGTAAGGTCTTGTCTTAATTTATTAATGCTAAAAAAGTCGCGAGTTTAATTTAGAAACGCACATTTATTTTTAGGTTATGACAAAACACTCGACAGTGTACAATGAAACACACTGTTTGATATGCTTTTAACTGAAAAATTTACCAATAAGTCTATTAAATATATCATAGATATTTGCACTGACAATTAAATTAGAATACAGTTTAGTTGAAAATTGTCTAAACTAGCTAACATCAGCAAAGGAGTACATCAACGTTGCAGTCTATCACCAATATGTTTCAATATATAATTGAATGATATAATTGAGAAATGGGAACAAGAATTAACTGGAATTTATATAGGCTAAATCTAAATCATGATATGAAAACAATGTTGTTTGTACAAGATCAAGTAGGTATATCTAACAACAAAAACACTTTATAACTATCAAGATAGAAATTGAATAAACTAATAAAAGAATATGGAATGAAAATTTCAACCGAGTAGTAAGTAGAAAAAAAAAGCTTTTAAGGAACAAGATCCAGTTTAGGAGTAAATAGTAATAAATAACAACATTATTAAGCAATTAGCTAATTTAATTGTCTAGGATCTGACTACCATATGAAAATGAAAGATGGATAGATAACAAAGTTTCAGTATTTTTAATACCGGTAGTAACAGGAATTATTAATAATATATACCTACAGAATCTTTAAAGAATTTTCGAATAATAACAATTTATAACATTTTGATCCCTCGAATATGACATCGAAATCTGATCACCAAAGGCCATGGATAAATCATTAATTAGAGCATCTTGAATAATATTTAAGAGAATACTGCACAATATACTTGGTCAGATTGTAAGTGAGATTAAGGAATTGTGAATTACGGTAAGTAAAAGTCACTGAAGTTTTAGGTGAAATTGGGAAATAAAAAAATAATTGGTTTGCTCATGTCCATTGGATGTCTCGAAAACGTCCACAAAGAATAATTAAATATTAGACGCTCTATATTTTATTAATCTAGAGGAATTAGACAACGAGAAGATCTGTAAATCGGTTATTAGACAATTACTGAAACCGAAACGGATCGGCCAGTGGTCGAAATGTATGTATAATAATAAGATGATGCAGACTGATATTGTTTGCCTTGTAATTGATATGGAGATATCGATTAATTGAAGAATTCATGTACCCACAGTCAGCTATTATTGTTTCTATAGAAACATAATATATTCCATTATCGAATGTTTTTTTTATTAATTATGATACCATTTCCTATATAATTTAGGGTGCTAGTACCGAAGCGACTGGTTGTCCTGCACTTGGTAATTACATTTCTTAATCGATATATATCGCCGCGAGAGGCCTGTGAGCTGTGCTGCAGGCACTTGCCAACCGCTCAAGGCTACACCCTCCCTCCCTCCACCGCTCGTCTCTTGACAAAAAGCGCCTAGCCTCGCTGCCGGGGCCCCGAGATGAGTTTCCGGTGTGCGACCCACCCCCGCCACTTCCGGTCGCCGAACACCCCAGTTCCCCACATTCTCGCAGGGAGTGGGTGTGTGTTTTTTTGTTTCTAGGTCGGAATTAAGATTTTACGACTTCGATAAGTCAAGCGTCGTGCATTAGTTCTTATTAATATTGGAGTGAAGTCTCTCGTTACAGTTGCTATCTTCACACCGGTGTGCTTCCAGGTATTCTACGAAGTTCTGAAAAAGGGTAACATGGTCTTCTGAGGTAAAGTGTTAAGAAGCGCCGCCGACTGAACTCGCAAACGTCTGAAAACTTTTAATTATTCTGAACTTACGTGACAAGGTTGAAGAATACAGAAACTGTATAAAAATGTGAGAATGAGGAATAATAATCAAGATATATCGGACTGGGAAGTGCCGAAATACATTTACAAAGGTGGAGACAGAGAAATAAAGATAAATTTGTTCTTAGTTCATACTGTATAAATTGAAAACAAGATAACTGTCATCCATGTATGCGGTTGCCAGTTACCGAGTAACAAAACACGTCTATTCCAAATTGGAACTATACTACATCTAGTGTGCATTATTGAAGAACACAGCTTGTTTAAAAAACAAGCACTATGGACCACTGTGAAAATAAAAACACGAACACCGAAAAGTAATTAATTCAATAAATGTGCTGATTATGTTTCAAGATGTTTACTCGAATAGCACCAGTAATCTCTGTGTGACAGTCGTAATATAAGTGACGAGTTATTCCACATTGTCAGAAACAAAGTCGGATACACAAATTTGTTTTTTTAGATATAGCTTCCTGTAAAGGTGATTTGAATAATTTCAAAGAAAAATTGTTCCAGGGCCGGATATCGAACCCGGCATCTTTGCCTGAGCGTGCCAATGCACTGCCGTCTGAGCTACCCAGAAACTATACCAGACCCCGGCTCAATTTTTCCCTTTATATCCACATACCTCAAGTGAATTGACAATGCCAGAGTCCAGCATTGAGTGCACACTTACTGCTATATAACTTAACTTTGTGGTCTTCTGTTATCGAAACAATAAAGGCTCATTCACAATAAACCGGGAACGGAAACGACAACGAGAACGCAAATAAAGTTAAAATAAATGTATTTAAATGTGATCGTTCACAATTAACTATCACCCTATGTTTCAACAGTAATTGTCACAGTTGCTGTGTCCTGTCAAGAGAACGCCATGTCCAATTTCCGTTTCGGGAAAGTGATAGGTATACGGAATTAGTGCAGTAGAAACACCAGTTCTGTACAATTTCATTGACCAACTTAAAAATGAAATAAAGTACGCATGGTTCCGACGAGAGATCACCAATGCATACACAGCTGGCAGATTTCTACAGCCTTTGACCGAGACTTTTGGAGAACTCAGCATTTCTGGGGGGGAAAATATATTATATATATATATATATATATATATATATATATATATATATATATATATGGTGTCGACGCTCCCCATACCTGACACCGCCAGGAAAATGTGCAGTCTATCGACATCGGCCACGCACACTTGACGAACTGTAAGCTGAAATAACCGCGATAGGCTGCATTTAACAAGAACTGGTCAAAGTGTTCGAAAATAAAATAAAACGATTGATGTTCGTGAACATCACTTTCAACACTTATTTTCAGTTCATAGTGAAAGTGCACAGTGACTTTCCGAATACCTCGTATAATCTTCGTTTTCATCACTCGTATTTCTTTTGAGAGTAACCAGTTACATAATGAAACGCCCTAACACTCCGTCTGCATGAAAATCGCTAGTTCGTTAGTATCACATCGAAGCCTATGAGACGTCAAATGAAATACTCGTATTTATTGATGAGAAACTTGTTTAGGCACGTACCAGTCGAATGCTGTAAATCGAAATGCCTTGACAATAATTTTTAAGGCGCTTTACTGTTGTTGCTAAGGAACTGTGTATGTTGCTTTGTTATCCCGGAAATAATACTGTTTACTGCAGCGATGTCAGAGAGGGACGAAACGGAGCGGAGCGCTCTACTAGACTGGTTGCGTGCTCCGGTGTTTCCTTAGACATAAGCAAGTTCAAGCTCCGATCTAGCTCCACAACCGGTATTGGAGCTTACAACCCTGACACTACTGGTTTACTGTTTTCCACAATTTACACAAATTAATGCATAAATTAGGTAGTGGGAGTGTGGCTCCTTCGGGCAGTGCGTTATCTGTGTGGTGTTCGGTGTCAGAAATTTTCGTGTAAAATTTCTAGCTCGGGACTAGGAGAGGTGGCGGTGCAGAACTTCTAATCAGTAGATTGTGCACCAATATGCCTGGGTTAAATTCCAAAATCTCTTCTCAGTGCATATGAAGAGGAGGCATACGGCACTGTTGATAGACCTAATTTTTCGTTCGTCAGACGGGGACGTTAAGGAGTTAGGTACAGCTTACAACAGTAAAATTTTGGAAATATTCAACATTTACTTTCCTCCATTACTGTATCATGTACAATAATTAAAATTAGTACTGTATGTGTAAAAAACTGTCCTTCTGCTATTGGAAACAATTATTTTTACGATAAAAAAAATTATTCACTTTTTTTTTTTTCAAAATTCAGTTCACTATGCCGTCATGAAACGTTTCCCACATAACTCAAAAACTATCCAATATTCTGTAATGAAATTTGTTGTGTGTATTAATCCACTTCTCTATCTTTGATAGATTGTCTGAAAAAAAATTTAATTTATTTTACAAAATGGCCAAATATCAGTATTTTCTTCTAACACAAAAAAAAATATTATTTATTAAGGAATGTAGTTGAAAGAGCATGATATTGTAAACATGAGTTTCAGCAATAAAATAAAAGAGAAAAAACATGAAAAAGTTAATAAGTTTATGAGTTATGAGGAAAACGCTTCATCACTGCACAATGAACTGCACATTTTGAATTTATATATATATATATATATATATATATATATATATATATATATTTTAAATCGTAAAAATATATATATATATATATATATTTTAAATCGTAAAAATATATATTTTTTTTTCATATTGCAGAAGGACACCAATTTTCATTATTGTATACGATACAGTACTGGAGGAAAAAAATGTTGCGTATTTCCAAAAATTTTACTGCTGTAAGCTGTACCTAACCCCTAAGTCTGGCGGCTCCTTTGTGTTATTCGACAGGAGTAGGCTTCGTGCCGTCACCAGGGTTTTCCCTTCTCTAATCCTCATCTTCATCATCATCCTCACCTATTCCTTACACTACCCTTACACGAACATTTATACATACATTCACTGTAGTACATAGCATAACTCTCCACAAATAGCTACACAACATGCACAGTGTGGTGGCCCGCCGAAGTTGTGTGCAACTTGAAAATGGGCTATAGTCCTGCCATCTGTCCGCAATATGCGGAACCCGAATCACGCAAGTGAAGTGGGTAGGCATTAGATACACACACACATTTATTTTTCCGTTTCCTATTGATGAGGTTTCATTCTTATAATTGGAATATCTTAAGACGCCAGAATTTTAAATCTGCTCTACATCTGCTTAAGCATTAGAATCCCGAACACGCTGAGAGTGGGATGGTGGATTAAGTGATTGTCTCGAGGTAATGCATAAAAATGTTTATTTCATCCTTAGGTGAAATGTGAATAAGAATTTACAGCTTCAAGATGTGCTTAATAAAATCAATGACACCTAGGATCAGATCACGTTGTTGAGGAGGCCATTTTCTGTATCCTTATGGCAGTTATTTTGTGTGTCTCATGTCACAGTTCAACCACAGTCTACTATATACAGTCGCGAAGCTTGAGGTGATTTTTTGCAAATCTCACGATAAAGCGCTCCAAGCGGTTAGCAACTAGAAACAATAGACTGTCCACTGTCGACTTTGGATTTAGAGTCGACTGTGTCGTATTTCCATCGAGTGCTAGGTCGTTGCGTATTTCGCATTGATGCTTGTGAAGAAAAATCCTAACCTCTATTTCTTATTTTACTTCTAGATGCAAAAAGTGGTTAATAAACAGCAGGAGGGAAGATCTAATGACAAAGAATGAAGCATAACTTTATAATAATATAAAGTTTTGCTCTCTTCATTTCGAAAACACACAATTTATGAATGAAAAAAAAAATTAATCTGGAATGCAGTTCGAACTTTATTTGATGTTTCAAATAAACCTGTTCTGTTATTACCTGCAGCTGAGAAACAAAAGCTTTGCATTAATTCTACGTCTGTATCAGCTGATTCCTTGAATAATTGTACATTTTCAGACAACTTAGGCCTACTTTTTTTTTCAAAGGATATGTTTTTAATTATAGCTGTTAATTTTGGTGCTATTTTTATTTGTTACTTTACTAGAGACGTAGAAAAAGTAAGTCTGTTACAATAAAATTTATTGATCACGTTTATTTCAAATTCTGGTGTGATTATTATTGCTTAACCTCATCCCACTTTGTTAACTACGTAACCCTACACTACAAGTACCCGTACACGTACGTTACTCCCATTAATTCATATTTCCATTATTATTGTTATTATATTATTGTTTTAAAGGGAAATGCAAATTAATATTTATTGGTTTCATAGTTCATTATCCCTATAATCTTGAATGAGTGAAGCGATTATAGTAAATTTCAGTTCGTTTTGCACAAAAATAATATTAACCTATTTCTTACAGGTATCTTCGAGTTTATGGGGGAATTTAATATACTTCATTAAAATAATAAATTAACTTTATCCATTTAATATTTCAATAATGGAAGGAAGGTGTTAATTTTTCCAAAAGAACACGACAACGAAAGTGTAACATATTTTGTCATCTGCTAGGAGAGATCTGTGATGATGATGCGATAGTAGCGATCCTAGTGGTGGGCAACTACCCATGTTTGCATTTTTACTACATATTGAGCTTCGCGACTGTATATAGTAGACTGTGGTTCAACCTTCCATTTATTCCATTTATCTAGGCCTATTCGTCCCTCCATCTACCTATCCATTACCTTAATTAAATAATTTATTAATTCACGCAACAATATTATTATTATTATTATTATTATTATTATTATTATTATTATTATTATTATTATTATTATTATTTATAGAAGTGATAATGTAGCGTGTATTTGAGTGTTGTTGATTCAGTATACAGTTTTTTCCTTATTATACGAAAATGGAAATCTGACATACTCGTAAATAATTTTGCAAATATCAGAAGTGCTTCTTTTTCCCCCCTCCTTTTTTAGTGGGTTATTTTGCAACGCTGTATCAACATCTCAGGTTATTTAGCGTCTGAATGAAATAAAGGTGATAATGTCGGTCAAATGAGTCCGGGGTTCAGCATCGAAAGTTACCCAGCATTTGCTCATATTCGGTTGAGAGAAAACCCCGGAAAAAAAGCCCCAACCATGTAACTGTCCACACCTGTGGAGTAACGGCTAGAGCGTCTTGCCTCGAAACCAGGTGGCCCGGGTTCGATTCCCGGTCGGGGCAAGTTACCTGGTTGAGGTTTTTTCCGGGGTTTTCCCTCAACCAATATGAGCAAATGCTGGGTAACTTTGGGTGCTGTACCCCGGACTCATTTCACCGGCATTATCACCTTCATCTCATTCAGACGCTAAATAACCTGAGATGTTGATAAAGCGTCGTAAAATAACCTTCTGAAAGAAAAAAAACATGTAACTTGCCCCGACGGGATTCCAACTCTGGCCACCTGGTTTCGCTGTCAGAAGCGCTAATCGTTACTTCACAGATGTGGACTTTCCCCCTCTTACGCCATGTTTTTCTTAACTGTAAAACTGATACGCATCGCCTCCTTACTGGATAGTTTCTGCGTATACAGATTCCATGTAGGTAATATTGTTTTGAACTGCGCACTGGATTATGTAGGCCTACAACACCCATAAAATGTCACATTGATTCTTGTTCGAGTGCCTAAGAAGGGTCGCGGCCACGAGTTTGCGAACAAGGCCCGCGAGGAATGCCTCGTAATGAAAGAGGTATTGTGTCCCCTTCTTTCTGCTTAACCGATGATGCGCTCTTGTTTTTTACTGCTGGTGTAAAAAGTGACACTGCTTTCCGGCGCTCAACAGCTGACGCCAACAAGAACTCTAATGCATTTCAATTATTGACTGTACAAGCCTCACTTGACAGCGATTAGCAAAAACGACGTGCATTTGTTATTTCACACCTGAATTGCCTGCAAGTAACCACAGTCTACGCTTTTATCTTTTGTTATCGGCGTCCAAGAATAATGCTGTACGTGGGTGTGTATACAAACACATGATAGGTAGGTATAGGCATAGCTACTTATATACAGAATAATACGCACATACATACATACATACATACATACATACATACATACATACATACATACATACATACATACATAGTTTAACCTAACTTGCTGTGGGATGGTAACGGTTTTACAGCTTGGTGTTGCGTAGTTTTCCACCCTGACAAATTAAGAAACATCCGAAGTTTTGAGTCTTCATTAGGGAAGTGAAACCTTTTTGCTGGTTGCTGTTATTGGGAACTTTCATATGATGGGAGGAAGGAAGATGATGATGATGATGATGATGGTAATAATAGTAATAATAATAATAATAATAATAATAATAATAATAATAATAATAATAATAATAATCCGTGGCGCTACAGCCCGTGAAGGGCCTAGACCGACCAGCGGCTGCTGGCCTCACGCTCACATGTCGAAGCAGAGGTGAACGATCATCCAACCAGAATGGAGGTATCGTGTGGTTAGCACGATGATCCCCCCCCAGCCGTTATAGCTGGCATTCGCAACCGGATTTAGCTACCTATCGTAGCTCCCCAAGTGCATCATGATGCTGGGTGGGCACCGGTCCCATACACTGGCCGAAATTTCATGAGAAAATTTCTTCCTCCATGAGGACTCGAACCAGCGCGCATTCCGTAACGCGAGTCCTAGGCAGGATGCCTTGGACCGCGACGCCACGGCGCGGGACAATAATAATAATAATAATAATAATAATAATAATAATAATAATAGGAAAAATTGGAGAATGCTGAGTTTGCAGTGAAAGACTTGCCCTTGGGCTGAACACTGAATAATAATAATAATAATAATAATAATAATAATAATAATAATAATAATAGCAATAATAACAATAATATTACTAATAATAAATTAATCACGATTGTATGCCCCATGGCCTGTTTCGATCCTATAATGAGTAGCATAATGCGTCAGTCTAGAAGTCTTTGAGAAATCCACCTATTATAGACGACACTTTCACGGGGGTGATATTCCAAGATTACAGTAAATGTGGTAAACTGCTTCTGTCCATCCGATGAATGTTTTAAGTCCAATTACAGCGGTAATTTTAAATGTTTTCCAAAATTTGGTCGACTTTGAGTTCTGATGAAATGTGTTGATTTGTTTTGTAGTTTTGCCAGGTATATTTTTTGCAGTTTTTTCTTAAACGTGTCAACCCTGCTATCATTATCATATCGATCTATCTTGTTCACTTATTTCCCAAATTTCTCACATCAATATAAAGTGTCGTACGGTATATTTTCCATCTGACATGTTTCTGAATTTGGGACGGTTTTTTAATTTTGTTGATATCTATCAGAGAGATTTTTTATGTGCTGTTTATGTCCTTTCTATTTAAAAATAATAGTAATAATAATCGTATAATAATAATAATAATAATAATAATAATAATAATTTGTTTAACTAATGGCGAATACTTAACCATTTGTTATTCATCCATATGAATTCAGTTGTGTAGACCAATATTTACCGACAGAGTCCTTATCCAGAGTGCACCATAGGAGGCTGGTCTACGCTACATCCGCGATTAGATGAGATGATAATGGAGATTTGTTGGGATGCCATAGGGGAACCGGGGTCTTGGAGAAAACTCCTGCGTTACCTGGACCACTGGCTTCCACACACAAGATCGAACCCGGGTTCACAGGGTTATAAGTCTAGCGCTCTACCCACTAGAACACGTTAGGGGCTATAATAATAATAATAATAATAATAATAATAATAATAATAATAATAATAGATCTGCAAATCGGTGATATAACACATAATGTTTGCGTTACTCCACGCCTCTTATTCTACGTAACGGTCTGGGAGTAATTTTGTATCAGCTTCTCGATATAGTGACGTCACAGAACAGCTGATTGACAGCTGACTGGTTTTTCTCTTCCTTCCATATATGGAAGACTGCGACTTTGTGATTTGATTAAAAAACAGACCGCGGAACGCACCTGACGAGTGCGGGTTCGAGGCATTTGTACATCATTACGATGTGACCACCAGGTGCTTTATCGAGAGGGGCAAGTCCCACCGGACGCAGGTCATCTCTCCGGTTCTCACGCCCCCTCTCCTCTCGTCTTCTCTGCACTTACGGTGATCAAGTTCAAGAGTGGTCTAAGGAACTGCTCTCTATTCAACATGAGTGCGCCGCCCGGAACAGCTCTTCTTTTAATGTTTTTTTTTCATTCGCGACCTTAAATTTTCCCATCACGGAGGGCTCGCATATAGATCCTTGAGCAGTGCGACCACACAGTCTGTTGTGCATGCTGTTCAGACCTTAAAATTCTTTGTTCATACATAATTTCGAATATATTGTGGCTATGTAGTGACTGAGAAACATACCTTTCCTTCTCCTAGATTCCTAGAAGCTGTACCGCGAAGATAGTATTAGCCCTGATCACACACACACACACACACACACACACACACACACACACACACACACACATATATATATATATATATATATATATATATATATATATATCAGATTGGCCATTTCCATGTTATGAAATGGCAACATATAAAAGAGAATAACCACCAGTGTCTCCACTGTCGATAATGAATGTTTTTGGTAACGACCGCTAGTTAGAAGTACAGGGACATCATTTTATTTTTACTAACATTTCTAATATTAACCTGGCTATACCTTTGGATCAACGGTTGCTACCCTCTTCCACGACTGGAGTTCGATGATACTGGCGTAATATACAAACAAATCACTTTACTGGGTATAGGAGGGAAGAAAAGTAGTTCATCCATTTACGTAAACTAGGAAATATCACGCTTTTGAGTTTGACAATTCTCATCAGGATTTTGTTTAATCAAAATACAGTACAGTATTAACAATGAGTGTTTTTACTCACGAACTGAGCTGTCCATGCGGACGTATTCATTGTGCAGTGTATATTATACTGTCTACAGCACATTAGCGTACATTATAGAGAAAAAATCATAATATGGATATTTAAACACATTTTTCAAAATGGTGGCCGTTCATTTCGATACAGGCTTCAGTTCTAATGTGTGTAATTCCAATTACCAGTTTCGTCCTTCGTACTAGTAACTCGTATTGAAATAATTCTGTAAATACTCTGTAAAAGAGTACCTTACGTACGTAAATTCAGTCTGCACTTCTGCTCGATCCGAAAAGATAAAATTACTCAGAATGCTATGTACTGTCCGTCCAAGTGGTTATGTTGCAGGATCGTAGAAAGGGGGGAAATCACGTGACAATTAATTACTTAACGAGGCTCTTTTATTTAAGTTATTTTAAACAGTTGTATGGGTATAATATTACGTAGACGTCCAATTCCTAATAGAAATTAATTTTCTCAGAAAAGAGCTAAGACAGCCCAGCCACTAGCCTTTACAGAGAGGCGAATAGAAGCAGGTGGGGAAAACCGGAATGCGACGCAGGCAAATGGACGACAGTACCTGTGCGAAAATGATGCAATATTGAAAGCTCACTGGAAAACGTAAACATATTTTTGGAACGTACTGTTTACTATGAACGTAAGGCTACTATGACTGTATATGCGGTGTTGGATCTGTGTGGAGGACGGTTGAACTTCATTAGTAGAAGGGGTGGGAGTGAAGTACATTCAAAAACTCAGGTACAATAAAAATTGAAGTAAAAATAAAATGATGCCCATTTACTTACTGCTGCAAGATATTACTCCATGAAATTACATCAGGGTTATTATAACGTGACGTCTTTTGCAGTCGCTAGACGGCAGCATAATGAAATTGATCAGAGTTTTTTTTTTTTTTTTAGTAGGTTATTTTACGACGCTTTATCAACAGCTTTGGTTATTTAGCGTCTGAATGAGATGAAGGTGATAATGCCGGTGAAATGAGTCCGGGGTCCAACACCGAAAGTTACCCAGCATTTGCTCATATTGGATTGAGGGAAAACCCCGGAAAAAACCTCAACCAGGTAACTTGTCCCAACCGGGAATCGAACCCGGGCCACCTGATTTCGCGGCTAGACGTGCTAACCGTTACTCCACAGGCGTGGACTTGATCATAGTTGTTGTCTTGAGAGTGCATATGTGATCAGGGGTATTAGCTAAGATCCGAGTACATATCTTTATAACGCTTTTCTTAGTGTCCGTTCAAGTTCTCTGACTTTTCTTCCCTTGTAATGGCTTTGAAATTGTACGTTAATTTCAGTTGTGAATTACAGTCGACTCTCCTAAGTTCGACAGAACAGAATTGAAAGTTCTGTCCAATAAGGGTAGTGAATGTGGCAGGCGAAATGAATAAAAATTCTGATTGATTATCTATCAACGAATACAGTACTGTATCTGCATTTCGTGGCCGCCCCGAGACTTGTGTATGCGCTTCTAGTACCACAGTGGGTTTCGACAATTCCTTCTCACAAACGGCACAATTCTCAAATAGAAAAAGAAAAGTTCATTAATTTAAAATCAGCGATCAATATGGATTCCTAATCAATAAAATATTCTGTTTTCCTTTAACAAAAGTATCACTACAAACCACAGAACCAATTCCCATTCAAATGGCAATCCCATTTCTTAGTGCCCGTATAGGGGCGTGTCTAATTCTCCTACGTAAACAGTCGAAGTATAGGATGTCGAACTTGATTTCTGTTGAACTTAAGAGCTTCCACTGTACATCTCTCGGTGATTCGTTGTGTCAAAAGAGGCTCACCACGAGGAAATCATGGTCAATTACTTTGGATTTTGTCCCCTAATCACACCCTATTATTTGCATAGTATGGATAAATAATACAGGCTGAAGAGATGTCAAGGCTAGAACAATAGTATACAGCTGACTTCTTCTAAGCGCAGTGCAGTTCAGTTTATTTCGTAGCAGTGTAGTACACATTAGAATAGCGAATATCCATTTATGACACGTATACTATAATAATAATAATAATAATAATAATAATACACAAAAGTGTGTGTTCAGTAGTATATTTTGGTTCACAACATACTGATAGCCTATACCAGTACTATAATCCCATTAGGATAGATTGATTACTATACATACATGCCAGTAAATATTATTCTTAAATATTATACACCACCATACAGATACTTAAATTCATACCACCATCACATTCAGTCAACACGTGTTTCAAAGCCAAACTATGCTATATGCCGACACTAAAGTATAGTAATTCACAAACTACACTCTCGTAGCAGCACTGTACACACATCCACATAAGGTAAACGTTCCGACAGTGACATGCTGACACCTACAGGTTAGAATACAGACCATTAAATTTCCTCCTCGAGATATAGCACGTGAACGATAGCATCGATGCACCTGACATCTGTAGGATAGATTCACTGTTCACTTAACCCTTTGTGCTCTTGACGAGTTATAAGCGGCCAGCGAAAGATAATTTTCTCCCGCGCATGCGTGAAATTCCTGTAACCTTCTTGGAAAGAGCACGGCTTGTACGTGAACGGATGTTGCCAAGTTTACATAAGAAGTGTATGTAAGATGCAGGAAGTTTAAAATACTCGATTCTGATATTATACATTCCCACTACGTCAATACGGTATTAAATAATAAAACTAGTTGTGCTTTAATGGAAACAAGGTGTTCACGTGCTCTTGTGCTCTTATTGACGCACCGCCACTGTCTGGAATCCTGTATTAAGGATAGGAGTCTTTTACTCAGCTTCACTTTCCTCGCGAACCTCGTATTTAGTAGCAAGCTTGTTAATCTCTACGCCACCGAGGACTGCACTGTAAAGACATTCCAACACTTACACCTGGGTCATTCCATGCAAAAGTATGCTTTTGAACCAGGGTGTCTCAGAACTTAAAAATATTGTAGTAGGTTATTTTGTATGTTGTAAATATGAATTTCACGCAATATTATATTTATATCCTTCATAGTTTGGCAGCAATCAGCATTTAAAACATTGGTTTAGCAAAGAACACGGTTTCATTCATTGAAGTTTTCTTACTACGTAAAAGAAGATGGAAAAGTGATTTCAATGCAATTCGAAAGATGAGAGCCTTGTTTATAAATTCCCTCAAAATGAAAAAATATATATTTAATTTTTTAAGTAGTTACCCGCCGTAAAATAATTTAAAATAATATAGAACACAAAATGTAATTCATTTTTACAGTCGAAAAAACATGTGTTTATTTCTTTAGGGTATATTGATTCCACTGGGAAAATTTCAGAATGGCGACTTAAATATCATGTCAGTTTTTAATAAAAATAACTCACCGGAACAAAGGAGCTCAGCAGGTAGGCTCTCCCGTCGTACAGAATGCTGCGCGATCAAGATCAGGGAGACGGACGTTTGAGATTACTCATCGTTATGAAGTCCTGCGAACGCTGCGACCGCCACACATAGTAAGCGATTTTCAACCGTCGGAACAAAAATTAACAATTTTATTAATTTAATTATTCATAGGTTTTTTTTAGATAATGTCATAAAGCTTTAGAGATGGATTAAGAATAAGATTTTCTTCAATACGAATGAAATTCGCATGAATTTAAATTGATGCATTCAAATATAGGCCTAAAACTATTTATTTTTTTCAATGATGTGTTTTTATGAGCATCCCTTAATATTATTCTAATTAGTCTTTAAGGTATTAAGGTTGTTCAGGTTTACAATGGCGTTTCTTTATTTTCGATGACACTTTTATAGGGTGTCTAGAATATTTCAAATTATGGATAGCATGTAACTGCCACCCATTTTTCAGTCATCCGTATGATTAAAATATTAATGATATGTCGGTCATACTTGGCAGTTTAATTTATTTTCATAATAACATTATTATATTAAAAGCCCAACAAAATTCATAACATCACTGGCATATTCTTAAATTTTGTATGGAATGACCCACCTGTGTAAAAACTTGTGTTTTGTTCGCTGTGAAAATCGCTCCATCTGCCACAGCATTCCCTAATCGTCCCCCCCCCCATCCTCCTGTTTCATATCTCATTACGTTCCGAGATTTTTATTGTATTGCCTAACTTGAAAATTGTCTGTTTCTCTTTGTAGCTCTTATTCAAGTTATTCCTTTATTGTCAAAATTTCAATCAGTGGCAGGTAACCTATATAATAATTATTTCTCTCTGTTTTATATCCTTCTCTGACATCGTTTAACCTTCACTGCCTTGAGATTAATTTAATATGGGTTTAGAGCTTCCAGATCACCGCTTTGGTGTAACAATTAGCGTGTCTGATCGTGAAACGAGCGGGTCCGGGTTCAAATCCTGATAGGGTCAAGTTACCTGGTTGAGGTTTTTCCGTAGTTCTCCCTCAATCCATTAAGAGCAAATGCTAGGTAACTTTCGACGCTGGACCCTTGGTTCATTTCGCTGATATCTTCATTTCACTCAGATCCTAGATAACCATCACATTTGGTAAAGCTTCGTAAAATAACAAATTAAAAAAAATTGTAGCTTCCAATATTCTTCCGGCACCCGCTCTGTATTTCTCTCTTCCAATACAGTGAAGTTGCAATGAAAGAAGGATAAATGGGAGGAGAAACAATTAAAAGATATCCGAACACACGACCTTACAAGGGAATTTGGGGCTATGAAGAATAGGCTATGTGAGCTCCAAGCCTGTTGGTCACTTGTCTCACTTCATTTTTCACCATTCCGTTGAAGAAACTTCATAGAATTTTGAAACAGAAAAGCCAAAAATGGACGTAATTCAACACAATAGCTACCACATGAGAGTAGAAATGTCGCAAGCACGTCGACAGCACGACTGAATAGCTGCAGGTTAAGGCTGGTTCACAATAAACCGGGAACGAAAAGGACAACGAGAATGAGAACGGGAATATTGTTAAAATAAATGTATTTAAATGTGAGAATTCACAATTAACTATTGTGAATGCTCACATATAAATACATTTATTTTAACATTATTTCCGTTCTCGTTTTCCTTGTCGTTTCCGTTCTCGGTTTATTGTGAACCAGCCTTTAGAGTCTCCACGTGGGTAGAACGAGTGGTGAGAGGTGGACGTCGCTATCCTCTCTAGAAAAAGAATCCAAGACTTTGCACTAGGCGAGTGACGAAGTTTGAGTAGTCTACCTAAGACGACACAAGAACGCCAAGGCTGTTTAATTTATAAATTGCCGAAATTTATGTGGAAGAGATATCAATCCTTGCCCCATTTCTTTTAGGGTTTATCCAGTCATTTGTCTTAGCGCCTAAGGAAAACTGCAGGCGAGATGATTTGTCTCAATTTAGAGGACTAGCTAATTGGCTATGAAGGAACTGTAATGAAATATACCCCGATCGACCCTGAGGAGGGAAGGGTGAGAATTCTAACCAGGGGTGGAATAGAATTACGAGTTTCTAGCTTAGACACTAGTTGGGAGTGAGGTATGTTTGCCGTCCTCATTCTAAATATATGTGATTCAGTTGCTGATGGGAACGTCCGTCACACTGAATGCCGTCTTCCTACGTCAGTTCTCGATGCATATGCAGTACATCACTTTTCTAACGAAAAACAAATACGATGCATTCCAGAAATGATGACGTAAAGCGATTTTATTGTTTATTATTGCTTAGGTTTTCGTAGGTTTTCTACGTCCTCCCAGAGATGATAATGCTGATGTTATTCTGTTTAAAATGAAGATCGTTTACTTCCTTAAGTGAACACATGAAAGCGCTTATATTTGTATATTGTTCTGATGTTGGACGTTTAAATTTTTTGAAGTTTACGTTGACATAAAATGTTACTATTCTTTCTTTCATGTAGTACAATATTGTTACTTGAATTCGTTATTTTAATGTAAATTGAAATAACATTATTTATGTGTTTTTAAGCATTGTATCTTGAGAATCGAATTTTTCGTTGTAAAGATTGTAATGTTTCTTTTCATAGGAACACGTAAGGTAAGATTGTTTATAATATCACCGCGAAATCGGCCACCTTTTCTACGGAAGAAACTTCAATTTTTAAAACCTGTTTAGCAGGAAAAATATTTATAACAAACAAGTGCATCTTACGTGTGTCACAAGAAATGTTCATAGTCCTTCTGCTTCTCCGAAGATTGTTCTGAAATAATTACTCGACTACTCTTTTAAAAATTATGTGATATTTATTTAGGAATTTTCAGTTTATCAATACGTAAAATGAACAGAAGGAATTCCATAAAAGTTTATGATTGTAGGCTATATCTTACCATTTGTTTTATAGTGTGATATTTATTACTCGCTCTGTTCCAAAATATGTTATAGAAAGATGTCATTTATTGCGTTCAAAAATATGGTATACATTTGTTAAAGTTCTCAGTAATATAGTGTAACTTTAATACATCTTCTAGATACTTATTTGTTGAATAAATTAACATAAGAAAAACTAATAAAGTACATTTCATTCTTTGTGATGTCAAATTAATAAAATAAAATAAAATAAAGCAAACATTGTTTTGAGAGAAGCAAATTAACATAAAAACTGCAATAAATTACAACCCATTTTTATACAGCTGTTGTGCCTTATATGTTCTATGCAAAATTGACTGGGTTGGTGTCACATTTTCTGCACAAGGAACACCACAGCAGGTGTCCATTTGATTTCTGTTCGTAATCAACTATTTAAATATTATAGTTTGATGCACTACAGAAGATTAGAAACATTCACAACTGCACTGTCTGATAGTCCCTTCACTACTGAACAGAATACCACACCGCGAAACATTTCGTGCACGCATGCGCAATAATCAAACTTGTTTTCTTTGTTACTATACCATATTTTGGAACGGAGGGAGTAATATTTTAATTATCTGAAAGATCGACCAATAAACTAGAAAAAATGACTAGCATATGATAACCAATACAAAATTAAAGTGAAATGTGTAGTTTACATGACAGTGTATATGTGGTAGATACGGCATTAATGTTTTAGTTTTATAAATTTAAATGCATAAGATGGAAAATATTATTAAATGCTTAATACTACGTACTACAATAATTATTATGTATCAGATATTGTAAAACCAAAGTGGAACCTGATGATGCCAAGACGCGAGAATTTTGTTCATTCAGATTTTATGTAAATTAGGCCTATATTAATAAAACTGTAAGTTTTTTTCGTACTTATTTTAGGTAAGTCTTTTAGGTTGGATATCTCTAAATAAATATCAAATAATTCTTTTCAACAAACTTACCGAACCTACAAACTTCAATATGAGTTGTAAAATACTCTCTTCTTGCGAAATGTTCGAAATGAATAATGAAATAATGAAATCAATTAGTCAGATATTTTGTTTCACTTTTTGCATAACTTAAGGGGTTAGGTACAGCTTACAGCAGTAAAATTTTTAAAATATTCAACATTTTTTCCTCCATTACTGTATCTTATTCAATAATGAAAATTAGTGTGTGTAAAACACCGTCCTTCTGCTATATTAAGAAAAAAAATTTTTGCGATAAAAAAATATTTACATTTTTTTTTTTTTTTTTTCAAAATTCAGTTTACTCTACAGTGATGAAGCGTTTCTCGCATAACTCAAAAACTATCCAACATTCTGTGATGAAATTTTTGTGTATATTTATGCATGTCATATCTGCAACATGATCCAATATCACTTCTCTACCTTTGACAGATTGTCAGATAAAAAATTAATTCATTTTAAAAAATGGTCAAATATCAGTATTTTCTTCTAACACAAAATAAAAAAAATATATTTAAGAAATGTAGTTGAAAGAGCGTGATATTGTAAACATGAGTTTCAGCAATAAAATAAAAGAGAGAGAACATGAAAAATTTCACAAGTTTATGAGTTATGAGGGGAACGTTTCATCACTGCACAGTAAACTGCAAACATTTTGAATTTTGAATATATATATATATATATATATATATATATATATATATATATATATAATTTTTTTTAATCGTAAAATATTATTTTCACATAGCAGAAGGACCGTGTTTTACACATCCAATTTTCATTATTGTACAAGATTCAGTAGTGAAGAAAAAAAATGTTCAATATTTCCAAACATTTTACTGCTGTAAGCTGTACCTAACCCCTTAAAACTACAAAAATCCGCTGCACTATACTATACACCATTCTCAAACAATTATAAAAATACACGACAGCTTGGTTCGATCTCCGGCCTGGTTGTGATGGAATTTATGGTGAACAAAGTAGACGTTGAAGAGTGTTTTTCTCGGGGTATCCCGTTTTCCTCAGTCATTCGGCCAACACTCTCCCTCTCATTTAATCTATAATCTGGAATAATAAAAGTGGGCTTATGTGAAGTCTGGGGATAGTACGGGTTTCGAATGCTGATATAGGAAGGAAGTAATTCGGGCTCCAGATCTCTGGGACTTATCAGGCTACTCGTCCGCGAAACAGAGCCTGGGTCTATGAGGGGCTGCTGTAGGATGGCCCACCTGTCAGCGCCGAGTTCACGATTGCCATCTGGGCCACTTGAACAGCCATCGCATCGATGGCTCAGTTCAAAAGGGTAACGACTCAAAATTTAAGGTTTTGATAAACCTGAATTTTAAAGCTTCATGTTGCTGTGAAAAATCCAATTAACATACTCCAATTTGAAACTTAAAGTAGGCTATATATAAAACATAATTAACAGAATTTGGAGTAATTTGGAGTAATTTCAACGATGCAAAACGTGCCTATAGGTCCAGCCCTCGTAAAGCAAGCCAGCCAGCCAGCTAGCCGATAATTTAGCTTGGAGCTCTTTCCCTCGTTCTTACTTTCCTACTTACTATTTTCTTCCTTACTTTGATTAACTTCTCCTCTCCTTTTATCCTACTTACCACTGCTGGTGGGGGACAGCAATTCATTGGATCGTACACTAGATTAAAGGCCTAATCTCACAAATGGGATCGGCATTACGCAAGGTCACCGCAGAGAAATCACAGGACGGTCATAAAATACGGACAAATATCCAGTCCTGCGGACGGAAGATAAATTTCTTCCGTTGGCCACGCCGGAAATCGAACTTTAGATCGCTTGGTTGGGAAGCGCACACGCCTACAGTAAATGTAGGACTCAGACCTCACACCTTACTTTCCTTCTATTGCTAAGGATTTCTGTCTACCTCGGCCGGGTTTGAACTCACGGACTTCGAATCTGGTGACTGGTACACCAGTTGACCACCTAAGACGACGTAACTCGATATCATTAAATTATCCAGCGGCCGTTCGGCTACCCAGTCATTCACAAGAATAGGTGTGGTAAGCACAATAAGCCTCAGGCTGCAATGTAAGCCTTCAGTTCCCTCCTCCGTCAAAAATAAAATACAAGCTCCGGGGCACAGTTCCTCTGATTTGTATACCTATTGACTATAGGCATAGGCCTACTTCGGTGAAATAGCCGATTAACCTGGTTCATAATGGGATAGAAGAGTATCAAAAGGACCCAGGCTGTGAAGGGAGATGATGATGATGATGATGATGATGATGATGGCAGTCAATCATAATATAGCCCAGAGCTTAAAGTGGCTTCAAAAGAGATGACGATATGCAACTAATATAAGTACCTAAATACAGGAAGGGTGCTTGGGATAATTTCAAGAGATTCAATAATCATTTACAAGAATTAACTTCAAAATGGAATAGGGCCTATATAAGAACTTCAATAAAAATTAAAAATATTAGATATAACCTCTTAGCATGCAGCATAAGCCTATCTGCAAAATTACACTAATAGAAAGCTACTCCTGTACTACACCATCATTTATATGTTAACACATAAATTTTTGTTGTAAATGTATAAAGTGAGTAATTATTTTTCTCATTGCATATATATATATATATATATATATATATATATATAAAATATATATTGATGCTTGTAATTCCTAATCCCAGTGGTCAACCTCACTTGAGGACGGATGATTTTCAATAAATCTTAGTAGTTCAAAGGTAAGATATTTACAGATAATGTTGCCATTCGAAACTCACAACAGAAGTCACATCTTCCCACATTTCCTTCCTTTCGCGTGTTGGACACATTGTACAGTCTAATACCATTTCAAACATGCAGGTAGTGATCTCACACGTGTCTCACGGATCATCAAGATGTGAATCGTGAATCACGTCCATCCCGAATTGTTATAAGTTGTTTATCCTTTATATATTAAACAAATTTTAACTATTTCATTAAAATTATGTAATTATGTAAAAAGAGCTTCCTTCGTATTCATAAAATATAATGAAATTTAAACCAAATAAAAGAAACTCTTTGGGGTCGATGGTAACCTTATAGATTCACTTTTTTTTAGCCTTTTTTAACGGTATGCTATACCGGATCGTTCCCCAAGTTTGGTATGGGAACCCGTCTCATACCGGCTCTTAAGCACTGAATGGCCACTCAGACTGGAGACGGTTTTTGGCCCCATTAACTAAAACTCCTCCAGAGATTCCTGATGGTTTTGCTGTCATGATACTTCTCAAACCCTAGAATTGTATCCAGATATCTTAATTTCACATCCATTACGTTATTAATTCGGGCAGAGTAAAACTAGGCTATTAAAAGTGAGGGTGCACTGTATGAGTACAATTTTTTTGTGGATTCATTTGTGCCCCTTTTCCACGCATAATCCCATATACTCGTGGATGTGTGTAAAATGATGGTTTGTGTGATGGGGGGAGCAGAGGGTAAAAGGAAGAGAGGAAAAAAACTGAACCCTGTAAGAAAACCTGGCTCCCCGGAGGCTCGACTGGCGTAGTAAAACGCCCGGCGCGAGGCTACAAGTTTCATTCATAAAACTGGCCGAGTGTGTACGGGGGGGGCCGCGGAGCGCTCTGGCATGGGCTGAGAGAGACTCGGCAGTCTTGTACGGAGCCCTGCACAGTACAGATTGCATCAACAGGTGTCTGCCATGTCCCCGTGTCGTCATCTGGCGGGGGAGACCATAAACATGCTGGACGTTGCGTCGTGGTCAAATTGAGGCACCCCCATAAGTGTATCGTCCACCCCGCGGTGGAAAGTGCGCCGAAAAGACTAGAGCTTGTCTGTCAGAATGGGATAAACAGTGAACTTATTTCTACAGTTCTGTGTTTCCAAGAGACCAAAACAGCGAAGCTCGAACTTGTCGCAGTGAAGTTGCGTTCCTTTTTTGTCTTTGAAACATCTGAAGATCGATTTAAAATAAAACATGTGAAGAGGTTTCGGCAAATTCAAATCCAGTTTGCTTCGTATGTGTTTTTTTTTTCTCGTATAAACAGGACATACAGATCCTGTAACAATAATTGGCGGTGATTTGTATTTTGTTTTTCTCCTAAGGCACGAATGAGACAGTGGAGCTAGAACTTTGTATCTTAATTTGTCGCAATATTATCAAATTGCGTTCCTTCCTTGTCATATAAACTTTAGCGTTTGATTGTGGATTAAAAACACCTGGAAACGTGGCGGTGTTTTCAAATTCAGTTGTCGTCTCATGTGTTTCTGTCTCGTGTTCTAATAATAAACTTCTCCGTAATTTATTAAGAAGCTGTTTCCATGGACACAGTCCCACGTGATAGTAACAAATTGCCTCTTATTCAATGTCTGTAAGCTATATTTAATCCCACGTGAAGTCAATTCTGACTATTCTCAAGAGGTGTTGTGATATATTCGTACCTTGACTTGATGTGAAAATCGTTTTAATGTTTTTATTGTGTTATAAATGTGATTTGGCACGACTCACCTAAAGAAACATAAAACTTCAAGATCTCAACAATCTGACGTGTGCATATTGTTTATTTTTTCTGTGATCTCTCACGTGTCGGCCATATCGCGACGAATTTTGTGATGTGCTTGTTCCTCAAACAATGGGTGTGATGTCGAGTGCGTCTTAGTGGCAGATGCACGACGATTCTTCCTTCTAGTCACCGGTAAACATCAGCAAATACACATGTACATAGACTGGGATAGTTACGCAGTTATGGGAATTAAGACGATGAAGTCGTTTAGTAGGCCTAGAGGTGAGTAACACCTTTTCATTGCCAGTAGTAATCCCTAGCACATTATATTTGTTTCTGACCAATTTGTAGTCTAAAAACATTTGCCATCTCTGTTTGTGTGTGTGATTTCGTTGATTTATGATTAGAAAAGAAATTTCATTGTGGCTTTGGTGGCATCAGTTTGCTATTATGTAAATTAGATTCGGCGTACTGGACACGAGACGGACTTCAGGAGTGTAAATGGTTTACACTCTCCTTCTGTAGAGTGCTTATAAGTCTAGATAAGCAAATTGAATCCTCTTATTCTTCTTCTTTCTTAGCAGCTTAATTCACACTTCGTTAGTCCATCTTTTTAACGGGAATCAAATGTTCGTTATACAGACCTAATGCACTACTATTTCTGTAGTCCTATTGTTTTCATTACTATGAGCTATAAAATTATATATGAATAATTTTGATATTATAACACATATAACGTCCACCGCTGTGTAGTAACGGTTACCATATCTCACCGTGAAACTGACGGATCCGGATTCAAATCCTGGTTGGAACAAGTTACTTGGTTGAGGTTTATTCTGGATTTTTCCCTCAACCTATTAAAAGCAAATGCTAGGTAACTTTCGGCATTGAATTCTGGACTCTGTATCAGTTGGCATTATCACCTTCATCTCATTCAGACTCTAGAAAACTAAAGCAGCGTCGTAAAATAACCAACTAAAAAAAATACTCATAACTAAATCATTCGTTTAAGTATGTAACAGAATAAACTACAGCTATAAACAAGGTTAAAAAGGGGAAAATTAATAATTTGAAGTCCTTATATTAATTGAAATGTCAATAAATCGTGAGCCACCGGTGTAGCTCAGTCGGCTAAGGCGCTTGCCTGCCGATCCAGAGTTGCGCTCGGGCATTGTTTGATTCCCGCTTGGGCTGATTACCTGGTTGTATTTTTTCCGAGGTTTTCCCAACCATAAGGCAAATGTTAGGTAATCTATGGCGAATCCTCGGCCTCATCTCGCCAAATACCATCTCGCTATCACCAATTTCATCGACGCTAAATAACCTCGTAGTTGATACAGCGTCGTTAAATAACCAAATAAATAAAATCAATAAATCATATACGTTAGATAAATTTGGATTGGAAGTGAAATAGAGGCGAAGACAGTAACTACGAGACAGACTGATTGCTGATAACTTATTTTATGAAACCGAAAGTGAAGCAGGTCTCCTGCAATGGCTTTGATTTTCGTAGACGTAGTTTCACTATTATCATTAGTAGCTTCAGCAGTGTTACGTTGTGTCCCATCGGACTCGGATCCGAAATTTCGCACTAAGTGGGTGTATCTTCCTTTCACTTCACGCAAGACTGAGGAGTCTAGCTTCTTGTTGCGAAAGAAGTGTTGCTTGACGAGCCTCATAGAGTGGCGACAAACGAGCCGAGAGGCCAATCGATGATGATGATGATGATGATGATGATGATCTGAATAGCTATAGGCTAATATAGGTTAAATTCTCATATCTATCGTTTCATCTCAGCTAGTTTGAGGGGTTGAGATGTTACAAATTATTCTTTTATGTTTTATGTAGCTATATTAATAATAGACTTCTGGGCCGATGGGTGCATACATCGTAAACATCCCGAAAGTTTTACACATTCTTCCTGACTTTTATGTAAGCCTTGTTTCATACATTGAAATATGGAGTCTTTTGTTGAAAGTGTCATAGTTATTGTTTTCAAAAAAATTCCAAATAATGGAATTATTCTCTAGCGGAGGCAATAGCATCAGGAGTAATTCTGTAGTGCTCGGGAAAAGTAGCACAAATAAAAAATGTTAATTTTACAGAAGGGAAAAACTGTCTTCACACTGGTTTATGTCGATTTGATTTTCTTCTGTATGAATTATTCTAGTGGAAGAAATGCTTATGTCTCTTTTCCCAAGCGAGCAGATGTTCCGTAAGTTGTCAATAAATTAATAAAAAAAATTGTGGACTTATGCCACTTTTCCCCAGCATTGAAGAATTATAGGACTAATTCTTCGATGAGAAAATTAAAAAAAAAGATTAATGTTTATTCACAGTTAACACCATATGCATGCTAAAACATTGTATAGATCGTCGCCGGGGTTCGAAGTTCAGGGATTCAAAGCAGATCAAAGGCGACAGATTTAGTAAGGCGATAAAATCATTAACGTAGCTTTCTCTGGGAAGGAACGTAAGGTGTACCTCTTATAGAGGACACCTGATAAAATTCGTTCGTCGACCTTTTTTTCGGTCTCGTTGAATTTTGACACTGAACATCCTTTGTAGTTGAAATATCGTTAAAACAATAATACTATAATTCTGCTGTTTTATATTTCGATTAGCTATATTTTTGTGGATATATATTTAATTATTTTCGTCAAATCTTTGTCTATTCATTCAATTGACGATATTTGAACCCGACGAATATCCTGAGAATCCTTTATAACATGAATCGCCATAACGACACACAAATAATAACAACGCTTTAAATAATGCATATGTTAACAAATAAAAAAAAACAACTTTTAAATTTACTTCGTCTCATTCAAATTCTCAAACTGTGTATAGCCTACAGAAAATAATCCAACTGTATCTTTTCTGGTGCCCTGTATATTTTCTTTCGAAGTCTGATAAATATTAGACTCTGATAGTTATAATTTCAATTGTAACATACTTCCCTAGCTACTGTTTTAACACCCGAATACTTTGGATAAGGACTATAAGAGTTGACAGTTCAATTTCCTACATGTTAAACTTATGGATGATGTAGTCTATGAGATGGTGATACCTAAGCAAAGGGCTATTCAAAAGTCAGGAAAGGTTTGAAAGTCCTCCAGCTGTGTTAAGAACTAAGTATATAGAAAACTAATAATCGAATTTTATTAATAGAAGAGCGGGATTTATTCAGGTATCAATCAATTTCAAAACATTGACATATGGTAGCCGTTCTCACCTCTGTCATTAGTAGACTTTCTTTTAGGGAAAGAACAACATTCAGAAGAGCAAGCTTCCAAAATGACGACAAATTGAGAGTCCATACCTCAATCCATTTAGAGTTCCGAATTATCTCAGTGTACTGGAACAAGCTCTATTGCATCCACAGTAACACTGAATAAGACCAATTCGTATTTGTAGAGACAAAACCATTATTTTCTAGTTTGAATTTGCAAATAATAATAATAATAATAATAATAATAATAATAATAATAATAATAATAATAATAATAATTGTAATAACAATATAGTATTAATAATAATAATAATAATAATAATAAACAAATTAACCACTCAAGTATAGCGTGAATGCTGTTTATTAAGCATCTCATTTTACGGTGAATATAGGCTAAATTTTCCACTTGCGTCGTGAAAATATATTACTGTATATTCCCACAAAGACTAGAGGTTTGTGTCATTAAGAGAATCTTAAGGTTTTATATATATTTTAACAGCCATTACAGTTTTCTTTTGTGTACAGAACAGTCCCCCATCCTGTGTGTGAATAATATAAACTGATATGCACCACAAAACATTCAGGCTATTTCTAGTTTATATTTGAAAACAAAGTCACTCGAAATCCAGTTTGAATATTTATTATATTCAAAATATTTCTTTATTGAAACAGAGTTTAAAAACGAGTAATTACATTCAAACTTTTGTACATCTTTGGGCACTTTCAATTAAAATTTCGTGAAAAGGAATCAAAATTTTTCTTCAAAATACTAATTTTGAATAAATTCCTTTTAAAAAGTTGCGTTCCGCACAAAATTAGAATATTTTGACCTCGAAGAACATGAAACATACAATTCTTGCTTTTATCAGCTGAAAAAAACTGTATTTCGCGAATCCACGGCTTGGAATCTCTACTGATTACTTATTTCAATTGCCATAGCAACAAAATTGGAACAACTGGAACAGAAGTTTAGGCCTATGTGAAAAATAAAGTAATCTTTCCTGACTTTTGAATAACCCGATGCAGTGTGTTCTATGACTCGAACGGGATCAGCTGGGAATCGAAATTCTGTCCGTTTATTGAGACTCAAGAAGCAGACTCAGACTGAGGAGACGGTTTTGACACAGCCTGTGAGCCTCATTCTACGGAGCTTCAAGGCTAATAATGGCCGAGGCGGATGGGTCTCGCCAGATTGTGAATGGGTTCGTTACGACACATCATGGACTGCAGATTCCGAATAAACAACACATGCGTGCGCTCTGTAAGTCATTGCACGGCGATCGCCAATGGTAGCTGTGCATCACGGTGGCGTCCATCATTTTGACAAGTTGCAACATTCTTCGAGAAACAGATGGCGTCTAAAATCTTAAGTGATAACTGGAGACCGGTGCAGTATAAATAAAAATTTTGCAGAATTATGAAATTTATTTTGGTAAAACATGAAGATATGAAATAAATATTTAAATGCTAAAATATCTTCGTTTCTAAACCATTTGGAGCAGGTTTACGTCATTATTTACAAAATAAACCTTTAGAAATTAACATAGTTTTGTTTATATTTAATATCCTATCAAATAAAATACGACAAATCTACTTAATTAACCTTTAAATTGGAAAAACTTCATTTCTCACACGAGTTTATTAAACCATGCCGGACTGTAAGGAAAACAATTATCGCAATGTCCATATTTTATATGTTGTACAATATTATAGTATTATGAAATTTTAATTTTCCTACCAATTTTTTTTTTATTGTTCTTTTAAAATTATAGCATAAACCTGTTGTATCCTATAGGATTTTTAGTCAGTTTAAGGGTTAAACAGTTTTTCAGCATCGTCATACACTTGTCTGAATACAAGTGCTAGGGAACTTAATTTAATTCAATATAAGTAACTAATTTATTTCCTGGTAAAAGATTACACCTTCTGTTAGTTAATACTGTTTTGTACGATAAAAAAGATCACTACACATGATATGAGGTAATGGGTGCATACTTTTATCGTGCTACATTTGGTAGTTTAATATTTTATGGCACTGCTCTTATCTTCAAGCACCTTACTAATTTGATAGAGTGAAATGAGTGGCTTAGGTTTTTCAAGCGTTTCCTGGAAATCATCTCTATTGTCTCCTTATAATATTATCTGGGAAGACCACCGGCGTAACCCATTCGGCTGAGGCGCTTGCTTGCCGACCCAGAGTTGCACTCGGGCGTGGGTTTATTTAACGACGCTCACAATTGCAGAGGTTATATCAGCGTCGCCGGTGTGCCGGAATTTTGTCCCGCAGGAATTCTTTTACATGCCAGTAAATCTACTGACATGAGCCTGTCGCATTTAAGCACACTTAAATGACATCGACCTGGGCCGAGATCGAACCCGCAACCTCGAGCACAAAAGACTAGCGCTATACCGACTACGCTACCGAGGCCGACGTGTGGGTTCGATTCCCGCTTGGGCTGATTACCTGGTTGGGTTTTTCCGAGGGTTTCGACAACCATAATACGAATGTCAGGTAATCTGTGGTGAATCCTTGGTCTCATCTCGCCAAGTATCATCTTGCTATCACCAATCTCATCAACACTAAATAACCGAGTAGTTGAAACAGCGTTGTTAAATGACCAACTAAAAAAATATGTATAGAAAAGCTCGGTTCAGTTGTAGATATAGAATTATTACTGGAAGAGAAAAAACCATACAAAATATAAATAAATAAGAAGATTTTTATGAAATATTAAAATTTTATCAAAACATTATGAAATATGCTTCAATACATCGTGAATTCTTGTTCCCATACCGCTAGCATGCATGTTTTAGAACAGGCATGGTCAGCGCTGGCAATTCTAGCCTTTAAACGATATGCAACAGTGAGTAGAATCTCAGAATCGCATGCAGACACATTGTTAAAAGATACACTAGCCTACGTCACTGTTGCACCTCGTTTAAAGGCTAGAAGTGCCCGCGCTGAACATGTCTGGTTTAGAATATGAAAATTCATACTTGCCTGTCGCTGGATTATCGTTCTGGTGTATGAAGGTAGTTTGTATGTCTCGTAGACTGCCTCTAGTGATGGTGGTGAACATGCAGAGATTTATTTTCAATCGCAAATACATTCTTTTAGTTGGAAATTTTATATAGGCCCTAATATGTATTCGAAACTTTAAGAATAGAAATAAAATGCGTAAAATTGTAAACGGAAAGTGAATGAAAACCGCCATTAATTTACGTGACGTCACGACAAATGATACACAAACATCATTTATCTCTTTAAGATTTAGTGAAAAATTCTTTGCGCCGTATTACAGTATATTGTTTGCAGTTGCTTCTTCACCATTCATTGTAGAGATTTATTGTAACATCAATTTTATTTCTGCTGAAACGTTGCATACGAAGAAATATTATCTGCATTGTTTTGTACGAAAAGACATCGTTATCATTTTTCTCGTAAATTTAATAGAGTCTGCTAACCAATTGATCCGAAGTTCCCAGATTCTTACCCGACTGACGACGATGGATATTAAAGACCTATAAAATCCTTAGCGTAACTTCCACCGGAAGTGAAGTGCAATTGGGAGGCTCATATGGTCTATTTACGAAATAAAATAACTTTGTTCCTGATAGAGGACTCCAGGAAAAATTTTTCGGTCATTTCTCATCTATGTTCAATTTTTTCGCTGAATGACCTGAACATTTGAAAGCTTCTTTAAATAAAGAACTATTAGTACTACAAAAAATCGTACTCGTCACGTATGCTCGAGACATATTTTATACTTCACAATGTAATTATCACCTTTGCGATTGATTTAAACGGTTACAGCAATGTTTACAAAATTACGGAAAATAAAGATTGATGGCACTCTCTTGCAATAACGGTAGACAGAAGAGCCCATGCCGGTGCTTACCTTATGACCTTGATGTGATGAATTTCAGCCGTCACGAAACAGTTCTCCTTTACCAACAAAGCCACCATAAAGACACCTATCCGCGGCAGATTTTATTGGCATATGCCTTAATGAATCTATCATATATTCTGAGTTTCGTTTTTTGACGTGACCCATCTGTGTTCAAGATACAAAATAAAAAAAAAATTGTAATGCTTTGACATGAGTGATAGGACTACCATGAAAACAGAAGTGTTAGTGGTTTTCGCTTCATTCTCTATTTAATATGCCGCGTGGTTTTCCACAGAATAGTTAATGGAACGGCAAAAGTCGACCTGAGACGAGTGGCCAAAAGACTTGGAGCTCACATAGACACTTTCTCTCAGTCCCAATTTTCCCTTGCAAGGACGCAGTTCCGCGTACTTTTTAATTGTTTATCTCCCATTTCATTCATTCAGGTTTCGGCACACAAAAGTTAAATTCTGCAATGTTCTTCCAAATCGGAGTGAGTCAAGTGGGCAACAGGCTTGGAACTAACATTGACACCCTTTCAGCCCCGATTTCCCTTGCAAGGACGCGTTTTCGCGTACCTTTGAATTATTTCTCATCCCATTTCCCCTTTAATTCATTCATTCATTCATTCAGACAGTAATCAAGGAAATAATTTGGTAAGCTTATATAAATAAATAAATAAATATGGGTTATGTATATGTGTATAAATATAAAATACAATAAACTACAGTGTTACAGAAATTGCATATTGTATTTTATTACTAGAGACGAGAATTTCATGCACTGTAAAATCCCAAAGTATGCATGCATTCATGCACTATCAAACTATAAAACATGCACAATCAAGCAAAAAATACATTAAAATATGCACTTTCATTTTTGTTCCAAATTTCTTATTTCACTTCACTTTTTTGCACAGTTAACAACTAACAATAATTTCTAAATCGGTTTCTGTGAGGTTCCTGCGCTTGTCAGTATGTTTTTGTAGGCAGAGAATGACCTCTCTGCATCGCAAGAAGTTATGGGTGCAAACTTGAATGAACCTTTTTCTGTTATTTAGTTTCATTTTCTTTCCCTTCTTCAATTCTGATTTCTGAATCTAAAATAAGGGGCATACAAATCGAGAAACTGATGTGTCAAAACCATTAAAACATGCATTTAAACTGAAAATAATGTATATTATATGCATTATTAAGCTAAAAATTGCTTAAATATGGATTATGCATGTTTTTATCACCAAAAAGGCCAAAACATGCAAATATGCACGGAAAAAGTACACATATTTGAAACCGGAAAGTAATGAAATGAATAAGTACTAAGTTTGAGCTATGTCCTATGTTCCTATAAAACATGCATTTGCATGAAATTCTCGTCTCTATTTATTACTTTAATTCGAGTATAGACGTATCAGCATTCATTGGGATTTTCTTAAAACTCCTGTATTTTTTTTTTTTTTTAAACAAAATTAGTTCAAATGCAGCCAACAATAAATTCAGACAGCGAGCACAGCTTGAACAGCAGTCATCAGAATTCTACGTTCTAGTAGGCTGTGACGTCACACCCGTGTTTACTTGTCTCACGGAATTGATAAGGCAAATCAGTTATATTACAATCTAAATCATGATCTTTCGTTCGTAGACTCTATTTCTTTCTGTCTTTGCTTTGCCTTACATACTACTGCTTTTATATATTGATCAGACATCTCACAAACATAAACTTCCCGGTTATGGGCTCGGTATGATGCAGGGACACTGCTGAGACATCACAGGACAATCGTTAGACAGCGGAAAAACGCTTAGTCCCGTCGACAGAAGAAAAATTTCTTCCATTGATTACGCCGGAAATTGAACCTAGGAGCTTTTGGTTGAGAAACGCACGCGCTATACAAATACCTACAACGACAGACGTAGATTCTATTTATAAATTAAATATAATATGGTTGCTTTCTACTGCTCTTGCACTTGGCTGTGTCATTGGCCTACGATATATCTCATTCATTTAATGCTGGCCAATTTGAATAGTGCGTGTTACCTGCATCAGTGAATATTGCGTGTTGTCTATATCAGTGAGTAGTGCATGTTCTATGTAGACATAGAGCTTGTTCACAATTAACATCTCGAGTAGATATGAAAACTAGGATCTTAGCGGCGCTCGCAGCGGTCAAAGACTGCTAGCTCACTGGCCGATCGCCGGGGATGCTGAGAACAAAGTGACGCACTTTCTGTATTCTACACCGTTCGAGTTTTTAATCCAAAAGTCGTTTCTATCAAGTTTCTTATCCATATTGCCAATCCGATGAATGATGAGAAGTAGACAAAATGCAGACTCATTGTTTTTGGTATGGTGATCAAGAGAGACTGGATTTTAAAGGGAATCCCCTTTTTTTTATTTCAACACAAAACGTGAAAAAATTGATTACGGTGTTCAAAACTATCTTCCATCGACAAAATTATTTGGTTTTGACTTCCCTTTTTTCCCTTTTTTAGTCCATATTTCCTTTTTCGCCGTTTTTACTCAATATTCCCTTTTTTACCCCCTTTTTAAAAACATCTCTTATTTTGGTCCTTTTTTGACTGAATATCGCAAACATTTAGATAATTTTCCTTTATTTTTTCCAATAGGTCTATAACTTCCTGAGCAAGCGAAAATAAATATCGTTCTTCTTCTGATTTTAAACATTGAAAAACTAATAAACTGTGCTGATTTAGAGTTCAGGACAAAAATAAAATTTTCAGCTCTGGTTTCAGTTGATGTTGAGCGGTCATCTTCTGTTTATAAAGACATTCTGCATTCAAAGAGGCAGAATCATATTGAAACATATTGAAATGTTGAATGTGATCAAATATAACACTTATGTTGTTATGTTGTGAAGCGATAAATATAAGCTTGTGTGTGCTATGTGTATCCATGAATGTGCTGAAGTGTGTTTTCAATTAAAATAGCACCCTTTTGAGGCAGTAATATAGTCCTTTTTTAAATCTTTTTTTGACTTTATCAAATACAACACTCTCCTTATGTTGTGAAGAGGTAAATGTAAGATTGTGTGTGCCATGAATGTGCTAAAGTGTGTTTCGAAGAGTAATATGATCCTTTTTCAAGTCCTTTTATTTATTTATTTATTTTTTTTTTGCTATAACTTCCCTTTTTTTGTCCTTTTTTGATGAAAAATTTTCCCTTTAAAATCCGATCTCTAGTGATCAAATTTAGAGTTTGCGAACACGTAGACTAAGCTTAAGGTCATTCTTCTTATTCCAAGTCTTCTTTAAATATAATTAGTCACGTTCCTCTTCCGAGCCCTTTCGTCACATGTTCACATTTGATCGACTGGATCTGAATCTGAGATGACGCAGTTGACGATGGGATACGAATCACGGTCGGGACTTCCATGCAGTTTAAAACTGCTCCTTAGACAATTGTACAGATACAACCTGCGACACTCATTGGCATTTCTCTATACCGTCTTGTACAAGAAAACCATATTAAGTAAAAAATTTTACTTCTGAGAAAAAGGCATATATAATGTACATAATGGATGTATATGAACTTAGAATTCGAAAATGAAATGCACAAAGATAAACAAAAAATAAAATTTTGAGGTTTCAATTTTGTCAAGAAGTTTCAAACGCCCTTTTCTCAGAAGTAATATTATTGACTTAGACCTAATGTGTTTTGCTTGTAAACCGACGATATCATGTATTTAGTTTACTTAGAGATTTGTTCTTGCTTTAGAGATGTTCCTATTATCTAGGGGGTAAAACGCTAGGCACACGTCATAGAGATAGATATTTGTATTTAAATATTGTTTGCAATTCTTGTTGAACTGAAGATATCTGTATTAGCCTGTACTCAACTTACAATCTAGGTTTCTTTTACTCGCTGCGCAAATATTACGTTTGTTGCAATAAGTTTGTCTTCACATATTGTACATGGCATTGTGATTTTACCCTTTTTGATGATATCTGGTATTAGTTGGCAACACTGAATAGACGACCAGTTGAGTGGCTCAGTGCCAGAGTTGCCTAAGCCACAAACTTTTAAGCCTCATATTTCTCCATAAAATGACTGTAAATTATCATCAGAGCAGAAGTGGTGTAAGTCTAAAATGGGTAATGAGGGTTAAAGTAAACATTCTGTAAAATACAGCGCAAAGTAGCAATTAATATTCAATTTATTTAAACTATTAGTAGTCAGTGGATAGCACGAAGGACATATTAATTGCTACTTTGCGCTGTATTTTACAGAATTTTTACTTTAAACCTCATTACCCAATTCTGACTTACATCAATTCTGCTCTGAACGACTCATATGTGTGCCAAAGTACTTGAACTAGGTAAATATTAGGTGATAGTAAAGCAGAAATAATTACCAATTGAGAGCATAAAATTAAAAAAAAAGAGGTCTAAGTTTAGACTTCAATCAATTTTTTCAACAGTAATCTCACTAGAGGTTTTGATTTATCTAGAGAAAATCAAAACTCGAGGAGGATTTAATTGACTATTACAGGATTAGAAGAAAGTATATAAAGATCAGAAGAAATGAAGTACTTTAATGCAATGAAATACTAATTGACTTACTGAAATTCTATTTCACTAATGTTAGCCTCACGAAAACGTTTGAACGAAGCTGCCATTTTCATTGACTGTCTATGCTGTAAACAAATGACGGTTGCAAAACATGTTTTATAGTACCGCAAAGAATTTGCAGTTTGAAATGTTGGCAAACCAAGAAACAAATGCTAGGGTAGTGATAAAACCAAACAATTGCCAGGAAAGCGATAAAATTAAACAAATGCTAGCCAAGCGATAAAATTGTGCGATAAGTAGCCATGATTGGTTTAAAGACGTCTTTTCGTACAGTTTTATTGATCAAAAGTAGTATGACGTAGTAAAAGTGTAATAGTCAGTGTAATTGTGGTTTAGGCCACTCAATTAGCCTTTCAGGAACTACTCTTACGTGATCCTCACTATAGTAATGGTTCTCTGTATATTTTATTTTCATATTGATTGCTGCAATCGTTGTAGACGTAGCGAGATAAACATGGCAAGCGGATTTCTCGGCAGTATGGGATTTTTTTCCCCATTCGTGAATCCGGTTTTACCTTCTTTAAAAACGATAAAAACTTATACGTATACTGAGTTCATATTTTCGAGGTTTCGGAGATGAACTGAAAACCGGTATGACTTCATTTTCCTGTTCGTTTGAATTGCTTTATGTAATTATTATAAATAACAAAATCAGCTCTTTGGTCATGGCATTTTGTAAGAAAGTTGAACTGAACTGGAATTCTTAAGAAGAGTAGCCTATAAGTCAAAAATTCAATTTTCATGGGTCCTTACAAAAGACGTTAATTAGCAATAAGTAAAAAAGGTAAAGGTATCCCCGTAACATGCCATGAAGGCACTTGGGGGGCATGGAGGTAGAGCCCCATGCTTTCCATGACCTCGGCACTAGAATGAGGTGGTGTGGTCGGCACCACGCTCTGACCGCCTTTTACTGCCGGGAAAGACCCGGTACTCAATTTTATAGAAGGCTGAGTGAACCTTGGGGCCGTTCTGAAAGTTTGGCAACGAGAAAGACTTAAAAATTTATACAATACAAATAAATCAAATTCACGAAATATTTCGTGTTTTATTCATTTAAATCCTCATGAGTTCATGTTGTCACTGATTTGGAAACTTCAAACCTCTGTCCTGAAATTTAGCTATTTTGATTTATACTCTTATTCCATGGCACGAAAGAAATTTAAGCCACCAGCATTAAATAACAAAACTACCCTTCAGAATACAAGCAAAACTAAAACCACTGATCGACCAAGATGAAACTATATTGATATATTTTCTTAAACGGGATAAAACTGGAATTTTTAATGAATGTGTCATAACTCAGAACACCAGCTAAATTGACGGAGATATGTTAAGAAACTGAAGTGGCGCGTGTAATCATTAGAATAGTCAGCGAAAGTCGTGAAGTAATTCGTCTAACACAGAAGTTTCTGGATCCTACAGTAATAGGGCAACTTGTTATGATAGTCATTGTTAAACATGTCTTACAGCCATCTCTTGATGTGTGTATCAATTGTGTAGGCCAAATAAAGTTTTCACGCAGATATTTTGCACGTTGAAGTCTGTATACACTTCTGTGGGCCGCTTTGTATAGTTAATATTTATTGCTGGATGCTATGTTATCATGTCTTACAGTGTAACTTCAGTGTTGTATAGTTCTGCTTAATCTTATCTAAAATGTACACATTAATGCCTAAAGTTGTATCTGATTTTTTTTTCCACAATTGCGCATGTCCTATTCCCATATTGAAGTCTTCTTTGTTATGGCGACAGGACAGTGTCTTCTTTTTACTCCACTTGAGGGGTAAAATGAAGATATTACTGTGATGGTGGCAAAAATACAGTTGAAAATGTTCGAGGAAATAAAGGTTTTCAACATCCGTGATAACAAAAATTTATGATGTTAGGCATGCTCTTTGTCTATGAAAAGCGATATCTCCGAAATTATTAGACCGATTTTGCTTGTGTTCAGTACCACCAAGTCAATTTATCTCGGAATGTCGCACATTGAACATTTTTTTAAATTATTGCTTAGTTAATTGAAATAAAAACACAAAATGGAGATGAACTCGAAATTAGCTCGAAGAACTTTTCAATTCATTTTCTTCCATAAGATGAACTGAGTAGTGCAGTGTCTTGAGTGCGTGCTAAATTAGTATATGCATAGTTATTTATAGTTTTCGCTGTGAGTTCACAAATATCGTCTGACCATGCTAGGATAAGTCAGGTATAGTTACTGCCTTTAGCGTAAAACAAGGCGGTATTACATCCCTTCTCATAACCCATTTATTAAGCATTAATGAACAAAATAAGATTCTAATAATAATAATAATAATAATAATAATAATAATAATAATCATCATCATCATCATAATCATATTGGCCCATTTATTGATTGATCCTTTCCGATCTCACTTAATAGCCGTTGTAGAGATCTTTCTGTCATCTTATTCCTATATGTTGATAATATTGTTATTCTTAAAATATGTAATTATTTTATGTACAGTATGCATTTTTCATTTTCATGAGATAATAAGCATCCTAGATAATTAAATGAGTAGATTAGTGTATTCTTTATTATTAGACCTCGGATTTTTAGACTCGTTTATCGTAGATTGAAACATACGTTCTTTAATGCATCTAGTTTTAGGCAATATCATCGTTCGAGAGTTACTCCTGTTGCATACATTTAGGGATCTTTACATAAAATTGTTGCAACCTATCCTATTCGAACTTAAAAATCTGAGGTCTGTGTATTATTATTTAACTTCTTTTTGGATCATGTTCCTTAAAATATCCCCCCTTGATTTCTCGATTGAAATTTTCATTGCACGTTTTTTATTAGTTTATTCATGTTTGTATATTGGTAGTTGTAAACTGTCATTTGCAAATAATATTGTTTCTATGTAATGATAAGAGCACAAATAGTCATAGTAGCTGACGCGCCCTTTTTAACCCCACTATCTATCTATATAATGATTTCAACGTATTTTAATTCAAGCGACTTCTTCGTCCCATTTGACAATTAATATAATTTTAAAATTCATAGTACTTTTAATGCCAAGACTCATAACAGAAAAATGTTAGAAATTACTACCGTATATAGGCTATACAATCATTTTATGTAATTTAAAAAAAACGCGTACTTGATGCAACAGTAGCTCTAAAATATTCAATCTGCCTTCTGAGAAATCACATATATAAAGTAAATTAATAACACAGTAATAATAATTATTTCTCACGAAAACATTTTCATAAAATCGTACGTATTTACTACTATCCTACTTGTATATTTGGCATACTTTGTCTTTCAGGGCAACCCCTATTTTAGGGGAAGTTTGAAAATTTATTTATTTATTTATTTATAATTGAATTCAAATTCCCTATATTTGGGATCGTTTATATAATATATCGACGGTGTTTAGATAAAAGGGCTTGTCTCACAAAAAAAAATTTCAGAAACAGCTATAATTACATTTTAATGCATTATTATTAGTTACTTTATATGAAAGAATGTAAACATAATTGGCAAGAAACATATCTTCACGTTTTGTAATTAAATTTTAACTAATTACACAAAAAAAGTTACATTTAAAAAATGAGGGTTAAGTCCTTTTACCTAAATACCATCGATATATTACTTAGTTTTTACTAGCGTCTTAGTTGTGAGGTACGATGATTCGTGAATGGTTTCTAAGTACGCCTATGTATTATTGTTTTTATGAATACCTTACACTATCCATACCAAACTCTGAAACAAAAACACCGTTGGTTTACGTATAACATGATGTCAGAAAGGCTGTAAGACCTTTGTTGCCAGATAGAAATATAGGTAAAATACAAAGTGACGCGTTTCATCGAGGTCTTAACGAGAAGACACGGCTATGTTCGTTCGCGGGTGAGGAGATAAGCCTTTACTGTCCGTTAACATTTTGGACGAACTAATCGCCAATGAAACGTATAATATTTTGACAGTTATAAAACTGTCCTGTCAGAGAGAGAGAGAGAGAGAGAGAGAGAGAGAGAGAGAACAAAAAATTGTAGCTCCCCTTTCTAAGGGTTATCATGAAGATACAGCCTAGTGATCAATCCAAACAAGATAATATTTTAATTTAAATATGCTAATAATATAGTGCATCAGTATAATAACCGTTTTGTTCATATAATTAGTCTGTGTTAGAATATGAGATCATTATGTTAGAGGTATGGAATAATGGTTGAATGGAAGTGCAAACATTGCCCCACAGTTCCGGATCCCTTGGTAAAAAAAAATCCACATCTGTTGAATTTATGTTTGCTTTTTTTGTGGAATTAAAATATCACCATTAACAATATAAGAATGCTGAATGAATTTGTGGCGTGGACACATGACCCGCTCAGTCCGGCCAAGTAGGGCGGCGGATGAAGAGAAGCGATCGCACTTGTATCACTGTGTAAAGAGACTTCTGTGAAACTCATGCACTGCTCTGTATGCACACAACGAAGCGGGGACTTTCGCTCCGAGAACCCTTCATTTAGAGAGTTCGCATTTCCTAATTCTCGATTCGTTGAAGACGATGCGTTTATTATTCTTTTTGGCACATAGATTTCCTGACTACTGTTTTACAAAGAATTGTCAATCGGTCGGCAGTTGGGTGTATCGAAAATGTTCATATATTTCTGGGATTTTTATTTTCTGCCATTTTGCGGAAGGGGATTTTCTTGGTCTGGAATTAGATAAGGCACATAGCGGAACTGTAGGGTTGTGGAGAATGCACGAATAATGAATTATTGAACGAATTAGTAATAATATTTACATGCATTACAACATTTCTGATAAAAGATATTGTCGTAACATACTCTACACGCCTACGGATGTCAAAATTCTGTTTTCTTGAGCGCGTCATCAGTTTTTAAATGAAAAGTTAAAAACGTAGATAGAATAGTCAAAACATTGAGTGAGAGAGGTTTATAAGAGGGAGATTAGGAGAAAAGAGATGAGTGGCTATAATTTTTTTAATATGTACGGGAAGATGTTACAGACATTGTAAACCTGTGAAATAAATAAATAAATAAATAAAAACATACAAAGTATTTATGCTTTAAAATTATAGTTTACGGGCTTGTAGTTGTGTTTCTGTTTAATTCAAGAAAGGACAACGCATTGTAATGTTTCGGCCTTGTTTTTCATCTCTACATTCACAATATTATAGGCCTATAACTGATAAAGTCGTCCATCATCGTCATCGCCTCTATCACCACCACCATCACAGCGTATTGGTTCAATTCAGTTATGTTCCATTCCTATTCATAATTACTCGTACATAGGCTATATTTGTCTATTCATCTCTTCCTCGAGCGTCTGCGTTATCACCTTCCATAATTACTGTGTAGTTTTCATTATTAACAAAAGGTAGTCTACTTAGAAGTGTGATGGTTTTGTCATATTTTAACTGTTAAAAATGTTTAACCCAATTTTTCTTGGTCTTGAAACATCTGACAGAATTATAACTGATTAGCACTTTCTGAATAGTCATCACTTCATCTGTCAATTTTTAACACGTTCTTTCTATTTATTGTTGTATACTTCATTTTGCCTGTTAATTTAAGGTACTTCAGTTAATTAAAAATAACATCATTTTTGTGTTACCTAGAAGTTTTTATATTGTAAATTCTCACAAACATCTTAAGTCACTCGTGGCGACTTCTTTAGAACAGGACGAAACCAAAACTGTTAATAGGATGAGATAAATATAGCTATCTAAAAATTAAAACGTAAGACCAATATTCTGCATACGCTCATTAATCCGTTTCTAGAAAAAGAGGACGTTTTCCTTGTAAAGTTTCCTTTAGATTTTGTAGGAAGGAACTATCAACCAAACTCCCTCCCCCTGAAAATAATTAACAAGTCCACGCTTGAGTGAGGTTGTTGAAATTTTAAACCGTAAACTGATTATACGCTACAACACGTTTAATGTATATCTGCTATGTTATCGGTACTACTTTGGTTAAATTTAAAACAAAATTCTCTAAGATTAGAGAAACCGTTCAGAGTACTGATAGCTTTATCAACAGCGAGCCAAAATTGAAGCCTGAATACTTCCATTAGCAACAATGAGTGCATTTTAGATTCTAAAAAGTGCTTAATAGGAGACTGAACACGTACTTCAGAAAAAAAAAACAGTATTTAAAACTTAGAGACTGAACATAGCTTTTACTTAACAATGACTGAATTTTGAACTCTGAAAAGTCTTTTAAACTTGGAGACTGAACATGCTGTTAATAACAAAAGTTCTGAGCAGTGTTTAAGACTTGAAGACTGTACCTGTTCTTTAGTAACAATTAGGCCTAGTGAATTTTAAATTCTGAAAACTGTTGAAAACTTGGATACGTACTTTAGTAAGAGTGAAGGAATTTTAGATTCTGAAAAATGTTACAAATTTTGAAACAATATATGTTTCAGTAACGAATGAATTTTAAATCCTGAAAATTGTTTGAAAGTTTGGAAACTCAACTTGTCTTGTAACAAAAATGAGTGGACTTTAAATCCTGAAAATATTTCGAACCTTCGAGATTGAACAAGTAAATATTAAATCCTGAAAATTGTTAAAAGCTTGGAGACCCGCCACGTCTTTAGCAACAATTGTTTGAAACTTTTGAGCTCGAGTCGTCTTTAGCAACAATGAGTGAATTTTAAATCTATAATATTGTTTAAAACTTGTGAACTCAAGTCGTCTTTAGCAACATTGAATGCATTTTAAATCTATAAAATTGTTTGGAACTTGTGAGCTCAAATCGTCTTTAGCAACATTGAGTGAATTTTAAATCTATAAAATTGTTTGAAACTTGTGAACTTGAGTCGTCTTTAGCAAGATTGAGTGTATTTTAAATCTATAAAATTGTTTGAAACTTGTGAGCTCAAGTCATCTTTAGCAAGATTGAGTGCATTTTAAATTTATAAAATTGTTTGAAACTTGTGAGCTCAAGTCACATTTAGCAAGACTGAGTGCATTTTAAATTTATAAAATTGTTTGAAACTGTGAACTCGAGTCTTTAGCAAGATTGAGTGCATTTTAAATCTATAAAATTGTTTAAAAATTGTGAACTCAAGTCGTCTTTAGCAACAATGAGTGAATTTTAAATCTATAAAATTGTTTCAAACTTCTGAACTCGAGTCGTCTTTAGCAATAATGAGTGAATTTTAAATCTATAAAATTGTTTGAAACTTGTGAACTCAAGTCGCCTTTAGCCACACTGAGTGAATTTTAAATCTATAAAATTGTTTGGAATTTGTGAACTCAAGTCGCCTTTAGCAACATTGAGTGCATTTTAAATCCTGAAAGTTGTTAAAATTTGAAGACTGAACACGTCCTTTAGCAAGAATGAGTGAATTTTAGACTCTGAAACTTGTCAATTAAACACTCCATTAGCAAGAGTGAGTGAATTTTACATCCAGAAAATTCTTTAAACTTGGAAACTCAACGCTTTTTTTAACAGCTGCATTGTAAATTTGTAAATTCTGAATAATAATAATAATAATAATAATAATAATAATAATGTTGTAAGTAGTAGTAGTGGTGGTTGCGATAACAATTGTAAAGTCTGTTTTTAGTGCTGAGCAATTTACTAGTAACGTTACAATAAAAGTTTTATGCGAACTTTTATCTAAATGAGTTTAAAATTTGAGGAAAGAATTTGCCACTTTCAGTTTAATATGAATAATTGTCTAAACGCTGTGCCTAACCTGCCAAGTGTTCCTGGATTAATGTTGGCGTGACGAGTGGCAATTGTCTGATCAAGACAATGACTCGCCTCAATCCTTTAAAGCTTGCATTTCGGTTCTCTTTGAACGAATTAAACGTTGACAGAAATTTATTCCCATTAATGCAGAATTTTTAGACCTCGATACCGACACAAGACTCCAGCTACAGTGTCTAATTTTGCATCTTCCTTGCTCATTAGACACGTAGATAATATTGGTGTCATACAAATTTGTGCATAAATACTCGAGTTTAGCGGTAATCAGAATTACTTAATATTCTTGGATGGTTTCATGCGTTTGTGAACCAAGCATTCTAGTTTGTTATGGGACATGAATTGAGTCATTAAAATGAGGAGGTCGACCTGGTTGGCGAGTTGGTATAGCGCTGGCCTTCTATGCCCACGGTTGCGGGTTCGATCCCGGGCCAGGTCGATGGCATTAAGTGTGCTTAAATGCGACAGGCTCATGTCAGTAGATTTACTGGCATGTAAAAGAACTCCTGAGGGACAAAATTCCGGCACATCCGGCGACGCTGATATAACTTCTGCAGTTGCGAGCGTCGTTAAATAAAACATAACATTTAACATTTGAAATAAGGAAGGTGCTAAGTGCCAGAAATAATTTATAGTTATTTCAGAAAAAACTAATACTACAAAGGCCTGTGGAGTATTGTCCAGCGCCATATACCGGTCATGGGTTGAACTGCGTAATCAATGTGAAAATCTTAATTTCGAAAAATGGCACTTAGAACCTTTGATATTTTAAAGCCTCCTTTTATTTACGCATGAAGTGTTGCATTGCAGAAAATATCGATTTCAGGATTTTCAAGTAATTGTTTCGTATCTATTCTGCCCCCAATCCATCATACCGAGAAAATATTTCATAGTATGTGTGTGCGTGTGCACGTGCGTATGTGTGACTTATTTCTCCTACCAGATGGTGCTAGTTCATATGGAATTCATATCTACAGTGTATATGGAATTCATATCTACAGTGTAGACAATGCATTTTACAAAAAAAAAAAAAAAAAAAAAAAAAAAAAAAAAGAAGAGGAAGAAATGAAAAAGATGTGCTTTTATTTAAAGGCTGGAAAACTAACTATTTTCTTTGCAATGATTTATTTTACGTTAAGATGTATGCTAAGCGAAACTGATTAGACTATGTATCTCCTAATAACTTATATGAGTTGTATCAAAACTTGAATTATTATTGTGTGGCTGCGGTCGAAAACTTCTTCAAACAAAATTTATATGACACAAGGAATTATTTGAAATAACGCTGTTCATTTAAGAATAGGGAAGATGTAAGAAGAATGTTATCAGGCCGGTAGGCAAAGTTTCACACAAGAAAAATAATTTATACAAAGAAGTAAAGAATCAAGATGACAAGGCAGCACAATAATTAACAGGGTGTATGAATGATAAACTGATGTACGTAAGAAAAAAATGCTAATTTCACTTGTTGTGCGTTACTAATCTTACTTGCTATGGGACTTCGCACATTCTATGTTGCTAGCTAGGATAAGAAAATCGGGGTTAACTTCAATTTAATGTGAACTGAATTATGTTTCTTGTGCACTGTTGTCGATGACTGGAGCCATAATGTTTGAACAGTTGCAAGGAAGATATCTGCACAGATAAGTTCATGGTGTGAACACTTGGGTTATATCAACGCTGTCCCCTCCAGTGTATAAATTCTGAGAAAGAGTTACAATTGAGAGTTGCTTGGGTTGTCAAGAATACTTCGGATCTTTTCAACTGTTTCATGTGATAATATATTTCCGACGATTCCAAACTCGCTACTTAAACATTTTATCACAAGGGCCATACCGAGTACCCTGCACGCTACAAGACTCAACTTATATATTTTTTGTATGTTAGTACTGCTTTGGTTTCTATATTGTTGACCACATTGATTTTACTGTAATGTAAGAACAGATTGTCGTTTAGTCAGCTGTCCGAAGACAGGTTTGAACCTCATAAATGATACCAATAAGGCATCACTCATGAGACAACTAAGCCAGGATATAATTGGATAGGATTCCTTTTCCCTCCATTGCATACATCGGTGACTAGTAATATATTACACTAATCAGACTTCTGATGTATAAAACAATAAAATTGTTCTTTCTCTGACACATTTCGTCAGATGAGATGTACTGGCTGTATATATCAGCCAAAACTCAATCATAGGTAAGCAAATATTAGTAGACTATATTGTACAGGATCGTTCAGGCCATTCTGCAATGTGTTAGCTTTGAAAATCTGTGATTCTCAAATCCAATGATGCAGAGCAGCAAATATCCGTGCAATGTTATTTACTGTATACAGTTAACTTTTTAAATAAGTTACAGTGATTCAAGTGTAAATATCGGCCAATTTAATGTCTTTGAAGTCTTTTTCAACACAGTGCTTGAAGATAGCATGTCAGTATCATCTACTGATATTTATTACTGAATAGTTTACACGAGGAGTAGAATGCTCTTGTACTGGAATTTTCTTGGGAATAAGCTGTTCTGATATTTTATTATTCTATAATAACCCGCTAACTTTAAGGACATTACGAGGAAACGTCAAAAAGTTGCCATTTGAAGTAGCGACCTACATTTTTTAATAAGGCTCTTGAAAGTATTAGTATTATGAGCGAAAGAAAGAACCGGCGATTGCAAGATGGTTGCTTCTCTGAAGAGTGTACCACCGGTAACTTCATCCGAGCACTAATGCACACTTTGTCTTGAGCTGGTAATGATGTACCAATACTCATCACCTGTGACTATCCTGCTAGCAAATCGTCCCCTTCATTCTGTCTCCTCGGATCAAATCACCAATCTGTTGCACATTTGTCTCAATGACAGTCTCCATTGGCGACGCAATATTCCATACTTGTCCGCTTTCAGAGAACTTTTGTAGCCAATTGTAGATAGCTTGACGTGACAAGCAATGTTCACAATATGCGGACAGCAATTTTTTTTATTCTTTGCTGCCAGATATTTTGATCAGAAAAACCGCACTTCGGAGCGCTGCTTGACAATAGTATATTCGTGAAAAAAAAAAAACTGCCGCCATCTTGCAACTGCTGCTTCTTTGTTTCACTCGTGCCGCTTGACACCTGGATAATAATGTCATCTAGCGGCGATAGCTTCAGGTGCCTTACTTAAAAAAATGTAGATCGCTACTTGAAATAATAGGCCTATAGCACACTGGCTGTTCTGTGCAATAAAATCATTGGCGGACTTTGACGAGATTTGAAACCGAGACGTACGACGCAATAAAAAAGCGTGATAATTGTTTTGATTTCAGAATTCCATAGGTCATTGATAATATGCATTTTAACTTACACGTAGTTGCAATACTTTTTTATACAGTTTTTACAGAATTCTCTGTTAATCGACGGGACTGCATACCTTAGCACATGCTACTTTCAATATTGAATCATTCTGTATAAAGGTTTGACTTTATTCAAGGCTATTCGAAGGGGTTTTTTCCTGTGATCAGCTGAGATTCTAGTTTGGTGTCACGTGGCATGTAGCAAATCAACATTTGTGTTATTTCTGGTGTATATCTATCCCTCACGATAATGCCTAATATTGCGACTTTTTTTTTACAACCTCTCAAACATTTATCGCGCTCTATATGCAACAAATTCTTGTCTTTATAAGCCTCTGCTGGAATATTTCGTGTTTCCATTTCTCTTTCAATTTTTCGTTTAACTTGATGTAACACAAATTTGGTGATTATAATGGCCATGTGTATCTCTTCAAGGTTGAAGCGTAAATGATTAAGTGTGTTTGCTGGTTCAGTTATAAACACAGATTTCGCTTCCAGTTCTTTAAATGTCACAGTCTTGGTTTTAGTTGGGTGTTTGCCGTCAGCGGATGCTTGGCGTCCTTTCTACGTTACGTAACGGGAATCTGTATGTTCATAGAAAGCAAAGTTAAAGAAGAGCAAAAGAATGCAGGTATATATTTGGAGAGCAATTCACAAGCCATTGTTTCTAGAGATAAATTTGCGCAAAGAGAAGTAACAACAACTTAGACGAGAGTAACTGGGACAGCTTTAATTAGTTAAATTTCGAGATAAACGTTGTGAGAACAACTTAAGCGACAGTTGAAAAAAAAAAAGTATCGCGCCGCGAATGAAGTAGTGTTTTAATTTTAACGTGAAAATCTCTATGTTCGATCTACAAGAGAGAAAAATTGTAACGTTTTGACATCAAAGGTTTACTCTGACATCACTCGTGGTACCGTGGAAATAGAAGTGTAAAATGACCTTCATTCCTCACGCGTTCCTTTTCATTCCATTTCTCCGTCATTCTGAGAGTAAAACTTTATCACTTTAAAAGCAAGCGGTGGCATAGTCCGTTGTAGAACATTTGACTGCATATTGAGAGGTCTTTGTTGAAATCCGAATGCCTCTAATTTTTTTAATAATATTTAATTCTTATTGTTTCGTGTAGTCTAGTTAACAATAAAATAGTTGTTGAAGGAATTTATTTAATTTGTGTAGGTGCGTTTCTTAACCAAAAATAGTTATTCTTAAATGTAGACCTGGAATTGTTTGAACCGTTTTGTTGATCGGTTGCGGTTGCTGCCCTGCGACATTTGATGGGAAACAAATGACAGTCGGTACAAACAGTTGAAAGTCAGTGTTAAAACATTTTTCGTATGCAGGCATGTAATAGTATATTTTTAACACTCTAGCCTAGCGTTAAAAACAACTTTTAGGAATGGCTGCCTGAATAGGTGATTTTAACACCATTTCGGCGTTCTTAGAGCTTCCTCGATGTTAGAATAGCTCTGTACATGGTAAATTTACTTGCAACTCAAATACGTTTATTGATATTTATATCAGGTGTTGTCAGGATTGTTTTATTTTGTTTTTCGCCAGCTGATAGGTGTTTTTATCCCTATCATTGATCGGAAGATATGTTTCTAAGAGTGATGCGACAAAACTGCACATCACTTTGCCGTCTTGTGTATTGCCCGTGGGGCATTCTAGGAGGTAGGACTATATGTAAATAGGATAAACCCGTATGATGATGAATAATGGAGGTATTATGGAATTCTGTCGGAAAAAATTATGCACCAGGAAGCAAAGAGAAGTAAAGTAAAACATGGTTTTTCAGATTATGGCTGATTCATATTAATATAGTATTTTATGCTTGTTTTGACGTTGCTGCTCCCGAATTGTAAGGATGGATATTTGCGTACATATGTCGATATTAAAAGAAATAGATCATAAAGTTGTATGTAGAGTGGAAATTTATCTCACCATATCTCAAAGTAGAGATTCTGGCTTCTGAGGTAAGAAATGGTATCAAATACCAGCTTCCAACATCGTGCCATCTGCCATCAGTTGACTCTGAAGCAGTTACAGAAGTGTATTAGAATAACTGTCCACTTTATAGTGCGGAATTTTGAAAGCTCTTTGAAGTGATTTTACTTTCATAATACGAGGTAATTGGTGGCTTGAACCACGAGAACGGTAATGGTGAGGTGCTGCTAGTTTCCGTCTTGACTTCGAGCTTGCAATTTTCTGGTAGGCAGCATATCCCTGCATGTCAAAGGGTTCTAGGCAGCAGAGATCCGAAAGAAAAGACTATGTGGAGTAGATGCTGTAATGTTTTCCCCTCTTCTGCCGGAAGACGTAGTTGAGCTTTTTGTCGATCAGATTGGAGCTCTGAATTGAACAGGATTACGATCAACACGGAATTGCTTTTAAGAGCACGTAACGAACCAAGTGCTCCGGGATTAGTGCTCGAGGCATTGGTAATGTTTCTTGTCTGACAACCCCCGATCTTTGTTTAATCGAAGTGTACTTACGACGATGTCTTTCCTTTTTAAAATTTAGAGTGTGTCATCTCTTGCTGAAGTTCATTTACTGATGGCTTTCCTTATCTTAACGTTAGGGCACGTGCACAAGGGTATATTTGATTGTCTGCTGTGGTAAACTCCTCGAAGAATACATTTTAAAATTAAATTTAGGTTTTTTTAATCTTTCCTTCAGTATTATTATATTAGTGTGTTTTCTGAAAATAATCAGAGGGTCAGTTTAGTATTGTGCATACTACTACTTATTATTTAATTTCGCAATAATACTCTGAAGTGTTGCGGACATTCAACAAAGATGTTTTTTTACTAATGACGGACACTTGACTTTTCGTCATTCACCCATATGGACCGAGTTATGTACTAGTAATATGCGTTACAAGAGCGGTATGTTGATGTTTTCATGTTCGAGGAAAAGTTTGAAAAAGCGAAACGTAGTTGAGCTTTTTTAATTTCCGAGAATTGAAAGAAAACATACCGCTCGTGTATCGTACATTATTTTGTGCGAAGATCGTTTATTACATATCTGAAAGAGGAATTGCTAATTAGTTGCAATGAAATCTCCATCTTGGTTTCTGTTCAATGACGGCAAATTTGCAAAACAAAAATATCTATCTTCAACATTGTTGCTTTAAAATGTTTTCTGTGTTTACTATACTCCAGCAGGCCGTGATATACGTCTGTCTTCCCCCCCCCCCCAGTCTATGATGAGTCTGGAATCTTGTTGATTTTTTCACTGCTTTCCTTAATGTTACTTGCATCACGAATGCAGTAACTTTAATGGAGTTGCAGAGTTTACTTAATTTCTGCAAATACTTAAAAACAATAATTAACAGTGCAATTTAGGTGAAATTGCAGTGGTAAGTTTCCAATTTATAACTATTACTATAATGAACGTCTCTAAGAATAATATATTAAAAGCCTAAAGCAGTAAAATCAATATGTCACTTAAGCGGTAAGAAGAAGGAAATTGTTATATGTGTTAGGTTGGGAATACTGAATGTGGAATTTTAGACTTTCCGCGGATTGGTTTTGTGCGGAAACCAAGCAAATACGCACGATCTCGCACAAACCAATTTACCTACAGATTTGTTACCCAAGGTGCGCCATAGGAGACTGGTCTACGCTGCACTCGAGATGAGACGAGACGAGACGAGATTTGTTGGTATACCGCAAGAGGAACCGGAGCTCCCGGAAAAAACCTATGTGTTACCTGGACCACGAATTTCCCCAACACAAGCTATAACTCAGTGTACACCGAGGATCGAAGTCGGGTCCACAAGATTATAAATCTAGCGCTCTAGCCACAAGACCGCTGTAGTGGCTTAAATAAGATTAATGGTAATGGAATAGCAATAGATGAAATTGAGAAAAGAAAGAAGAAGAAACTGGCTGAAAAAAGAAAGGGACATGGGTGACGTCCATCAGTGGACGGTTGGCTCGTATTGCGTCACACGGCAAGGCCAGCTCATAATTACTTCTCTCCACGTCCCGCTAAATTTAACCCTTTACCGCCCACCTCAACAATTATTATTTTATTTAACGACGAGTGTGGTGATAGAATAATGACACTAGGCGTTTATAGAATTTTAAGGCCGTGGGTTCGATTTTTGGTTGTATTTCGTCAACTGATTAATGTTTTCTCGCCATTGACTCCCATTCTTGAGTCCATCAGTTTGAAAAGAACTGGAAAACAATAACAAAGACAGACATACTTAAACAGATAGGTGAGCAAGTGTTTAAATAAATGTATTCGTGATTTAAGTTGTAATTTTAAGTTTGAAGTCCGACCACATGAATTTACTTCTTTGCGTCACAGGAAATAATTGTGCGAGTAAATCTATTACCCGAACTATTTTACTTACCGATATATTGAAAATAGATGTCATCTAAATCAAACATACCTTCACATTACACAGGTCATGGTAGAGCCTATATGTAGGGAATAGGTCTATCCTCACTTTTAATATGAAATTAATTTCGCAAAATTTGGTACAACGTTTTATTCGTATATTGTAAAGAGTTCTAACATTATTTCCTTTTCATATAACCAATAGCAGGTTTAGTAAGTGCTGATCCTGTAAGAAAGATCGACCCTTTTTGTATGGGAGGTTGGGTTCCTGTCTTCAAGTCTCGGAGCTCTAATACTAAAACCATAATATAATTACATCCTCACTACATCGTAACGAACCCAACAAATGGGTTGCCGCATTTCTCTATTATTTTTCATCTGAAGACTAAAATAGATAAAACCTCCCAAATGTTGTGAACTTCGAAGAAGTCCAGTAGAGATCTCTTGTGAATAATGCACCGTTGGTTTCTCTCTCATTTAACTCTAGCCATAGTAATACCCCTTAAAATATGTTTTGCATATACAAACGAAACGCGGCTAGATCATGAATTTAATTTAATGCATCATCGGATTGTAGCCTTAACTGTTATGTTTATCACTAGTTGCAATTTAACATAATTAGCCGTTAGCTGCACCGACTGAAAATACAAATATTTGATAAGTGAGTTGTTTTTATATCATGTGATCCGCCCGGTTTGTGGGGCTTTCCGCTTGGAGAAGCGATACGCTAACACTCCGGACTTTCCCAGTGCCTTAAACGTGTCACCTGAGCTCACGTGGACAATTGACGTTTCGCTGCAGTAACGCAGGACACACAGACTTTAATTTACAGTATCGAATAAAGTTATTCACGAGCCAGTGTCACATCTGGACACGAGTTCAATTCCGGTGGAATAAGGAACTCTCTGCTTCTATGGTCGGGATATAAACCTGGGCGATTGTATTGCCCGGCTCTCAAAAGTCTCTCGAACTCAGGTTGTCATCGTATTAGCCCAATACACTACTCCCGTTTATCTTGTTTACCGAGCTCTTAATCTATTTTGATGTAGAACTACACCTTTCTCCTCACTATGTATGGGGAGAGGGGAATAACTTAGGAATTGACCATCATGAAAAAAATACAACTCCCTCTCGTTCCTATAAGAGGAATACAAGGAGTGCAAGGGGAAGACAAGGAGAATACGAGCACAAGACAATAAGGAGATCATGGGGAATGTATGCAGAACTTGGGGAACACAAGTAGAACAAGGGACATGCGAGGAGAAATATGGGAATGCAAGAAATATAAGAACAAGGGTAATGCAAGAAGAACAATAGCAACGTAAGGAGAATAAGGGGAATACAAAAAGTATATGGGGAAGAAAGGAGAACAAGGGGAAAACAAAGAGAATGCTATGAGAACAAGGAGAATAGTACGAGAACATGGGGAAAGCATTGAGAACATAAGGAATGCGAAGAGAAGATGAGAATACAGGGAGAACATGGGGGTACAAGGCGAGTAAGGAATACGCGAGAAATACGAGGAGAATAAGTAGAACATAAAGGAAAAAACAAACGGAACAAGGGTAATGCAAGGTGAACAAGGAGAATACAAGGAGTATAGTGGAATGCAAGTAGGACAAGGGGAATACAAGGAGTACACGGAAAGGACCAGGAGGGAAAGATGTATGCAAGGAGAACAAAGGAAATACGAGGTATACACGGGAAATGCAAGACGAACGAGGAAAATACAAGGAGTACATGGGGCATACAAGGAAAAGAAAGAGAGATAAGGAGAACAAGGTGAATACAAGGAGAACTTGGAAGCCAAGGAGAACAAGGGGAATACAAGAACAATGCGAAGTCGAGGAGAACAAGGTGAATATAAGGAGAACAAACAAGGGAAAGGCAAGGAGAACAAGGTAAATGCAAGAGAAGCAAGAGAAATATAAGAATAACATGGAAAATAAAAGGCGAAGAGCGGGAAGAAAGGTAGAGAAAGGAAAATACAGGATAGGAAGAGGAATGCAAGGATAACATGGAAAATACAAGGAGAGCAAAACGAGGACAAGGAGAACAAGGTAAATACAAGAGAAATATAAGAATAACATGGAAAATAAAAGGCGAAGAGCGGGAAGACAAGTAGAGAAGTAGAGAAAGGGAAATACAAGGAGAGGAAGAGGAATACAAGGATAACATGGGAAATACAAGGAGAGCAAAAAGAGGACAAGGAGAACAAGGTAAATACAAGAGAAATATAAGAATAACATGGAAAATAAAAGGCGAAGAGCGGGAAGACAAGTAGAGAAAAGGAACTACAAGGAGAGGAAGAGGAATACAAGGATAACGTGGGAAATACAAGGAGAGCAAAAAGAGGACAAGGAGAACAATGTAAATATAAGAGAAATATAAGAATAACATGGAAAATAAAAGGCGAAGAGCTATAAGACAAGTAGAGAAAGGGAAATACAAGGAGAGGAAGAGGAATACAAGGATAACATGGAAAATACAAGGAGAGCAAAGGGAAGACAAGGAGAACAAGGGATATAAGACAAGAGCAAAGGGAAAATAATTATGCACCTGTCGATTTTTTTTACTAACAGCACAAAGAGAGGGATCATCCAGTGTATTAAGTACGGCCTGTTAGATCGCATCATGGCTAAGCAGCCTGCTCAATCAATGCTTATGCGCGAGAGCCGCTAGGTGGCAGGTAGTGCACATCGCTATTAACGTTATCAGTAATAGCAGTGTGCACTATCTGCCATCTAGCGGTAAAATAACTTCTATTGAGCAGGTGATTTACGCAGCCATAAGATGCAATCCAGCAGGCAGTGGTATTAAGTCAGTCCTATTTCTTCTATCGAATTAGCCGGTGTAGACATTGATGTGTCCTGTCGGTCCAGTTATCCGTCTGTTTAATCGACCCTTGTCATTCATATGGGCATTTGTTGTGCCTAAAAGCAGCCGTACGTTTCCATCATGTGCTTCTACTTATCCCAGGCTTCGACGTCGCGCTTCTGATGCGCTGGTCGCCCCAGTAGCGCTGTGGTCGCACGTGCAAATAGCACGGCGCCATATAGGTGGCAGCACGTGCATGCCCAAACATGGCGACGCACCGTCCTATTGCGTCTCGGAATTCGCGTCACGTCGTACTGACGTAACAGTGTTGTCGGCTATCAGCAGCCAGGCTTACACGTTAGTTTGTTTAACTACTACAGCACTACACCTTCGTCTTACTCTAATTCCATTCTTATGGAAGTACTATGTTGCTTCCGTTAATCTTTTGTTAAAAGTGTCTGTTTTCTTAAAATCGGACTTTGTCCTGAATCGAAATGATTGCTATGACGACAATGACAACAACAATAATAATAATATTATTATTATATATTATTATTATTATTATTATTATTATTATTATTATTATTATTATTATTATTATTATTATTTCAAAACAGCACAATTCTCTTTGTAACGATTTTAGACAAAGTCACGACAGATGTAACAGGTGTCTTTGCCCATTCATTCTATGACCGAATGAATAGGCCCTAAATCAGGCGTGAGCGCTATTAACTCGATTGAGTCATTGCAGACCACCTCTTAACTACTCTCCACCTTCCCAGGCTGAGACAGTTACGTTTTGGTTCGGTACTAGAGGACAGGAACGTCAGTGACGGATTGTATCAGGCTTTTACGAACTTTCGACTCTTGCTGGTCACTGAAAATCCACCACTAATGCACAGAAGCTTACTTTGTGTTTGTTTATGAAAAGGACATGGGTGGGGGTTTCTGTGTCCCTTCCACTTAGGCCTAGCCTCTTATGCCCATAGCTGTCCTAAATAATGCCATCTCTTGATTTCTGACGGTTTTAGTCTGAACTTCAGTAATACGTGGAAAATACTTTAAGGAAGAAGAAGAATAAGAAGAAATCACTGGTGTTCAACTTCAGATTTATGTTAAATTGCTTGGTTTAATACTCAATCCGAAATTGACTTGGGATCACCACATATATTCACTTTGTACAAGAATATCTAGAATTATTTTTCTATTAAGACAATTGGAAAATTTGTTATCCTGATATTATTTAAGGATGTCATACTTTCCCTTTTCAATAGCTTATTAATATATGGGATTTCGTATTTTAGGAAATTGTTCTGGTATTCCTGAATTATTTATTTCACATAAAAAGAAAGGCCTTACGTGTTATTCCTGGTGCTCCTTTTGAATGCTCATTGTAGACCTTTATTCAACGAAAAGAAAATTTTGACTGTAGTAGATCAGTGAGGTTAAAAAAGGGAATAAACAACTATAATAGTGTGCGGGATATTCATAGTTATAATACTCGATTAATTTCGTTCTTCTTGAACCGTCATATTGTTACTAAATTCTGGATCTAGAATATTACTGAACAATTTATCCCATGAAGTTGTTAATGTTAATTTATCTAGATTTTGAAATATTTTGCCTAGTTTCCTTTTTATTGTGTTAGTATTTTGAAAAAGCTGAAACCCTTCTATTTTAATTTCAAGTAAATTGCATTAATTTTATGTTCGTTGAAATTATTGATAGAAAAGAAGTAATTAATTTAAAAATTATAAATTTAAAGTGATAAGTAATTTATTTTCGGTATTTGACCCATCAACAAGCATAAACAATTTATCATAATATTTTTATGCTTGTAGCTGCATGTAATTAAATTAAAAGGTATTGAACGAATATTTAAAATTGCGCGTGTACGAAAATTAAATAGTAAGTTATCGTCGTAATTATATCTCAATTGGCGAACTTCTTAAATGACATTTTCAGCTTAACGTAGATCTACAAAAATGACTTGCAAAATTAATTAACCTTAATACGAGTGCTCAGGAAGGTGAAATAAGAGTATGTGGTGCATCTTAGAGCTGTAACAAACTTACGCCTAGGAATTGCAGCAATGGTCGAGTGGAAATTGCATCGAAAATAAAGTAGGCACTGTAGTCGCAGACATTCCATTTACAGTCATGATAAAAAAAAAAGATGATTCTTCTTGGGATATAGCTGTGCAGACCACAGAAGAAAGTCAACTGTTGACCACGCTTCGGCTGTGCTCGTTAAGACGAATAAGAGAATCTGTGACCCAGCATGGAGTCGAACTTGTCTAGAGTAGCGTATAATACACTCGAGTCGCCAGACCATGTCTGTCACACGCACTAACTGGATGAGTTGGGAAGAAAGTGATAAGGAGTGCCTTGGAGCGTGCAATTTGGAATAAGTTGCTTGACCTCGTCTCTGGCTACTCTTCTGGTTAATTTAGAGCAGTGGTCGTCAGCACTTGCTGAAATGGGTAACGGGTGAGCAGTGCAACGTAATATGCACCGTCGTGCTGGAGAAAGCATACCCGCCAGCAGCTACGGATGCACGCTGCTGCTGTAAGAGACCTGCGCGTAAGAGACGCTAGCCCGAGAGTGCACTGTGCTGATGACCGCTGATTTAGAGGATTATAGAAGAACGATAGAAAACCTTTGCATCGCTTTTTTTTCTGAGGGGAAGGAAAGGCAAGGGAACTTTTTCATTAAGTTCTTGTTAGGGTGTTAATTTTTTAACTTATAGACGTTAATAAAGAGCAGGTACAATTCGTTAATAGGAAACTACCCGACGTTACATAGAAGCTTTGCGCTGTAAAATAAGGCTATGCGACGTTAAATAAAAAAACTGAATTACTCGCAATGTTAAATAAAAACTAAGCGACGTTAAGCAAAAAACTATCCGACGTTACATAGAAGCTTTGCGATGTCAAATAAGGCTACGTGGCGTTAAATGAAAGAAATAACTAAATTACTACGCAACGTTAAATAAAAACTATGCGACTTTAAGCAAAAAACTAAGCGAGATTAAATAAAAAAAAGCAAATAAAATACTATCATTCATTCATACTGTTCTGCCCAAGGGCAGGTCTTTTACTATAAACCCAGCTTTCTTCAGTCTTTCCTATTTTCTGCCTTCCTCTTTGTTTTCTCATATGATCCATATATCTTAATGTTGTCTATCATCTGATATCTTCTTCTGCCCCAAACTCTTCTCCCGTTCACCATTCCTTCCAGTGCATCCTTCAAAAGGGAGTTTCTTCTCAACCAGTGACCGAGCCAATTCCTTTTTCTGTTTCTGATCAGTTTCAGCATCATTCTTTCTTCATCCACTCTTTCTAACACAGTTTCGTTTCTTATTCTGGTTATTCATATTGTCACTGGTTTCGTTTCTTCGTAACTCTTCGGCAGTAGTTTCATTTTCACTGATTTATACATTAATTTTGTGTAAATTAGTGACAAACTGCTAACATCAACAACTTTATTTACTCAAAAACATAAGATACACAATCCCACGCTAAGCCTTCTTAGAACGTCTTTCACAGAATTTAGTTACACATCATTCGACTTGTACCCTGCCTAAAGAAGTTTAAATTCAGTAATAGTTCACTGAATGTATCTGTTAATAACTTTTATGGAAATAGACAAGCCATGTTTTGTTGTGGCTGTTGCAGTACAATCTTGCAGAATCGCAACTAGTTGAAAGTCAGGAAAAACCTCTTTACCTTGGAAGCCGTTGATCGAGTGGTTTCGCCCGCGTGAGGATGGCCGGTCGCATGAATGAAGAAAATCCGACAAAGAGCTCTGAACGATCAATCTTGACAGCGGCATGTATAATGCAGCCAGTTGTGAGATGGCATCTCGCATGTTTCCTGCTTTTGCACAACTTGGAAATATATCAAAGCCGGACTTGTATTGTGTCTTGTTAACAAGTGACGGGGGCAGCTGTGCACCCCAGCACACTCTGGCGGCGTCGATACCAGTTAATACATTGCGTGGAATCATCCCTTCTAATGCAGCAGGTGAGCACTACTGGTGATTCATTGCTTACTTGTGTAGTCATCATCTTCAATGACTGACCCATTCCGTCTTCACTTTTCATGGGTCATACACTAAATAATTCCAGGCTATAAGCGGACGCCTTTGTAAAATCTATTCCATTAATGCCGTCACGTTTTGAAGTTGTGATTATATTCAGTATTTCATCCCTCTCCTACTGCTATGTTAGTAAGAATGTATACTTACAGGTCGTGCATTATGTCCAGACACTCCCCCACTCTTCCTACAGAGCTGCGCACGAGATCGGATGAGTCTACTTATGAATTATAGGGGAATGGGTTAGCCTTTGCCTTGAACTCGGTAGACACACGCCCGACCTTCCCTTCTACTCCTATACCCTCCACAGAAACGTTGTTCCCCTACTACGCATCGCGAGTGTCTTGACAAAATGCATGAGCTCGACAAGATTCAGAGACTATGAGCACTGGCGTTCCGCTGCATTTCTGTAATGTAGGCATAGGTCGGAAATGAGTTGTAGACCTAATTGTGATCATTAGGGCTAGGATTTTGATGAAATTGCATCTTTTTTTTTTAGTAAGCCAGAAATATAGCTGCTTTAGTATTTATATGTTATGTGATAAACTGAGTGTTTTAAAACATATTTGTTAAGGCATTTTTTTTTTACATTTTTTACTTGTTACAACTCATAAGAGCATTTTTTGTTTTATTCCGTCATTTTTGGGTATTTTCATTTAATTTTGGCCATAAATCCTCATTATTAATGTAAAATATTATTTATTTTCTTCGATATTTTCTCTACATATTTTTTCAATTAATACCCATTTATATTGTATACTATTTTAATCGTTTATTTTACACAAATATTGTCATTTTAACGCAGTAAACCCCCACGTAATGGATCAGTCCAACCACCTCTTCAATATAGACTTCTCTACACTTGCTAGTTCCCGATAAGAGTGGCCTTGTTGTGGACTATGGAACTACATCAGGTAAAATAATTAATTAAAGTGTATTACTTAGAAAAATTATGCAAAATTAAATAAACTTTAATGTTAGTACTAGAATTTAATTTAATTATTAGTCTGAATATTAATATTCCTACTAAGAAGATCAATTTTTAGGGCATTTTTAAAGGCATTTTTGAAAGATTTTTAGTTCACAAATGCATTGTTTTTAGGACATTTTTTCATGATTTATAGGTCATCAAAATCCTAGCCATAGTGATTATGACGCATTTGTTACTCTAGCATGAACACCACTGAAAACTGCAATACGCGATACAGGCGAGTCAAGCCGCACGTATGAGGTAGGGGTGAAGTAAGACAGTTACGACTGAAGAACGAGACGACATTAATGAAATGCGGTGTACCACCGCTTAAGACAGTTTCACCGGAAAATCAAGTTAGTAGTGGTGCAGCGTAAGCCACAGAAGACATTATTACTATTATTATTATTATTATTATTATTGTTATTATATTATTTATTTGAAAACGTCCTGCGGCAGCCGTAGGATAAATCTTTAAGTTCATATAATCTTCTTCCTTCTGTTTTATTGGTTATTTTAGGACGCTTTATCAAGTGCCATTGTTATCTAGCGTCCGAATGAGATGAAGGTGATAATGCCAGTGAAATGAGTTCGAGGTCCAACGCCGAAAATTATCCAGCATTTGCTCTTAATGAGTCGAGGAAAAGTCCGGAAAAAACCTAAATCACAGTTGTCCCAACCAGAATTTGAGCCCGCTCGTTTCATGATCAGGCATGCTAACCACTACTCCACAACGATGGACGTTCATAGCCTGTTACAGTTTCACAGATCCACCAACTTTTTCCGTGGCCTCCCAATACTTCTTCTCCGAGATGGCTTATCTTTAAGATATGCACCGAAAAATACAATGCGAGTCTGTTACGGCAGACAGGCGTTGCAAATCGTGCAGTCGGTATCTACCATGGAGATTAGAGTTGCGGTATTCAACACATGCTGTCTTTTCGGCTTTTCCTCCTGCAAAATTTACTTACGTTTCTTACGTAGGACTGTGTTAACGAAATGAGACAAGTGACCTTTATGCTAGGAGCTCACATAGTGTTGAGATGAACCCAAGAGCCTTTGCAAGAACGCTAACTCGTACTGTTATACTGCAACTACTACAATACTACCACACTATTACTACATTAATAAAACTATTACACTATCATATTACGACACTACTACTAGCACACTACTATTGCAACAGTTACACTAATATTATTATAGTGCAACTATTACAATACTACGATACTATTACTACACTACCATATTGCTACTACACTATCATATTATCACACTATTACTAGCACACTACTATTGAAATTGCTGCACTACTATTATTATAGTGCAACTACTACAATACTACCACACTATTATTACACTACCATATTGCTACTACACTATAATATTACCACACTACTACTGAAACTACTAGTACGAACACACTACTATTGCAACTGCTACATTACTACTATTGTACTACAACTACTACAATACTACCACACTGTTACTATACTCCCATATTGCTACTACACTATCATAATATCACACTACTACTGAAACTACTAGTACGAGCACATTACTATTACAACTGCTACATTACTACTATTGTACAACTACTACAATATTACTACAGTACTTACACAGCTATTTGTACACTACTGCAGTACCACACTACTATAACTAAACTAATATTACTACCACTACTACTAGTACACTTCACAATAGTATTACTACCATTACTACTACTACGACGGCTACTACTAGTACAACAGTACTACCACATTGCTACTACACTATTACAATACAAAACTAATACTACACTACTACAATACCACAGTACTATACTATATCTACTACCACAATTCTACTGATATTACATACTGTTTCATACATTTTGCTCTCTTTGCTCCGTGTAGCTCTAGATTCATAGATCATTTTTCCTGGAGTTAGGCTAAATTTCTTTTTCCTGCTTCTCGATTGCGGTTTCAGCTATTCTTCTGCACTGGCTCCCATACTAAGGAAGTGTACGATAAGATCCATGCCTTGGAGATTAATTTTATTAAAGTAATTAACCAATTGCTTAATTAATTTTAATACTTATAATGTGATAGGTTATTCCCTATTTAAAACAGGTTTGCTTGTTAGAGAGCTGTTTGCATGGTTTTAATATTAACATTCGATACGAATTTTGTGCATGTGCATATTTTAATGTTTGAACAATAATTGAGATATGGAACAAATGACCTTAAAAAGGCTGTATAACCATTTTCAAGATATAAATCTATAATAAGATGTATAACTTCGACTTGAGAGTAAGTATATGTATTGAAATCGTATCTTATTCACGCTGTAGTGAGTTGCAGATGGACTGCAAATGGCACAGTATTGGCTGCACAATTTGAAAATATAATTTTGAAATCACGGTAGTTTTAAAAAGTGCTGATGAAGTAGCTGTAGGAAATCACATCTTGTATCAAATTGCAAGTTTCAGTATCCATAACTTTTCGTGTGACTAGCAACATGAGAACAGCAAATAAGTGTGTTGGCATTATCCATATAGAGATAATGTGAGGCCCCAAGGGAAGAATATTTTACTGAAATAGAAAGTAGAAATTGAGTTTCTAAGATCTGTGAAAAATGTTCAAGATCAGATACGAGTACAGTAAGAAATGGAATAAGAACATGATAGAATTCGCAAACAAACATTGAGTGTATAGTTATTAGTAGGCCCCGGGAAAAGTATTGCTATCAGCTTAGTATGCAACATAGCATACCTGCTTTGAGAGGGATGGGGTAAATAACGATAGACAGCGTGACGCTGGCAGTAGTACAGTTTGGTTCATGAGAAATGAGGTAATACATGAAAGTCCCATTATTTGTGCGTCCTTTTGACTAGTTTCCAGTGATTAGCTATGAAACTTACAAAATGCAATTCTAATTTATTCTCATTAAGAGACCTAAATATTTCATTGTACTTGACATACTAATAATATTATTTACGTATTGATGCGTTGCAATGAACTATGACATGACATGTAACATGTATCATATTCGGATAACGTGTTTCAAGAAACTTAGCAGATTTCTTCATATAGCTTGCAGCATCTGTAACATATGATAACACATTTTCGAATTGCACACATGATGGCCATAGCAACTCCATAGCACTATCAAAAAGTTCACATATGGTAGAATAATTAACCCTGTCTAACACTTCACTCATTAAGAGATAGGGTCTACAGCAACATTCCGCACTAAGGGCACCCACAATCACATTTGCAACATGACGTCCAACGGAGTCCATGCTTTCATCTAGAGAAAGAAACCCATATCTTCTCATTTTGTAATTTACACTTCACTTCACGCAGACATTTCTCATACGCATGTTGCACATAATTCTTCCGCAGTGTTGCTTCTTTAGGAATTTGTCTTCCAGTGTACTTTTCTGAAAAGCCACAGAGTTTCGCGTTTTCTGATTTGTTTAACGAAATATTTGAAGTAATAAATTCGTCACACATATCTTCGTAAAATGTTCGTTCAAGTAGTTGTGAAGGAGATTCCTGCTGTACCTTGCTTAAATTCTGTTGTCTTTTACATGCGCGTTTATGCTTATTGCTATTTATATGCTTCTTAACGCTGCATGCCATGTCGGCTGCCAATTTCACGTGACAGAATTCACAAAACAGTTCATTACCATGGATGGAAAACACACTTTATTGACGAACATATTTCCTTAGTGCTTCTATCTTGCGTACTTTTGGTCTCGGCATTCTGAAGACCCGTGTCGATTGCTTCTAACTACGTTGTACTAAGCTACGCCGGCACTACTCCTACCTGCACAGTGATGCGTGCAAGAGTCCTCGTTTCATAAACATTATCTATACTACATCGCGCGTTTCCCTGTAAGCAATACTTTCTCCGGGGTCTGGTTATTAGCAATCATAGATACTACTAAAGAGATAGAAGAACAAAGACGACGTTGTATAGTAACATTAAAATATATAATTTGTTAACAATGCTAAAGTCAGTCTGTAAAAGGGTTCCAGCTCTTGAGTAGTGAAAAGTCCCTGTGTAAATTTCACACATGACCGGAAGTGTCTGTCGTATTGGTTAAAATTTGGTCTCCATGAGAATGAAGTTCTTATGTGCGATTGTTGAAGGATCGAATACTTGACTCTTGAGTGGTTCCAAATGCACAGAAATCCGCGCCTTCGCAGAAACACTTGATTTTTTTCCCCCCACTTTGTTTCCAGCATTCTACTTTTTTGCGAGACGTCTTTGTTGCACGACTTGTACAGCAAATGCATAATGCTCTCTTTGATCATCAGCTACATGCCAACTCTGGGTATCCATGTTAATAAGACCGCGAAACTTCATTGGTCCAAGGCTCATTCAATTTTCCCACTATACGTAGGCTAGAGGTAAAGATCTGGAGTAGTTGCTATGGTAACCGTTTCTCACACACCCTAATGAGTAACTATGTACGTACGTCCATAGATATGTGTAGAATTGACTTCTTGTTCTTTCGAGGAACATTGAATGTCAGTGCATCGATAGTGAGGGAAACGGAAAAAGATCCTTTCTCTTGTACCACAAACGATAGGCCTACATGATTAATTCGCAAACCAGTACCTTTAGACCTACATGCTCAATGAAAGATGTATTTTAAAATATCAATGGAAACTGAATAAAATGGTCTAATTATTAAGTCCACACCTGTGGAGTAACGGTTAGTGCGTCTGGCCGCGAAACCAGGTGGCCCGGGTTCGATTCCCGATTGGGGCAAGTTATCTGGTTGAGGTTTTTTCCAGGGTTTTCCCTCAACCCAATATGAGCAAATGCTGGGTAACTTTCGGTGCTGGACCCCGGACTCATTTCACCGACATTATCATCTTCATCTCATTCAGTTGCGAAATAACCTAAGCTGTTGATAAAGCGTCGTAAGTAACCTACTAATCTAATTATTAATACAACACTTCACACCTTGTTACCTCTTACAAATTGTAGGCAGCTAAATCGAAGCGATGGGATTGTTTTTATATACTAGGTGAGTGAAACGTACGGAACATGCTTAGTAGCTTCGTATATTTAATATTATGAAACTATATACGAAAGTTACAGGGGGTGAAAAAGGAATAAGCTTATTTTGAACGTGTTGTAAAAATTATGTCTTTAATTAAATTTATAAAGGATGTATCATAGATTTGGATTGTTCAATTCTTGAAATGTGCAAAATATTATATAATATGTAACGGTTGGGAAGTTATTTATGAGCGAACTTTTAAATAGAGAGATGCATTATAGACCTATTTCTACGTTTTAGAGCATTGTGACATGATACATCATTGAAAATGCTGCATCTTGTGTTGTTCCAATAAGTTTATTTCATAGTTGAGTACAAACTTAGTAAGAAAATAAAATAATTACACAAAACAGATTACTAAGTTTGTCATAGGCTATAGGTATGGATTCCATGAATTGTAAATTCCTATCAGATACCGATACCGGTTCTCTTTCCGACCTCAATTATACATTTGGTAGCTTGCCAGATTCAGATAACATCCGGTAAACACGGGAAAACACACATCTAGATGGAACCCTTCGATTGGGAAAACGTCGTGTGTATTCCTCAACACAAGCCAATGCGTTTGTCATCAGAAAATCCTTAAGCAAAGAGCATGTCTGCATATTCACTATGCGAATACACGAATTAGATGTCAAGTAAATGTCTATTCAGTTGTGTGTGTTGCTCTTACGTTGCGGTGCTCAGATGCTGCCGTGTGGAAAAGATCGGGCGTAACACGTGGAGTTTAGTGCACGGAACCGCAAGATGTTACAGTATTTCTCCCCAACCGTTGGATTTCGGACATAGTACTACATCATATTAAATCGATATAAGTTAATTCAAATTACATTATCATGAATTATTTTACATTCCTTCTGAGATACCCTATACATAATTTATAAATTATTAATTTGTGGAAAATGAAATAATCATGGACAAAATGTAATAAAAACGGTTGAATAGCAATGTTTCTTTCATGTGATTAAAACTTAAGATAACCGTAATATAATTAATGATTCTTGCTGTATGCATTTAATTAAATAAGAGACTAATATTTTCGTGGGTTCTCTCTCTATTACCATATCCTATCGTATCAATTCGTTTTCTTTCTGTAAAATTCGCCATTATTAATTACATTATTCACAAGAAAGAACCATTGTTATTCAATTTGTTTATTAGTTCTATCTATGTTTAAGTAGTTCATGGACCCCTTATACTCCATAATGATAAATTGGTAAACTGAAGTATTTCTTTCTGTTATGTAGGCATACATTGGGATCCTTTATTGGAGGCTGTTTTTACAAAATGATAGTTTATAAAGCTTATAAAAATGTTCTTGTACGTTTTGGGACCTGAAGAATTAAAAAATGCAAGTATAAATACATGGAGCCATTAAAAAACAGATTCCTTGGCACTCTCTTTATAAATTAAAGAGATGGTTTTCGGAAACATGTTCAAAATATTCCTCTTTTCACCCCCACACAACTTTTGTATAGGCCTATAGAGTTTCTTCTTAAAATTAAAAATAAGAAAACTGCACTCTTCCTGTATATGCTAAAGGGCACAAAATAAAAATTATGGCGTTTCGAAGGTACAATAAGCAAGAAATGGACATGTACGAGTATTAGTGATTAATAGGGCTGTGATTTTTAGGTGCTAAAATCGGGAAAATATGTGAGAAAAAAGGAAAAATATTTAATTATGTTTTAAAGATTTTATGTGAATATAAACAATATGCAGTACTCAACAGTATAAATTATGCCGCCTCGCCAACTGTTGAATTACAGTACACAATGAGATTCATCCTCAAGTTGTCCATCACAAATGACTGACGATTATCGCGGAACACTACTTTGTACTGGGAAAAAGAGCGCTCTGGCTATTCAGAAACAAAAAATGCACTCCCTGGAAACGAAAGCAGAGGCAGTGATGTTTATGAAAATTGCTTCCTGAATCAGCGTTATGATAACTTACAAGACACTCCTAAATGATACATCAGTGTTTATGTGTGTTATTTACAGTAGGCCTACAATTTTTTTAGTGGTGACGCTTCTTATCGCTTGTGATGACAGAGCAAACTGCAGTTCCACAGGTCCACAGATAGGCGATTGCGAGAAATAGTTGCCAGAAGTAACGTCTAAGCAACTGCACTGAACATTCGGATGATAATCTGAAATTGGGCTTTTGTCGAGAATAATTTGATGACTTTTTTTTTTTTTGTATTTTTATGTGAATATTTGAAAATATGTATTTACATAAAATAAATTCAGAATGTGTTTTATGTGAAATAAAATTTAAAATATAATACGCTCAGGTGACCTTGTCCGAAACTTAAAACACAATTACGAGTTTCTATTACAGTGCAAATAAAATATTTACCTGAGAATCCTAGCCCTATTAATACCTAACATGCCAAAGCAGTGTATGTTCATTAACCCTTAAATTGGCAAAACTTCATTTCTCACACTAGTTTATTAAACCGTGTCGGACTGTAAAGAAAACTATCGCAATGTCCATATTTTATATGTTGTACAATATTATAGTATTGTGAAATTTTGGTTAAATTTAATTTGTGCGAGATCGTGCGTATTTGCTTGCTTTCCGCACAAAACCAATCCGCGAAAAGTCTAAAATTCCACATTCAGTATTCCCAACCTAACACACATAACAATTTCCCTATTCTTACCGCTTAAGCGTCATATTCATTTTACTGCTTTAGGCTTTTAACATATTATTTTTAAAGACGTTCAGTATAGTAATAATTATGAATTGGAAACTTACCACTGCAATTTCATCTAAATTGGACTGTTAATTATTGTTTTTAAATATTTGCAAAAATTAAGTAAACTCTACAACACCACAAAAGTTACTGCAATTGTAATGCAAGTAACATTAAGGAAGCCGTAGAAAAATCAACAAGATTCCAGACTCATTATAGACTGGGGGAAAAAAAAGACAGACGTATATCACGGCCTGCTGCAGTATAGTAAACACAGAAAACATTTTATAGGAACAATATTGAAGATAGATATATTTGTTTTCCAAAGTAGCCGTCATTGAACAGAAACCAAGATGGAGATTTCATTGCAACTAATTAGAAATTCGTCTTTCAGGTATGTAATAAACGATCTTCGCACAAAATAATGTACGATACACGAGCGGTATGTTTGTTTTCATGTTCTCGGAAATTAAAAAAGCTTTACTACGTTTCGCTCTTTCAATCTTTTCCTCGAACATGAAAACGTCAACATACCGCTCTTGTAACGCATATTACTATTGTGCGAGATCGTGTGTATTTGCTTGGTTTCCGCACAAAACCAATCCGCGAAAAGTCTAAAATTCCACATTCAGTATTCCCAACCTAACACACATAACAATTTCCCTATTCTTACCGCTTAAGCGCCATATTCATTTTACTGCTTTAGGCTTTTAACATATTATTTTTAGAGACGTTCAGTATAGTAATAATTATAAATTGGAAACTTACCACTGCAATTTCACCTAAATTGCACTGTTAATTATTGTTTTTAAATATTTGCAGAAATTAAGTAAACTCTACAACTCCACTAAAGTTACTGCATTCGTGATGCAAGTAACATTAAGGAAGCAGTGAAAAAATCAACAAGATTCCAGACTCATCATAGACTGGGGGGGGGGGGGAAGACAGACGTATATCGCGGCCTGCTGGAGTATAGTGAACACAGAAAACATTTTAAAGCAACAATGTTGAAGGTAGATATTTTTGTTTTGCAAATTTGCCGTCATTGAACAGAAACCAAGATGGAGATTTCATTGCAACTAATTAGAAATTCGTCTTTCAGGTATGTAATAAACGATCTTCGCACAAAATAATGTACGATACACGAGCGGTATGTTTTTTTTTTTTTTTTTTTTTTTTTTCAATTCTCGGAAATTAAAAAAGCTCAACTACGTTTCGCTTTCTCAAAATTTTCCTCGAACATCAAATAGGCATATAGCCTATTAACCTGTTGTATTCTATAGGATACATTGTGAATTTAAGGGTTAAAATCAAAAGAATATAGATTGAGAAACATAGTGAACAACGGGAAATATGACACAAGAGTTAAACTCTTAATCTTCTTTTCTGGTGGTTTTATGAAGACATAAAAAGCTTAGACCGCAGACAAGTCAAACGAACTGTGACCTGTAGACCCTAAGTAATAATTAATTGCACAAATAGTCGTACAGCAGTTTATATGGAGGTTCGTAATGGCCAGCAGTAACTCAGATATAATGTTATCAGTTGTACATTGTGGGAACAAGCGAAAGGGGGGGCGTATGGAGGGCACTGCAGGATGGTCTGCCAGGAAGTGTGGGTTAGCAGTTGGCAGTTCCATCTACGGGAAACGATCCCACACCCGTCTGATTGAGTGATGGAGCAAGGACGAGTTTCTTCTATAGAGGATTCACCGGCCATGTTATTAGGCCTACTACGTGCGTGTGAATTCTATCTTGACTCCTGAGTGTGTTACGTAAAATGTGTTTTGAGGTTCCACGCAAAGGAAATTTCTTAGGAAACGTATTAGATGTAGGTCACGAAGTAGAACTGAAGTATCCTATAGTCAGCATAGCTATATCTGTATTAAATATAATTATGTGGTTGCTAGGCTACGAAATCGTAAAAAAATACTTAAACTGGCATGAGAAAATCACTGTTAAGTTCGCTATACTTGAATTTCCAAAGACGTGAAGTTAAGTTGGTATAATTTTGCGCCGTTGTTGTGATGTTAATTTTGCAGGGTCTGTTGTAAGTGGATACTTTTCGATATGTACATGTGTCTGGCAGACTGGTTATCATTGTTGCCAACTGAGGACGGGCGTCTCCGAGGTCTGGAGCCGGCTGAGTGCCGGACCGCAAAGAGAACGGCGCCGCACGGCACAAGTGGATTATTTCCATCTGTGTGTCATCCACACAGCTTGATAGCGCCGTACGGTTTGGGGAATTGTGACGTAATGGGACAGTTAATAATGATGATGATGATGATAATAATAATATAATAATAATAATAATAATAATAATAATAATAATAACTTTTATATACAGATTTATAATGTTTACACATCTTCCTGTGCCCAAAGTCTTGAAGTCATTATTCTTGTTCTTCACTCTTCTCTATCAATCCAATCCATGTCGCTCAGTCTGCAGTCTCTCATCCCTGTTCTGATCTCTTGTAACCATGAATTTCGAGGTCTCCCTTTCCTTCTCTCCTAGACGGACACCATTCCAGCACCTTTCTTCTGGCATTTTTCTCACATGCCCATACCATGTCAACTGCTTATGTCTCACATAATCCAAAACAGAATGTTGAATGTTCATTTCATCTCGTATAACTGTATTTGTATTGTTTTCTAATTTCGAATAATAATAATAATAATAATAATAATAATACAGTACAACCTCTATTATCCGTGGTAATGAAGGGACTTGACTGAACGGTTAATCGAAAAATCTGATAATCCGTACCATAAAATATTTTCGTAAATTATGTGAATAACACTTGAACATTCGTCATTTTCTTCGTGGTCTTGTGTTTAATACGTTTGGTAGTGAATAAGAAGTCCATTAATTTAAGTTCGGTTATTAACGACGTGTTTTAAGGGGTAAGAAAACTCCTTGTAATGGCTGTCATCGGAAAGATAGAAATAATAGGTATCTCATGTTGTAGATTTACATGCTGTATACACTTTATCTTTGATTTTTATTAAATCAGTCTCGTATTGTGATGCGAGATGAGCCACAGTTTCTCTTTCTCCAAATTACTTAATTATATGCATTTTATTCCATACTTTGCACAACACTTTTTCATTTAGATCAAACTGTGCAAGTGTAAATGCTTGTAATAATCTCTAGACAAAATACATATCCTAATATAAAGTACAATAGTATCTACTTCATATGTTTCTGTAGCTAAAAAAAATAAAGGGAGAGAAATCCGCCAATCGGTTAGGCCTAATAGGATGAAGGATAATCAGGGTTCTACTGTAATTGTAATAATAATAATAATAATAATAATAATAATAATATAATAATAGTAATAATAATAATATAATAATAATAGTAATAATAATAATAATAATAATAATAATAATAATAATAGCTTTGGAGAGGGACAAATTTTGCAACATCATAGTTCTACACGAGCTATCGGGAATAATCAATATTATCGTATCATAATATCAACAAGGCAGAATCCAAAAACACAACCAAGTAGACTATATTCCCCTTTCAATTCAATACAAATTATAGGCCTACAGAAAGATTGAGTCTCCGGGTGTCATAACAGAAAAGCACTTGAAAAACTGACAGATATAGAAAAATTGGATCTTGATCCCAGCGAAATTATCCACAAAGCACAGAAATCATCTGTGTTGAACATATCAATTAATATCCTCGGAATGAGGTGTGTACCTCTCAAGTACTGAATGCCGTATAAAGAAACTTCTTAGAGAAAAGAGATTTTATTTTATTTTAGTAGGTTATTTTACGACGCTTTATCAACAGCTTAGGTTATTTAGCGTCTGAATGAGATGGTGATAATGCCAGTGAAATGAGACCGGGGTCCAACACCGAAAGTTACCCAGCATTTGCTCATACTGGGTTGAGGGAAAACCCCGGAAAAAACCTCAACCAGGTAACTTTTCCCGACCGGGAATCGAACCCGGGCCACCTGGTTTCGCGGCTAGACGCGCTAACCGTTACTCCATAGGTGTGGACGAGAAAAGAGATGTTCATGATGATGATGATGATGATGATGATGATGATGATTAAGATTACGACGATGATGGCGATTTACAAAAAGCAGCGTTAACCGCTAGTCTCGTGTAGAGGCCTGAGTTACAACACCGACAAGATTATTACGTGAAATTGATGTTGAGTGTCGAAGGTGTCGAGTTATGACGTAGAACTACTTACTTCTCCTCATTTTGGGGGTAGGGATAGGCCTAACTTGGGAATGGACTGTCACATAAAATTTCAACCTCATCTCTTGTTCTCCTTATTTTCCCCCTGTTGTCATTGCCTTAGTCTTGTTTTACTTGCCTTCGTTTTGTTTTCCTTGCCCTGGTCTTGTTTTTCTTGGCTTCGTCCTATTCGCATTGTCTTCGTCTTGTTCTCCTTGCATTTCCCTTGTTCTCTTTGCCTTCGTTTTGTTCTCCTTGTCTTTCCTTTGTTCCCCTTACATTCCTCTTGTTCTACTTGAATTCCTCTTGTCCTCACCTTCCCCTTGTTCTTCTTTCATTTTCCTTGTTCTGCTTGTATCCTCCTTGTTTTCCTTGGCTTCCAGTATCCTCGTATTCTCCTTTTATTCCCAGTGTTTCATTTTTTGCACCATCTACAGAGTGTCCATAAAGTCTGGAATCATAGGACATAATACACATACATACATATTAACATTAAAGATGTGTTCCATATGTTTGCCACCATTTTCAACACACGTCCTCATACGTTTTGCACATCATACGTGGGTTAAGAGCAGCACATGCAGCAATAATTATTTGACGGAGATGTTCCACATCCCGAATTTTTCCTGCATACACAATCCGCCAAATGGCAAAGTCCGTAGGGTTTAGGTCTGGTGACATTGGTGCCCATTCCACAGGGCCGCTTCTCCCAATCCAGTGTCCGGGAAACATTTCATTCAGCCAGTGCCGAACGAAACCTGCATAATGAGGTGGGGCCCCATCTTGCATAAACCACTCTGGATAGCCGATACCATGAAGCTCTTGTACCATTTCATCGCCCAACATCTGAGATATTGTTCTCCAGTGACTGTTGAGTCAAAGAAGACTGGACCAACAATCTTATCGTCCCATAAACCACACCATACTATCACTTTTGGAGAGTTTTGCCTTTTACTGTCGATGTACCGGTTTGTGTTTGCTTGTGACCAATACCTCAAATGTTGTTTGTTCACCTCCCCACATACGTAAAAATTTGCCTCGTCTGAGAACATCAATGTTTCCAGAAAAGATGAATTTCGTTCTGAACAAACAGGTTATTCTCCTATGATTCCAGACTTTATGGACATTCTGTACAATATATAGTCCTACGTAAATATATGCAACATAGTGAAGCTTTGTTCTCGCTGACAGGTGATCGTACTCACACATAGTTCTACGTAAAGATATGCGGCATAGTAAAGTTACGCACCTGCTGATTTTCCACGTTGTTATTGTTTGTTATTTATACATGACTCATCATGTACCATAACGCTTGTAACTATAACATCTGGAAACTACTGGAGCGTATTATTTTTTGGGGTTCAGACTCTGGACTGAATGGGTAAGAAGACGATGGGATTCTTGGATATGATGGTACCAAGTGCGGCACTAATACAGGAGATGATTATGATGGTACCAATGGTATAACAATAAACTAAATATACATACCGTGAAAGAGTTCACATTTAGGACCTTTGTCTATGCCAGTTTTATACACTAATTTATTATTATTATTATTATTATTATTATTATTATTATTATTATTATTATTACTAATAATAATAATAACAAAAACAATAATTTCTTCACTCCAAAACTACAAGAAGCATCGTGATGCATGATAGTGGTACAAAAAAAAAAAAAAAGGTAACTGGAGTAGTGTCACTGATTAAGGTATCTTTATTACACAATTACATGTTCTACATGCTTTCCATCATTGAGAACAACAAATTCCACGCGTTCAATGACGTTAGACACCATAATGTAGAAGCACTGTTCAGGGGTTACATTTCCCATCACTGAGTCACTGTTCTCACGTAGTTGTCGCAGAGTTCATGGTATGGGAGTGAAACATTGTTCCTTCAACATTCCCCACAGAAACTCATCACATATCGGTAGGTCTGGACTTCGAGGAGGAAAAGGGAAGGAAGAGACCTAACCCACGACGAATCTCTGCCTAGGATGGCCCGTCATTTCGTCCGGTACCATAATATCTCATCTTATACTCCACATCCAAAATCCGTTATGCTAATATATACTGCAAAGTGATCCGTAAATCTGCAGTTATCAATAAACATGCAAACAAATCAACATAAAACAAAAACTTCCATCTCATTTCGACGTTTCGGTTCCTCTCTTTTTTTTTTTCGCCCCACCTTATACAATTCGATCGTGGGAGTAATGAGACGTGCATGCATATGTCATCATAAATTCTATTTATTTCATTTATGGATGGCATAGACGGTGTAATTCCGATAGAAAGTAAGATTCTTCAGCCACCAATTTTATCCAACATAAGCATTAAGAAAGTCTAAGAAATCGCATTAATGTATTCGTTAAAATGTTTACTCTTCTCCACAATGAACAGAATACAATTATTCTTAGAGTTATGGAAATGATCACGATTCGTTAATTTTGTTTTCATAAAACGTTGTCTGTTCCTCATCTGTAAACTGGGCGGGGGAACTTCATTCACCCCTACTCACAGACTGCTCTGTAGGCCTACGTGTGTGTTTTGTTCAATGACTTAAAATAAAATTGTCTGATTCTTTATTACATGCTTTACACGACTACAGTCGTTACCAAGACATCTCTTTATGGTTGCTTTCTTAAAAATCTTCATTTGCGTTACTGAGCTGGTTCAATAATAACGCGCTGAGCTCATAAGCCAGAGAGCTTGGGTTAGAATCCAGGTCGGTCTACTCTGAATTTATAACTTATGTTAGGAAAGTCCATGGTTCAGGCAACACAGGGGTTTTTTCAGGCACTCCTGTTTCTCTGTGAGATCTTATCTCCATCGTCATTTAACCTTAGAACACTATCCATGAGTAAATTTTACTCATTTCGCACGATTTCACTATACTCAAGAGCCCTGATTACTTTGAATGTAATATTCTTCTTTCTGAATTTCATGTTCAAATTTACAGAGATAATGTGCTTCAGCAATACAGTAAATACTGCATAATTCACACAATATATCATGCTCAAATTTCTTATCACATAAAAGAAACATGGAGATAATTATAAAATACTCTCTTAAGATTTTAGTGGTGATTGAAATAGTACATTATGCAACGAGCCTATAATGAAGGTAATTAAGAAGCGAGTATGGATATTTATGAAACGAGCGCAAGCGAGTTTCATAATTTTCATACGAGCTTCTTAATTACCATTATAGGCGAGTTTCATACGACTTTTTATGCTCGACCATATTTCTAACTTGATATTATTAATTTTCTTTGTATCTGACCTTGACCAATGTCCCGTATGTTGTGAGATGTGCGCAGACGCGAAAGTATTGATTTTTTTCCGAGGAACAGATGTCCACATTGACCTTGCTAGGCCATAAGAACCTACAGAGATAACATTGAAATTAAATTAGACATTGAAAAACGAGACGACAAATTGAATTTATTTTAATATTATTTACAATTAACGCTAATTATTATAGTAACAGAACATATCCTTCTGCGACAGTATTGGATTTCCAGCCTCCGTGACTTTTCGCTAATTGTCTTTCGATTGCATATCCGAGAATAATCGATACTTGCGGTTTTATAACGGTAGAAAGCTGACCTGTCATTGGCTGAACAGTTGTAACCTGAGTCGTCATTGGCTGAAAGACCTGACCTTTAATGAGTAGATGTACTTTAATGACATGCATTAAAGGTCTGCTACCAGGTGTATAATTACTACATTTCGGCATGGTCGAGCATAAAATATATAAGTAAATTTTACTCATGATTAGTATGCATGGGTGTAGAATATCATTAGCATTCTAGGATTAATAAGTACGAGCAACTGTAGATCCACTGCCTACGGTGCACTCTCGATAGTCCCTGACGAATTAAGTGTTCTATGTTCCTCGGCACTAGCGACATCTGTGAGCCGCACTCACGACAATCAGGACGAATAGCTGAAATTTAAGGGCCCTTTGTACACTCAAGAAAGTTTGCGTTCTCTTTATAAAATTGAATGGTGGTTACCAAGGATACGCATAATAGCGTGTTTTGTTCCCAATTTGACGGTCAGCGCGTCTGGCCGCGAAACCAGGTGGCCCGGGTTCGAATCCCGGTCGGGGCAAGTTACCTGGTTGAGGTTTTTTCCGGGGTTTTCCCTCAACCCAATACGAACTGGGTAACTTTCGGTGCTGGACCCCGGACTCATTTCACCGGCATTATCACCTTCATTTCATTCAGACGCTAAATAACCTAGATGTTGATACAGCGTCGTAAAATAACCCAATAAAATAAAATAAATATTCCCAATTTGTAATAGTAGCTTCCTTAAATCTTGGTAGGCCTGGTTATCATTGTAGCTTAGGGACAACGTTGTAATCCGATTCGGACATGGATTCGTATACCCTTTAAGATGATTACCTGGTTGTGTTTTTTCCGAGCATTTCCGCAATTAAGGCGAATGTCAGGTAATCCATGGCGAATCCTCTTTGTCATCTCGATTCTTAGTGTCTCTGAATAATCTTGCAGTTGATACAGCGTTGTTAAATAACCTATTTCAAAAACGTAGATGTGCGTTATCATGAATCTGAAAGGTTAGCAACACGTAGTATAATTTTATTGACTGCTAACCAGGGCATTGATGCAGGTTTTAATCAAATTCATCCTGATTTCTGTTGAGTTATACTTCGGTCGTATACTCGTATACCATATCGGTTTCCAAGGTTACGCGCGAACCAGCTGAGAGGACTTCGAGCCCGGCATCTGGCATTGTTGCGTGAATCACCGATTGTCTGCCTTGTTTGTATGTGTCGCGGGACTTCGTCTGGAGGCCGACACTCCGCTCTATCTGCCATTCATTCGTCACGTACCTCGAACGGAGGCTACGAGCGTCTCCTTATGCCAGGTGCTGACAAATTGTACAGTAGGAAAAATTATAGCACTGTTGAAACATCATCTAAGGATGCGCATGTGATTCAGTTATGCATTAGAAACTGATATGTGCAGTTTTGTGTCTTCGCTACAGAATTTCTGTTGTGGTCATTGTCAATATGGGTAGTGTCGGAAGACAGTCGACTAACGGACGAAGATGTATATCTTTTGCTTGACAATCACACCGCATCTATGTACAATTCCTTGTCAAATGTTATCCCAGTTTAGTTTTATGAATTTCCACCACCATTTATAAACTGTAAATGTATACTGGATTTGGCGAAAAACTGTTTTCAGAACATGGGAGGGGTGATAGTAGGAGGTAGAAGAATAAAATGCATAAGATTTGCTGATGATATGGCATTTATAGCAGAAGAGGAGACGATACTAAGGGATATGCTAAATGACAGCTGTGAGTAGTATGAGATGAAGATATATGCAAACAAGACGAAGACCGTGGTTGTCGGAAGAAAAATAAAGAAGGTAAACTTGCGAATACTAAATGAGTCAGTAGAGCAAGTGAACAGCTTCAAATACTTGGGGTGTACTGTAAGCAATAACATGATCTGCTGCCAGGAAGTCAAAAGGAGGACAGCAATGGCAAAGGAAGCTTTTAATAGAAAAATGAGCATCTTATACGAGCCTCTGGAAAAATAACTAAGAAAGAGACTAGTGAAGTGCTTTCTATGGAGTGTGGCATTTTATGGTGCAGAAACATGGACATTACGACGAAGTGAAGACAAGCGACTAGAAGCGTTTGAACTGTGTATATGTAGAAATGGACAGACAAGAAATGAAATTGTGTTGGAAAGAGTGGATGAAGAAAGAACGATGCTGAAACTGACTAGGAAGAGAAAAAGGAATTGGTTGGTTCATTGGCTGAGAAGAAACTGCCTGCTGAACGATGCACTGGAAGGAATGGTGAATGGGAGAAGAGTTCGGGGCAAAAGAAGATAACAGACGATAGATGCATGGATCATATGCGGAGACTAAGAAGAAGGCAGATAATAGGAAAGATTGAGAATGCTGGGTTTGCAGTGAAAGACCTTTTCTGGGGCATAACACTTAGGCTATGTATGTAATGTGTCCTCTTTTGCTACAAGCCATAGAGGGCCAGAAGTTAGCGGGAAGTTAAAATTCTCACCCTTTGTATACAATCGGCATTAGGGATGTCACTTCTGCGTGCTTGCCTTCATTATCCCTAAAGAAATACCCCTGGTACTAATTTCTGTTAAAGGTTTAGTAAACCCATAGTGTGGTCGAAATGATTAGGTCAATGGATTAAAAACTATCGGAAATGGAACTCTCGACCTCCTGGCTTAAGCACAATAGCTTAACCGCTACGCTATCGTGTGCCCTTTGTAAAATCTACGACCAGTATACGAAATGAAAACAGGGTTATGCTTATGTAGTTCTTAAGGAAATTACACCCATTTATGAAGTGGGATAGTACCTTTTTTGTGTATTGTAGCAGTAAATACTGATTATGAAAAGAGTGGAGGCTGTCAAGTCGACTGTAGCATGTGAAGGGAGGTGGGCAGAATTGAAAACACAAAAGATTATGCCAATTTAATCGTTAAGGAAGAAAACCTTTAGGACGACCACTGGAGAGATGGTGGTATCAATTTCAATTGAAATTGAAACAGGTCAAACATTTAAAGCCTAATATATGTAGATGATGATGATGATTCGGTATTTGAACAACGGTTGTCTGAAGACACCTAACATGCCGGCAGCTGTCCATTATTAATTTTAAAATTTACGGGTGTAAGGATGACATAGAATTCAGCAGGTTGTAATGGTCGCCATATGCAGGTTTTTACGGCCGTTAAATGTTAGCAGGTTCCCGACGCATAACTGACGGTTGCTCGGCTTTTTGAAACTTTATTGCGTTAGTTGTGGCTTGAGTCTTAGAAAGAAAGCAACAAGAAGCGAATAAAAAGGGTAGAGGGGGAGGATTGTACGAGGGCAGCTGGGTAGCACGTGCCTGCGACAGGTGGGGGAGTCAGGGGGAGGTTTTCACCTGGACTTCACCTCAAGATATATGTAAGTTCGTAATGATAGCATTAGCATGTGGATATGTGATGCTCCCACTTTCCATCTGTGCCCCAACCGCTCTCCACTTGTATTGGACTCTGCTTCACTTGTTGAGCTTTCATAATTTTATTTTCGCCTCGCTCGTTAATTTTGATGTTCGATTTCTTTGGGCCGTTGATGTAACCCACATGTTCAAACATAACGATGTTGTTCATTTTCTTGTGTCTCACATGTTCAGATCTGACTTACCTGTTTTTATGACATTTGCTCCTTCAAGTCAATGAAAAATGTGCTTTAATTGTTCAACAATTTCTGCAGTCATTCTATTTTCGTCGGTTCAGATATGACTATTGTTATATTTTACTATTATTTATCTGGTTGTTTGTACACCTCATTTAAGATTTTTTTTTTTTTGCAAGGTCGAGGTATTCATGCTTTCTTTTGATCCAAAACTGATCTACACTGTGCCAAAAAGCGTGTTCATAAATTGTATTTTCTTCTGTTAAGATCTGAATGGTTTTGAGCCTCATTTGCAACATTCTCTTATTTTTTTCTTTGTATACAACATTTGTTCTTATATTATATATTTTTTTGTTAAAATCTGGATGATTCTGAGACTCTTTTTTTTAATATCCAAATTTGTTGAACCCTATTTTACCATAAGGTATATTAGGGTTATAATTAAATACATTTCAGATACAAATAAGTACACAAATGTTGCTAACGAATATATATAACTTATAACAGCCGACAATTATATCACATGCAAGTACATATGTAAGTATGTAGAATATATTACACACACAGAAACATATATATATGACATAAAAGCAGACGTATTACATAACATTACATACATATGACATAAGAAACATATTATATATAAAGAAGTATATATTTAATAATAATAATAATAATAATAATAATAATAAGAATAAGAATAAGAATAGTAATAAAAATAATGTTTTGCTACGCTCTTCGTTCGTCATTCTTTAAAACTTATTTATTGTCTCTTTCAACTCTCTGTCATATCGCTACTGTCTGTAGTTTATTGTTGGGAGTAGGCCTACATCTTGTTGTTGCTGTTGTTGTTGACGTCGCCGTGTTGTCCTGTACCTATTATTTCGTGGTTATTGGGTTCAATCCGACATTAAGCTATATTTAACTGAAAATTAATTGTATTAAATCGAGTAAAACTAAAAACAAAACTCGACCAAATTTGTCGGCACCTGGAATCGAACTCGGAACATCCAAAATGCGAGTCTAGTGAGTTACCACTAATCCAGCTCGCTCGTATTTTTATTTGTATACCAAATTTGTTCATATCTATTGTATTTTCCCCTGTTAAGATCGAAATGGTTTTGAGCCTCATTTGTTGTGCTCTTATTTGTTTTTCTTTCTATACCACATTTGTTCATATCTAATAATCGTACTTTCTTCCGTTAAGATCTTATTATTTTAGTTCTATTTGCAAAGTTTTAATTTTTTTTATTTGTACACCGCATTTTGTTTGTATCCGATTGTATTTTCTTCTGTTGAATTCTGAATAGTTTCGGACCTCATTTGTTACACTCTTTCGTTTTCTTTGTATACCGAATTTGTTCATATCCTATTGTAGTTTCTTCTGTTAAGATGTTAACGGTTTTGAGTCTCATTTGTTACGCTCTTATTTTATTATTTTATTTCATACCTCATTTCTTCCTGTCTAATATTATTGCATTATCTCTTGTTTAAATTTGAATGGTTTTAAATCGCATTTACCTTCCTTTTTTATAGTTACCGTATTTGTTCATATCTAATTGTATCATCTCTATGGTTTTGAGCCTCATTTGTTACGCTGTTTTAATACTTTATTTGTTCATTTGTTTTCTTCTGATATTTATTTCCACAGCCTTATTCATATACTTCACTTCATTCTACACTTGAAATACTTTATATTTAAGGACTTCCTTTCTATAAGTTCGTCTTCCCCCCGCTCTCTCCCCTCTCCCTCTCCGTCTCTCCCTTACAGCGTCATAAAGTTATGATCTCTTGACGAAATAAGTAATGATAATAAAAACTACTATTCTAAATGTATGCTTACATAGTCTATAATAATACTGTAAGTGACTGCAGTAGGCTACAATAAAAATTATATGGATATTGAAAACTGTGCATACCGGTTTATTAATAAATGTTGTTGGTGTAAACTACACCACAACGTCCAAGACGTGAAACAAAGTATCTATTCCCAGTATCTAATACACGACAAAAGTGTATGTAAAAGGTAGTACACGTCAAGACTCAAATGTTGTTTGTAATCTTACTTGATCACACAACTGTAAAATATTTTCCTTTTGAGATAAGTGCTATTTATACTTGCTTAGGCTTTCTGTTACTTACACCACATAAAGGAATTTCCAAAGCAACAAATACACTTTATAAGACTTCCTAAATGCAAATAACTTGTCTTTCATATGCATAAGTTGTCATCTTATGTAACACTTCATTCTTAAGTCACCAAAGATTTGAGAGTCCTCTTTGTTAAGAAGTAAGTTTATAATAGTACATTATGCAACGAGCCTATAATGATAGTAATTAAGAAGCGAGTATGGATGTTTATGAAACTCGCTTGCGCTCGTTTCATAATTTAATACGTGCTTCTTAATTACCATTATAGGCGAGTTTCATACGACTTTTTATGCTCGACCATATTTCTAACTTGAAATTATTCAGATGTATACATTTTATTTGTATCTGACAAGATCGGAAGTGACCTTGTTCTAGGTCGTGAATTGTGAGATGTGCGCAGACGATTTTTTCCGAGGAACAATAATGTCATTGACCTTGATGTAATCCCGTTAAACTTGATATAACCTTGATTATTGAATTCGACATTGAAAAACGAGATGACAAATTGAATTTATTTGAATATTATTACAATTAACGCTAATTATTATAGTAACAGAACATAACCTTCTGCGATAGTATTGGATTTCCAGCCTCCGTGACTTTTCGCTAATTCTCTTTCGATTGCATATCCGAGAATAATCGATACTTGCGGTTTTATAACGGTACAAAGCTGACTTGTCATTGGCTGAACACCTGTAAGCTGAGTTGTCATTGGCTGAACACCTGTACTTTAAAGTGTAGGTGTACTTTAATGACATGCATTAAAGGACTGCTACCAGGTGTATAATTACTACATTTCGGCATGGTCGAGCATAAAAAATAATACAGTTTTATTATAAAAGAATGAGATTTATTACGGTATGAACCAATTTCTGTCAATACGCCATACTGTTGAGTAGCTCATCAGCAGTCTCCTGGCAACTCGATCTACACTGCATGTTCCATATTCTGAATTTTGTCTCATTTCCTGGAATTCTTATAAAACTATCGCAGCATTCATATTGCTTTCTGTGCATTTCGGTCCTCTACAACGTTTATCTATCTTCCATGGAACCGGTCGCTTCAAATTTTTTGCAAGCTTCCACCATACCTCAATCCATTCAGAGTTCTGAATCTTATCAGTTGCTGGAACAAGCTCTGTTGCACTCATAGTAGCAGTGAATAATTCGTATTTATAAAGGCAAAACCACTATTTTGTGGTGCGAGTTTACAAAGAATGTAATTAACTCACTTAAGATTAGCTTAGTCTATTTCATTTGCCATAGCACAATACTGGAATTTTGAAACAGAAGTTTATATAAAATAAACCCCATTCTTTTATGAACAAAACTGTATTAGGGAACGTTTTAACAAAATTACGGGATTTTCGCGTATCTGTATCGTGATTAAGGAGATTGACTGTAAAGTATCTATAAGAAAATTTTAAAACGTGGTTATGTAACAACAAGTAAAGTAAAGTAAAGAGATAGGTTTGGAAGTAAATCCCGAAAAGACAAAGTATATGATTATGTCTCGTGACCAAAATATTGTACGAAATGGAAATATAAAAATTGGAAATTTATCTTTTGAAGAGGTCGAAAAATTCAAATACCTGGGAGCAATAGTAACAAATATAAATGATACTCGGGAGGAAATTAAACACTGAATAAATATGGGAAATGCCTACTATTATTCGGTTGAGAAGCTTTTATCATCCAGTCTGCTGTCAAAAAATCTGAAAGTTAGAATTTATAAAACAGTTATATTACCGGTTGTTCTTTATGATTGTGAAACTTGGACTCTCACTTTGAGAGAGGAACATAGGTTAAGGGTGTTTGAGAATAAGGTGCTTAGGAAAATATTTGGGACTAAGAGGGATGAAGTTACAGGAGAATGGAGAAAGTTACACAACACAGAACTGCACGCATTGTATTCTTCACCTGACATAATTAGGATCATTAAATCCAGACGTTTGAGATGGGCAGGATATGTAGCACGTAGGGGCAAATCCAGAAATGCATGTAGAGTGTTAGTTGGGAGGACGGAGGGAAAAAGACCTTTAGGGAGGCCGAGACGTAGATGGGAAGATAATATTAAAATGGATTTGAGGGAGGTGGGATATGATGATAGAGACTGGATTAAATTTGCTCAGGATAGGGACCAATGGTAGGCTGATGTGAGGGCGGCAATGAACCTCCGGGTTCCTTAAAAGCCAGTAAGTAAGTGGTTATGTAACAAAGGTAAGTTACTAATGTAACCAATAACATGAAAACTTAAATACTTACGGGGAATGCACAAAGTATATTAGATAGTATGTGTCATTTTCGTGACAGATTTTAAAGGCTCCTTCTCTTGTGGGATACTCGTTCCCTATTTTGCGCAGTACACGGCTCCCGATAGCGCGTAACGGATCCGAGATACGCTGTGTTCCCTGCTTGTTTCCACCCACACCCAGCGATAGAATTGAATTAGCAAGTGACCGTGAGTTCGAGGTGCGGAACGGATGCCGATAAAGGCTGCGGAGGCTTCATCCCGGACCTGACTGGCAGTTCTCCTCCAATTGTTGTTGTTTAGTCAACTGTCCGAAGACAGGTTTGAACCTCATAAGTGACACCACTAAGGCATCATTCATGAGGGAATAAGCCATGAGGTAATGGGGTATATGGTGGCCAGTACCTTCCCCCCCCCCCATTGCTTACATCGCTGACTAATTAAATATTACACTAATCAGACTTCAGGTGTATACAAACACTTGTTCTTTCTCTGATACTCGTAGGTAGTGAGATTGTTTCGCACGCACGTGTCATATTTTAGGCGCGCCACTGCGGAAACCCGGTCTCAAATCTCGGCGTCTGCTTCGTGTTGGGACAGGTCTATTGAGGCACTCTCATCTTCCGTGTAATTAATTCAGCATTCCACACTTTAAAACTAAAAGAGACTAGGGATAAATTTGAGCGATGTGATCAATTTAACAAGAATATCAAAAGACGTTTTAAACCACTACCTGTGTATGTACAGGAGTGGCAAAAAAAAAAAACCGGACCGACTCTTGTAGCTGATTTCAGAGCCTTGTTCACCCAGAGCACGATAGACTGGTAACTAAGGCTTTCGTGGTTCGAATCCTGCCTGGGAAGGGAACTTTTTTTTTGTTCCTTATTCAAATTTATTCCCAATACTTTTTGATTGCTGTTAAATTCATATTCTGGGAATAATAAGTTAATTAGGGGAGAGTAGGGTAGTATCGGACATCGGATAATATCGGACAGTGAGTTTCTTTCATCTTCCACCAGATGATAGTACCTGAATGACATGGTTACGTTTCTGTGATGTCGCATACAGAAACGTAACCATGTCATTCAGGTACTACAATATGTTGGTAGATGAAAGAAACGCACTGTCCCATATTACCCGATGTCCGATACTACCCAACTCTCCCCTAAGTAGTACAATATCGCTGCAGTACAGCTCCAGAAAAAAGACTGGCGCGTCTGAATTTTCTAAGTTCCAGATTCAACGCATTGCGCATGCTCAGTGCTTCAAAGCAGTGGTACACACTAGATCGATTTGGCAGTTCATTTTACGTCGATTATTGTCGTAACCCGAAAGACATTTGAAAAGATGCGGTGAAAATTAATCTATTCTTAATAATAGGTAAATATTTATTTCTTTCTTTATTTTATTATTTATTTATTTATTTCGAATCATACCAACAAAGACAAAAATAATTTAAACACAGGAGCAAAATAATAACATAAATAGGCCTAATTAGACAAAAAAGGGAATGTCTGCTCCCTAGTAAAAAGCTTTAATTTCATCTCTAATAGGCTGCAAAATGCCAATAAATCCTACCTTATTTATTTATTTATTTATTTATTTATTTATTTATTTATTTATTTATTTACTTATTTATATTTACTAATGGCTGGTACTTCACTTAAGTCATTCACCCATATTAACCCAGGTATGTAGACGAATTTACCTACAGAGTTGTTGCCCAGGATGCGCTATAGAAGGCTGGTCTACGCTACACTCGCGATGAGATGAGATGATTATGGAGATTTGTAGGGATGCCACAGGGGAACCGAAGCTCCAGGAGAAAAACCCCTATCTTGTCTGAACCACGGGCTTGCTCAACACAAGTTATAAATTGGAAGTACACTGGGTTCACAGGATTGTAAGTCCAGCTCTCTAGCCACTAGACCACTGAATAAATCGTGTAATAAAATAAAATAATGGAAAACGAAAAATAAGGTGCATAATTGATTAAAAAAACTTTTTCCTCAACAGTAACCGAACCCTGAACTTTATAGTCCGTGAGCAAGCACGTTAGCACAGAGTTATCAGAATGCTTGAGATGAAATGTCATAATCGGGGTTGTTGTACTGTATCGTGTTTGTTTAATAATGACTGTTAGGCATTAATTTGGTATTATTTTCAGAGTAATTTTGTGCTTTTTGCATTAGTTTTGGAATATCTTCCTGTATTACTACTCAAATAAAATCCTTGTTAAATCGTTTTGGTGTAAATCGTGTTCTGTAAGGAACTTCAAGAGTATGGCCATTTATTATTTCTGGGACAGTACATGCATTACTTACTTACTTATGGCTTTTAAGGAACCCGGAGATTCATTGCTGCCCTCACATAAGCCGGCCATCGGTCCCTATCCTGAGCAAGATTAATCCAGTCTCTACCATCATATCCCACCTCCCTCAAATCCATTTTAATATTATTCTCCCATCTACGTCTCGGTCTCCCCAAAGGTGTTTTTACCTCCGGCCTCTCAACTGACACTCTCTCTATATACATTTCTGGATTCGCCTATTCGTGCTACATGCCCTGCCCATCTCAAACGTCTGGATTTAATGTTCCTAATCAACAGTACATGAATTACAATTTAAAAATAGCTCTAATAAATAATAGCAATGACTGTAATGTAGTATAGTTTAGTTTTACGAAGACAAATAACTTTTTTGAATAATGAAAGTATCATTTATTAGGCCTAAATTTGGTTCTTAGGGTTCAAGGTTAGTAGTATTGAAGTACCAGCTATCTTTGATTCTTGGTATCTCACAATGAATTGTTTTCTGTAGGCCTATATGCTACAGATTGATATTATAAGGGCAAAATACTGATTTGTTTTTGATGTCATAAACATTAAACGTGCGATTTATAGTAATAAATTCATGAAAGTTATGAAATTTATCACGTTTTACGGTACTTCGGATGCCATCTTAATTTTGTTTTGAGGTTTTAAACCTGAACATAACAAATCGGTAGGTTTCCAGCGAGTTCTGTGCTCTCCACTCCCTACCGTATCCACTTTGCGCTACAGTTCTCGTTGCCAAGACAACGGCAGCCCGTCCGTTGCGTGTCTGGGTTGCAGTTGACATTTCGTCAGGCCAAACTGTTTTGACACTTTTTGTATCGGGTCTGAGGCTTGAAAAACTCCGCTCCCCAGATGTCGACCGCTGCGCAGACTCTCGATTCAGATCGGCGTTTGAAGCATGGATGTTCGGACAGGTTTGCCAGCAGCCCTCCACTCCGATCTCATTACGGCCTCATTAGATATCTGCGACTATCATTCCCGCTGGTTCACAACAATATACGTATAAATAAATCAAACAAAATATATTTAAAAGAAACATATTATGCTCATAGTACCTACTACTATTGTCCAATGTTCAAACATGATGAAACCAAGACAAAATTCGTCTTATTCCATATGAAAAACGAATCGCAAGATATGTTCTCAAATCCTTAAGCGGTTGAAAATAGTATCCTGCAATGTTCGAACGTGGAAGAGACAACCAAGACATTATAAACTTCGTCTTATATCATATGAGTATGAAAAATTAATCGCAAGATCTGTGCAAAAATTCTTAAGCGGTTAAAACATGAAGGGATGGGAGTGGAGAACAGCAAATAATTTTATAACAAGGTAGAACAAACACGACAGGCCTTCTTCTGCAGAGCGAACATCGGCAAATATCGAACTTCGTCATATTCGACTGACTTCAACCGAACATCATCCGTAGCCCTATAATCACACAAAATATTGCTACCGAGCAACTGTGATGTAGGGAAGACTCGGCTAATTCCGTAATATTAAGAAGTAGGCCTAAATCTATCATATTTTTATCAAAATGTTTATTGAAAAATATTATCAAGGTATGTAGACATGGACGAAACCTTTCATTACCAAATGAGATAAAGAGACCTATTAAAATGCAAATATATTTAGTTGTACATACATTATAGTTGAAAAAGAACAACTCGGGTAATTCCGCAACAGTGCGGATAAATCCGCAATAGGACTTGGCTAATTCCGCAGTCGTAAATAATTATGAAATACATTATGGAAGTAGCATAAAAGGAAGAATTTATATGTAACAATGCTCACTTTCTTTACAGGCTGTGTAGCAAAACACGAAAAACAGCCAACTTTCGATGTTTCACTATATTGCCGACAGAGGTGTCGATCACTATCCTGGATTTTTCTCTATAACACTGCAGAGGACATGCCTCCTGTTGACAGCTTCTCAAAACTCACGTTCACGCTATTGTAAAGCCGCAGTAAAATCATATATGCACTACTGCGGAATTAGCCGAGTTTCCCCTATTTGAATATATGTGAAGGATATAATTATTGTTACTTTCTATCGGTAATTGGTAAATTGACATTGTCATGTATTTTTAAAACATGTGGTTTACCAATATGTACGCATATTTCCGTGGATGTTTAATCATGCTTTTGTAATAAAAATTACGTGTCATTACATCTAAATAAAACTTCACAATATTTGTTCTAAAATCCTTACGCAGCTGAAAGCATGAAGGAATGGGAGGGGAGATAGAAGAGACCAGCAAAGTTTAAGGGTACAGATCATAGAAGGTGCAAGTTCGAGTGAGCTGTGACAGATCCGTTTCTTCAAAGCAGACTTCGGTTCTTGTCACGCTCGACAAACTTGAACGGAAGATAACGCTTGAAATGCACGATATTAGTGAATACTACTGGCCCGACGCGAGAACCTTCACACGGCGCACAGTAATGCGGGTTGCGTAGTGGTCAGGAAGGACGTCGGGACGCTGTGGCAGTCTTTAAATAGCTGCATTGTGCAGACTGTCAATGGAACTGAGCCCATTCACAACAGCCGAGTTCCCCCAAACCGCCTTCTTCTCTGGCTGCATTATTTTCATCCTTACAACTGTCTCCATACTAGTAGTAGGGGTGGCGTGGTCGGGACACAGACTGCATTCATTATAATGTGCGTTAGTAATTACAATTGAGTCAGTCTTGTTATGCGTCGTTAGCACAGTCTGTGTTAACTATGTGTGGTTGCAAGGTTACGAAATCGTGATGATAATAATGCTTATTGTATCTTAGCCTCTTCCTACTGTAGTAAAACTACATTTCTCAAGTGTTCGCCCGGCATTTCACAGTGACAGCGACTTTGAACTATACCAGTATTGAAAGATTTAATGTAAGAAGCACCATAGAAAGAAAATAATAATTTCTGAATAATTTCGAGGGAAAAATTGTTCCGGGGCCGAGTATCGAACCCGGGACCTTTGGTTTAACGTACCAACGCTCTACCAACTGAGCTACCCGGGAACTCTACCAGACACCGATCCAATTTTTCCCTGTATATCCACAGATCTCAAAGTGGGCTGAAAACCGTCAAGCAACCAACATTGAGAGCACACTAACTCTTTGTGACTTAAATTGTGGTTTTCTGTTAACGAACAGTGACGTGTATTATGCAAATCAAGCTTTCAGGTATAACTCCCTGTAAGATTGATTTGAATAATTTCGAGGGAAAAATTGTTCCGGGGCCGGGTATCGAACCTGAAAGCTTGATTTGCATAATAATTTCTGTTAATTAAAACCTAACAAGGAATTTAAGGGGTTAGGTACAGCTTACAGCAGTAAAAGTTTTGGAAATATTCTACATGTACAATAATGAAAATTTGTATCTGTAAAACACTGTCCTTCTGCTATATGAAAAAAAAAAAAATATATATATATATTTACGATTTAAAAAAGAATTATTTATATATATATTTTTTACGAATTCAAAGTGAACTCAACTCAACTGCACTTCACTGTGCAGTGATGAAGCTTTTCCCTCATAATTCATAAACGTGTTAACTTTTTCTTTTTCTCTCTCTTTTATTTTATTACTGAAACTCATACTTACGATATCATGCTCTTTCAACTACATTCCTTAATAAATTATATATATTTTTTTATTTTCTGTTAGAAAGAAGTACTGATATTTGACCATTTTTAAAATGAATTTATCGAAGTTTTTCTCCACTTATTATTTAAGGTGCAATTATGACTTTATGAAACGTAAAGGTGTAAACTTGGTAAAACGTAGAAACTGAATGATGATGATGATGATGATGATAATAATAATAATAATAATAATAATAATTATAATTATAATAATAATAAGGTAATGACAGGTACCAGCATCCACCACGAGTCTGGATGGTCCATGCCAAATTCGTTTTGTGTGACTCTGGCTGCTAGCCGGTAATTACTGCTCTAGCAGTAGGCCTACAGGACCTGGACCCGCAGGTACTGATATGGGGGCTGCGGATATTGAAATTATTTGTTGCAGCTTTTCAGAAGGAAAAGACAATCTTGTTACGTTACTTAAATATAAGGTATCTGTGTTTTATTTGCAATTTACTTTCTGAGATATAGTGACATCTGCATACGAGACCCTAATGAATTGAGTATTAAAGGTTTCACTAACATGGCGGCAGGAAGGAAAAACTAGTTATTCTCGCTACAACGCTCCCGGGGAACAGAATTCTGTTAATTGTGGGTAATATATATCGACAGACGTGTAATTTCGTCCTGCAACTATTTCGTATTCAAATTTCTTTCTTTCGTTTAATATGACACCAATTTCTGTTAAATTAATGGAATTGACGCATGTTTTAAGATTTTGCCTGAAAGCCTTATGAGAGGACAGCCTTGATTCTCCACAGCCATAGCGAACTCTGCAACTAGCACTGGAACACACTCCAAGTAAACTAACGATATCCACACAAGAACAGCTAATGGTGGACTTGGCAACAAGTTATGGAACACATTCCAAGTAAGCTACAGCCAGGCAACATCCATTTCAAAGTGCGCGGAAACCAAATGCTCCTATCGGTCAGATTGGAGTGCAGATTAAACCATTTGCAGGGGCAGATATTTATGGAGATTAATTTTATCATTTGTGTTTTTTAACATTGGTGTTGGCGGAGATTGTTGGAGATTGATTTGTACTCTTGGTGGAGATTAACGGAAATTTTAGAAAATACAGTTATTTTGGAATTGGAGTATTAACTCAGTATGAATATTACTTTCCAAATAATTAACATTAAAGGTGTGGTATGGCCAATAGAATATTTGTTGAATTGAGAATATATTTAACACATATTCATTAAAAATGGAAGAAAAAAAACTTGCAGCCCTCAAATTAACACTTTCAAATTATTAGTGAAATGTTGTATTTTCCGTCTTTTGAGTTCACTAATGTAATCAGAACACCTAGAATACCATGCAACGTAGCCTACTTGGATATACAACAAATTCAAGTGAAAAAAAAATCCGAAAAGAAAACTCAGAATACGAAATTCGCTATAAAACGACGCAATAGTAATAATTCGGGAATGTGTTCATATTTCGCTATTAGAACTATTTCGCGATTTGTCGCGATTGTTTTATCCTCATATTATTAATCAGAATCACATAATTCCTAAAGATTAGTAAAGAATCTTTTGTATATTTATTACGTCGTGATTTTCACGATCTCCATAAATATCCGGCCCTGGTCATTTGTCTTGAGTCTCTTGAAGAATAGAGATCTGCTCCTGTAAAGTACGGTTTACTGTAGATCAGGAATGTCACTGCGTGCTGATACTACAAGCAAGGTTCATTTTTTGACAAGATAATATAGTCACCACTCTTAAAAAAATGTGCGGGTTCTTGAGAGCACGCAGTGCAGGCGCGTTGACATCTCTGTTCTTTGTCGATAGTGTAATATAGCTTTGTTCTATTCCTACCACGTTAGCATATTTCAGGTCAGTCTTTAGTGTAAGATTGCCTCCTTCTCTCTCACGTCTCTCGTTTAGTGGGTATTAAACAATAACGTCATGCGCGACTCTAGAACGCAAGCGCTATAGTATTTTGAATGTTACCTGTCTTTAACGACGTCCACACAAGAATAGCTACGGTGGACTCGGAAACTATAGTGAACACTAAACAACTCTGAACATGGGATAAGCCAATTTAATGTTGTTTGAGGCGCACTGTTGTCAGAAAGACAAAGCGAGAGCGACAGAGACAGAAGATAGTTTTTAGTAAGTTATTTTACGACGCTTTATCAACATCTTGGATTATTAAGCGTTTGAATGAGATGAAGGTGATAATGCCGGTCCAGCACCGATAGTTATCCAGCATTTGCTCATATTGGGTTGAGGGAAAACCCAGCAAAAAACCTCAACCAGGTAACTTGCCCCGACCGGGATTCGAACCCGGGCCACCTGGTTTCGCGGCCAGACGCGCTAACAGTTACTCCACAGGTGTGGACCGGAAGATAGTAGCTACTCTCTTCGTCTCATACTGCACATTTTATACGCTTAAAAATACGTAAAAAAAAAAAAGGGCTTCTCCACAGCGCGCTAGAGTGTTTCGTTCGTTAACTATGTAAACATCTAACTTCATCCACACAACGGTGTGCCTGTCTTCTAAGAGATGGCACTACTGTACTTCTACGCGCAATAAATTCTATACTACAATACACACGGCCATTCGTCTGCTCATGCGTCAATCTTAAAGAGTGATACAATAGGCCTATACTATTCACCTCCTCCTTCCTAATTGTCAGCCAATAGTAGCGCGTACTGATAGCAGTGATGCATCAGATGACTTGTCAACAATGGTTCAGATTAATAGAGGGAAACTGCAGACTCCGCCTCCAGCAGAGCGGTAAGGTTTAGCAACCTCCTACAACGGAGTTTTGCCAGTTGTAGGCCTATAGTACGTAGTGTCGGACAAATGGCTACATATCCCCGCTGTACACGACGCGACGTTGAGAACAAGGAGATCAGATTGTAATTATAATTGCAATAGCCCTGGTGAAGACATCGTTTATCTCTGAGCACTAGGCAGGCAATAATTGTGCCGCCCACCTCTTTATGATTCACGGTGTTGCGTTAAGACACTGAATGACCAGAAGCAGTCGATAAACCGTTTTGTAAGACCCAGACACGGGTGTTGCAGTTGATACAGCGACGTTTAATAAGCGGCCAGCAATTAGGTGTGTCAGCCATTATTATGCCTGCAGCAGGTGGCCATTGTTTCGCCAGTAGATGACGAACTCGGATAATTGCGAGCGGCCAGGTGCTTCAGCATGGGTTTCCATAGAAACAGCTCAACTGTCTTCCTTTGTCTTCAGGACATCGCAAGGAATTCCTGTTTAATCGTAGGAACCAAATTTAAAGTTCTGACAGTTTCTAGCCGCATATAACTATTCGCACATTCTTTTGAAAACAAGTACATACGCATTGCGTCATCATTTTCAGAGCTTCACCGCGATTCTGTCAACTGACTCTTCTTGCTGGAGGACTGGGGCTCGATCCCCTAATTTTCGTGATTTACAAAGTGAGTGCAGAATTTTTTTGTCCTGTCTTTTACGCTCACCCAGCTCCTTTCAGGTTGAAAGTAATGTTACAATTACGTAATATCTTTTCTTGGTATTAGGTCTGATACCTCCTCTCGGTCACAAAGTAGAATTACTACAGAGCGTTTCATTGGGTTATTCCATTGAAACACACTGTAGCCTACAAGCAGACGTATAATAATTGCTGGAATAGCATGTCCGGCTTGTAGGCTTAACTTTACAAGAATTTTTAACTTTCGTTATATTAGATTCCGGTTGGAAATACTTATATTTATGATGATGACATCTATGGCAATTTATGAAAAATATCACAACGTGTCGCTAGCATGGTGCGTATGATCAGAATACGAAAAGATGAACACGTGGATGGCTCGACAGAAAATGTTCTGCTTTATTCACTGATAAAAATGAAATTTGTGAAGTGTATAAAAGTTGTAGCGAAAATGGTGGGCAAAACTTCAGGTATCAATTCCTCATATGTAGAGAAGAAAAAAATATATATATGAACATGGTTCCGGAAATGCCTAATTGCCGCACTATAGGATCATTGTGCACTACAAAACTTTGGTATTAGTTGATTAATGTTTCAGTCTGTGTACATTTGTTTACAGAAACTGTTCAAAATGTTCACCTCCTGCCTGAATACAGGCCGTAGTTTGTCGCATTGACGTCCGGACTTGCTCCCAAATTCCTGGCGTAGCATGTGTTGCACAAGTTACCTGGTTGAGGTTTTTTTCCGGGGTTTTCCCTCAACCCAATTTGAGCAAATGTTGGGTAACTTTAGGTGCTGGACCCCGGACTCATTTCACCGGCATTATCACCTTCATCTCATTCAGACGCTAAATAACCAAAGATGTTGATAAAACGTCGTAAAATAACCCACGAAAAAAAAAACATGTGTTGTCCGACTGTTGTTCAGTTCGCGGCGGAGAGTTTCCACATTGTTCATAGGAGTCGAATACACAAGCGACTTCAAATGCCCCCACAAATAGAAGTCCAGTGGATTGAGATCTGGTGATCGTGAAGGCCAAGCAGTTCCACCTCGCCCTATCCATCGGCCACGGAATGTTGCATTAAGATGTCTACGTACATCCAGACTGAAATGTGTGCGAATTGAGCAACACTGTCGGATAATACGTGCTACACCAGGAATTTGGGAGCAGGTCCGGACGTCAATGCGACGAACTGCGGCGTATATTCAGGCAGGAGATGGACATTTTAAACAATTCCTGTAAACAAATGCATACAAACTGAAACATTAATCAACTAATACCTAAGTTTGTGTAGTGCACAATCATCCTCATAACCCCTATAGCTCGGCAACCAGGCATTTCCTGACCCATGTTCATAATATAATCTTTTTTTCTTCTCTACGTATGAGGAATCCATATCTGAAGTTTGGCCCACTATTTTCGTTACACCCTGTATAACGTGCATTTAGGCTGTACATGAATTTAACCTTAGATGATACGACGATATTTCTACCTATGTGAACATCCTTCAAGGGGATACGCAGTTACAAGAAAAGAGCAGTGTTCTTTCCATTCGTTGAAGACGTGATAAGAGAAAGGTGTCCGAGGAAACCGTAGAATGAATTCGCAAGACCTTAGCAAGAAGTCTGAAGAAGTCAATTCGTTTTGAACCACTCGCTTGTCCTCTACGCTCTCCAGGTCTTACCCCTCTGGATATTTTGCTGTGAGGTTTGTGAAGGACCAAATGTATCGGACACCTGTGGAGAACTTGAAGGATTTGTAATGCAATATTCTGCAGGCTATCGATAACGTAACACCGAAAATTTGACTTAATACCTGGTTGGAGATGAAGTAGCAGAGGTTGGACATCTGCTGTGCCACTGAGGGTGCACACATCGAACTTCTTTGAGTGTGACACAAAATTCATTAGTTTCTATACCACAAAACACAAGATTTGACATTGAATTGTGGCAACTTTTAAAATTCTGTTGAGACGTCCACATCGCCATGTTGTCGCTTTCTGATCATGATCACTACGCCAGAGCCACGGTGTGATACTTTTCTTAAATTGCCGCAAATATCATAAATACAAGGATTTCCTACCGTAATCTAATACAGCGAAAATTATTGGTGTTTTATTGGTAAATATACAACCCAGACATGCTGTATTTTGTTATACAGAAGTGGAGATGAATTGAAGATGTTGCAGGTGATATTGTCATGGCTCTGACATCCGAACTAGTCGGTTTTCTTGGTGGAATTATTGGTTTAGATATACGGAATTTATATCTTTTTTTGATACAATTTTAGCCTGCTTAGTCGTTAGAATTTTACTCTTAAAACAGTTGAAGGGCTTATATCAGACTGGAAGAGTTTTTGAGCGGCACTGTACCGCTGAAGTGTTCAGAGGGATTGTGACGGATCGGTGCACTTGGAAATTGTTTCCATGTCTGCGTAGTGAGTCAAGGACAGAGCATGACAGCGGCACAAAAGAAAGCAATAACAGGTGCGGGGTCAGCCACCCCCACCTGCTGACCTCCGCTTTAATCATCAAATTACATGGCACCAAAGTTCGATTCTCTACACGTTCTCTCATATATGTAGTGCATAGAGTCAGTGTGTGACACGTTCCCCAGTATCTCTTGGTACTCTTCATGCTTGCTTTGTTCTTACTCCGTTACCGTTACGTCATCATTACCAGAGCGAGGTTTTGTGGCGATTTTGTTATTTTCGTGAAAAATAGTTAAAATATTGTACTAATAGTTTAAAATTTGATAGTAATTTCGTGGATTTATTATTTTTATTTTACTTGATTATTTAACGACGCTGTATCAACTACTAGACTCTTTAACGTCGATGGATTTGGTGCTAGCGAGTTAGTATTTGGTGAGATAAGGCCGAGAATTCACCATAGATTACTTGACCTCGGAAAACCTCGGAAAAAATCAAACCTGGTAGTCAGCCAAAGCGGGAATCGAACCCACGCCTTTGCCCTGTAGGCCTAATGTCAGTCTTAATTAGCAATAATCTTAATACGGCATTGTATTTGCAACGTTCATGGCAAAATAAAGTTAATAATAATGATAATAATAAATAATAATAATACCCTTTGTAACTCAGTCTTATTGCTACTTAACTCAACTTTATATAAAAATTGAATTTAGAAAGAAAATTGTGTGAAAAATACTCAATCTCACACTTACTTTCATTCTTCAAACATCAGCATACAACGCGTGGCAACATTTTGGTCCTTCATATTTCCTGTCACCTGTACATTTATTTTTACTTTACCCCCACCTCATCTGAGTTGTATTAAAAAGGAAAAGTTTATGAAAATGCAGAAATCAATTATCGTATAGGCCATTGATAATTCCATTCCTACCAATACACTTTCAGCTAACAATTTCAAAACTAATGTGTTTCTTAAATAAATTAAATATTTAGAGAGATTTAATAACACCCAGCCGTCAATGACCCCGTAGGCCATTAATGAGAATAATATAATTCCAGATTATCACACATTCCCAAGTAATTTGTCTCCATATTCTTTTGTAGTTACCTTCTTCAAAGCTAATAGGCCTATGCGTATTATTTAAAATAATTTTAAATGCCCTTTTTATATGTCTTGATTATACACTTTTAACACATTTTATCACTTACAGTTAGTTATAACAAGAACTTTCATGTGTGAAGATGAAAACTAAATTGTAAATTACATAGTTGACTGGTTTCGGCTTCGTGTTAGCCATCTTCAGAACTAGTGAAGAAGCAAAGACCTCACTAGTTCTGACGATTGCTGACACTAGTCAGCTAGAAAATTTACGGCCTTTTTTTCGTTCGTTTTTGTCGTATAAATGAAGATCTTTTACGAAAATTTGCCTTCAAATAACTGCCATAAATTACTCACATTTGTGATAAAACATTCAATTCATCTCTCAGTCAGATTTCTCGATCACCGCTAATGAAAAAAAAAAACCGGTCCTGACCATTGTCGTGTTAAAATAAACCAAATAATTATGTCTACATCGACATAATTTTATAAGAAACAGTTCGTGCTGAGGATACTTGTTGCTATTAAACAAGGAGCCGTGGTGATATAAAATAGAATTCGCATACTGCCGTGTATCCCTGGCACAGGAAGTCTGCCCTATTAATTTCTCATTATAATAATATGAAGTATTGCGATTCTGTCGAACTCTGCAGTTTCGAGGTTATCACAGACATGCACGCTTTCATCACCTCTGATTCAGATGAAGTCGTTTCCGGTATGTCATCTGTCTATGTACTGTAGCTACAGCTTTTAACGTAAAATGATTCTGCGCTTGACATTCGAGATCACGTCATACTTTCCTTTAATACGGTATCGTCATTAATTACAGTAGGCCTTGGATGAGTAAAATTATTGCTTGTTTAAAACAAAGTAGTTTCGAATCCAGCCAGCCGTGATAAAACATGTAGCAGTAGCAGCAATAGCAGCAGCAGTTTTATTTTGCCTGACAGAGTTGTAGTCATAAGGCCTTCTCTTCCACTCAGTTGGGTTTAAATCATGTAGGCTATAGGAAATATACAGATCCTAGAACACATAAACAAAATACAAAACAATACAGAAGTAGACACCTAAGAGATTACATAAAATAAAGTGGACTGTTACATCTCTCAAGATCGGTTACATAAGATAATATAAGTGGGATATAACATGGAAATTGCTGGAGATAGTCATATATCAAAACACTAATAGACGCATGGGATACATAATGAGAATATAAACAAATTGAAATGAACTATACACTCTATATATATACTTACTTACTGGCTTTTAAGGAACCCGCAGGTTCATTTCCGCCATCACATAAGCCCGCCATTGGTTCCTATCCTGAGCAAAATTAATCCATTCTCTATCATCATATCCCAACTCCCTCAAATCCATTTTAATATTATCTTCCCATCTACGTCTCGGCCTCCCTAAAGGTCTTTTTCCCTCCGGCCTCCCAACTAACACTCTATATGCATTTCTGGATTCGCCCATACGTGCTACATGCCCTGCCCATCTCATACGTCTGGATTTAATGTTCCTAATTATGTCAGGTGAAGAATACAATGCATGCAGTTCTGTGTTGTGTAACTTTCTCCATTCTCCTGTAACTTCATCTCTCTTAGCCCCAAATATTTTCCTAAGCACCTTATTCTGAAACACCCTTAATCTCTGTTCCTCTCTCAAAGTGAGAGTCCAAGTTTCACAACCATACAGAACAACCGGTAATGTAACTGTTTTATAAATTCTAACTTTCAGATTTTTCGACAGCAGACTGGATGATAAAAGTTTCTCAACCGAATAATAACAGGCATTTCCCATATTTATTCTATGTTTAATTTCCTCCCGAGTATCATTTATATTTGTTACTGTTGCTCCCACTCGTGGCTACTTCCGTCATTGACTTCTAGCAGAATGTGGTGCCCACAAGTGGCGAGGTAACACGTTAAAGTACAGAGTGTCCAACATGCCCGACTGTCCAACAGACCCTAGTTTACCCTTTATATATAAATTTAAGAGAGCAGTGTATTATAATAAATGAGTGAAATAATTTTAGTTTTACCCTGAGATGTACAGAAATTTGATCTGAACAAATGTAACATTTTAAATTTCCTTTCCAGAATGAAAAGTTACATTTGTTCGGGTCAAAGGTGATAAAAAATTTAGAAATGCAACTGCATCAAGAACTCATAAACGACTATGTAGAAATAATGTTTTCCGTAACAAGAAATGAAATAAATTGTGTATGAAGGCAGTATTACATATTACTATATTAGTCCAATGAACGAAATATGTCATCATCATCTTCATCGTAAGTAGCAGCATTATGTTGTGATTTTCAATTTCTATCAAGCAGCAGTTGCTGCTATAGGCCACTAGTAGTTATTTTAAGAGGCATAGGACGTTGGTATCTGAATTTTCTCATGATGAAATTGACTGCAGCCTTCAAAACAATTGGTTTTAGGTATACTTAATGTTTTCTCCATGATAAGCCCTTGGTTGGTTCACCGTTACTCGCCAACATCCATATATATGATCAGAAAACTAGAAAAGCCGTTTGGCGGATATTCATTCAATTACCATAATCTACAGCTTGACTCATTTCCTGCAAGTTGTAAATATTTTAATAAACCAGTTCGCGAGTGTTGCAGGCTATCTCTTTGTTTTCTTTTCGGTCCGCCTCCCCGTGTGCATTGCCAGGAGGCCTTGAGACATTCCACCACCGAATTAATGCGGGCCTGCCACCCATGCCAGCTTGACAGATCTCGCCTGATTTAATGCGAATGAGGGCCGATTGACTGACGCATGTCTCTTCGCGTTTGTTTCAGATATACCGACTCAGGTGCCGCCTCTTACCCCTGGCACCAACAAGAAGATGACAGAGGCGCTCAAGGCGTCTTTCGCCTCGTGGGAGAAGGAACAGTTGCGGCTCAACATTGTCAAAGGTAAGGTTACAGAGGTTCCTTTACTTACTGTATCTAGGAAGTTTATTAAAGGAATTTTTCAATAGGTATTTCAAATTTTATATAACTTGCTACGCAGTCTTGAGAATTCGGAAACTTACTTTTTATAGAAAAAATTATAACTTTTTAATGTAAGCATTTAGTTGTTATAAATAGGCCTACCTGGAAAACCCAAATTGCATCGACAAAATTTAAACCTCGCTTAAGTCCTCATACACCGCTGAAATTCATTCTTTTAAACTAACATTTCCTAGCCACTCTTTTTTAAATTTCTGAACGAATGACACTTTATGTTTTCCCATGATAAAAGTTACCGAAATCACAACAGAAGCGCTATCACAGCAACTATTCTTTAAAAGAAAGATTACTGTAGCCAAATGTTACTGCAATTGCAGAATAGCTGCAACTGTTCACTGGCCACCCGCTATCATTGCATACAAACAACCTTCAATTTATTTTTCCTTTCTTGATTTTGGATAATTCAAGAGAAGCGCAGAACTAAGTAATCGAACATTTTTCAAACTGAGGTACTGTTGCCAATTGTTGTTGTGACTTATTTACTGGAATTCTCTCCAGAGTTGCCATATTTCTGACTTCGAAAACAGAGGTATAAAACAACACTACACAAGAATCCCCGATTCAGTGGGAAGCCATCGAAGTTGGCAACACTGATGACGAAGGTACACGAAATAGCGAAATTCTGTATATTTAAATATAGCCTGTCATAACAATGGTTCCCCCACCAAATAGTCTACTCCTTCACGGATGTAAATATGTATTCTGGTTATCTATACGAGTTATCTTGTGAAATTAACGCAGAAAATAGAGCCGAAAGTGTTTCTTCTTCTTCTGTACAAGTCTAAAATGTACTGTAAGAATTAATACAAGTTTCTGGCTATAAATAATTTTAAAGTCGGTAAGACCACCTGGTATAGAGCATTATTGAAAACCTTAGTAAATAACTTTTGTTCGTTTCGGAGATTTTCAAAATAGAATATTATTTTGCAATCTCCCATTCTATGGTTAAAAAAAGGCATATGATTCCGCAGTAGGCTACTGTTCGGTACTGCAAAAGCAAGTAATATCTCAAAAATTCTCGGTATGAAATCACTAATAACTGTATTTATTTTGAATACCCGACTGATTTTCGTAGACAGTATTACAAGCGATTCATAGCATTGTATGTTAATAGATATGTCTAATGAATTTATGAATATCTTCTGAATGACAGTTCAAGGGAATGAACTACAGACAGGAATATCATTAGTGACCTAAGAAAGAACTGAATTGTAACTACACGCTTGGAACGCGTTACGAGAAATAAACATTCACGACAGCTGAAATTGAAATAGACGATTTGTCTTCATAATATAATATTTGTACACAACGCGCAACATTTTTGCTTATTTGAAGTGCAACTATAATAAGCAGCTAGGTAAGACTCCAGGTTTTAAGTGTAATATGTCTTATAGTTATTAGCGAAATTCTACTGTACACAAAATTCCCAATTCTCTGTTTTGTACCCAACATTTTGTTATCCAAGTTTAATGCGCTTTGTTTAGGTAATTTGACTTCAAGCACAGTTTTACAGTTCGTATGGTCAGTAGACTTCTAGGCTACCGGACTCAGTGGTTTCAATTAATCTTTAATATATGGACGTTTCTGAGAGCTTGAGTTTTTAGTTTATACCTTGCTTTGCAAACCAGACGGTGTTTTTAATTTTAGCAGTTTACCACGGCGGAAACAGTAATGGACTTGCTGCTAGCTATACAAGCTTAAACCTGTTGAAAAGTATCGCGCAGGGCACACTTTGCCCTGTTCACACTTCGGTAATTAAATTAAGCCAATTTGTTAATGCTGTAAGTTATAAATTTGCGCTATGTGTTAAACATTCAACTGTTTTGATCGATAAGTTACGGTTGCTATGATACTCTTTGCTTATGTAAGAATTCACAAGCGAGTGCGAGTGATATGCAACTACTCTCTGATAACTGTGTGATGAGAAGATCTTCCGTTCATAAGTAAGTGATTTTTCATCGAGTGTAATATTTTTGTTGAGTTTATTAATACACGTTTTAAATGCGAGATCGTTTCGCGACTATTGACATCCTTGTTGTTACAATTAACTGCTCCCATCTGTCGGCACGTCTGCAAACCATGTACTGTCAGTAAGAATTTATATCTTGCGAAACATTATCTGTAATTTGTTATGTAAATCGGAACAAATCCGGGATTTATTTATTTATTTATTTATTTATTCTGCTAGTAATTGTAACATAAAATATAATATATACAGAAATACTTTAGCTCGCCCCTGAAAGAGTAGAACTCGTGCTCAGTGGCGGATTCCTGAATTGAAATTAAGAAGTATATAATACAATTTGTCTTATGTCTACTATGCAATTAGAATATATAAATTTACAATTTTTCAATTTTTATAAAATCGATACATAACTTTTTTAATTTAATACTAGAACTATTAGAATTGAGAAGAAAATCCATTATTTCAATTATTATATGCATCATACCAGCTTTTTCCACCAAAAAGTAAAACTATTCATCTGCATAAGAATAATGAACACCATTGTATTGTTGTAAGTCAATTTTTAATAAGTCATTAATATATATTGAAAATAAAATAGGGCCTAGAACTGTGCCTTGGGGAACACCTATAATAATAATTGAAGGTTCACTTGAATAATTTACCTTTTTAAGTACTAATTAGATATGTCTAATTAGATTCCTAGTTATTTTATAACTAGATTCCAAGTTATTTTATTACTATATTCCTAATTACTTTATTACTAGATTCCTAGATATTTTATAACTAGATTCCTAGTTATTTTATAACTATAACTAGATTTATAGATATATTATAACTAGATCCCTTGTTATTTTATAGTTAGATCCCTAGATTTTTATAAATATCTTAATCATTTTGTAACTAGATACCTTGATATTTTGTTAATAGTTTCCTTATTAATTTATAACTAGATTCCTAGTTATTTTGTAACCAGATTCTTACGTATTTTGTAACTAGTTTCCTAAGTATTTTGTAACTAGATTACTACATTTTTATAACTAGATTCCCACTTATTTCATAACTAGATTCCTACGTATTTTATAACTACCTGTAGATTCCTAGTTATTTTATGATCGATGAAACCACTAAAATCCCAATCAGATTTGCCGGCACCGAGATTTGAACCCGAGATCTCCCGAATGCAATCACTGAGCCAATCTCCGCCGTAACGTAATATTGTTCAGATAGAAAATTTATGAAACTTTTTGACACATGTTCTAGAAAATTAAAGTTCTTTCTAGATTTTTTAACCGTGGCATAATGTTTATCTACGAGGGTACACTATAATGAAAGCATACACCAGGTTTAGGTGTAACAACCTTGAACAGCAATTATTCAGACACTATAGGAGATAGCCGGTACAGCCCCATGTGTAAGTGAAAGAATAAATAAAAAGCTTTCTGTCTAGGCCTATGCATTTTTTTGTACTTTCATTATTACATTCTTTATTACCCTCTTAACAAAGACATGCAACAGTTTTATATAATTTGAACACATTAAGGAGCCTTTAGCTTACAGACTTTGAGAGATACAGTATATACATATTGCGAGTAAATGCATAATAAAGCACGGACGCTCAGAATCTACTGTCAGAGTTTAGTTACCTATAATAGTTTTCGGGTTTTTGGCCCAAGAATTGGTAATTATCTTGGAATGATATTCAATGTGACGTAACCAAGCTATGAAATGGCTACTCGAAGCAAACAAGCATTAGGCTGCTAGAATGTATGCGAGAATATCGAGGGTCATGAGGCAGAGCGACGTTGTATTTCCCAATATCTTCACAAAATTTGACAATGTGAGCAGTTAATTTCAGATAAAATATCTGTCGGAGAGAGTCGATTTAAAAGCAGGGATCAGGCCATGACAGATTGAGTTAATACAATAAGCCTACTCCTTTTTTTATAGAAATCAATCAGTGAAGTTCATGAATAAGTGTAATTACTGTAGCGATGTGGGGCTAATCGTGTAATGTACAGTAATTCTTTTAACTTTTTTTTCAAATCGAACGCAGAAAATTGGAGTGAGACAAGTGACCAGCAGGCTTGGCGCCCACATAGACACCTCCTCTCAAATCCAATTTCCCTTCTAATGACGCGTTTTTGCATACTTTTTAATTGTTTCTCCTTCTATTTCCCGATTTATTCATTCACTAATATTAATTAAATTATTCATTTATTCATTTGTGTAATGTATAAATATAATTAAACCCAATTTCCCTTCTAATGACGCGTTTTTGCATACTTTTTAATCGTTTCACCTTCTATTTCCCGATTTATTCATTCACTAATATTAATTAAATTATTCATTTATCATTCGTGCCTAATGAATAAATAAATATAATTAAAATAAAAGTGGTTCATTCTATTTAAATTTTAATCGAAATTGTTATCCAACGTTAACTTGCAAACTGCGGGTGGATTCCTGTCGTTTTCTCACTTTCAAACATATTACCTCCTCCCAAATGCTCCATTTTCGTGCACCTTACCATAGATTCAGACTATTGATGTGACAGACAATGCACAATTCTCGTTGATGTTTTTTTGTTTTGGAATGGTTTCCCAATTATTTCTTCTTTGCTTAATTGTCATAGAGATGGTGCGTCTCTGGTTACTTCCCACGATATAATTAAAATTCAACGCCTGATATGTATGCTCTGAGGTGCGACAGTTGTGCTAGAGAAGTTGCCGCCACTTGGCGGCGCGATTACATTGATATTTTTCTGGCAATACAGCAACCTGCAAGCTCCCGGTAGCTGTAGATGTAGAATTTGTCTTCATACTTAACCAACCAAAGATGAAACGAAGTTCGACCATACTCAACTACAGAGCCATCATAATATCGTTAGGGTGGCAGTGATGGTAATTATGGATGTTAAGATTTCGGTAATGGTTGTTTTGTTGTTGACTGTGATTGTTGATAGTAATACTGTAATAATAATAATAATAATAATAATAATAATAATAATAATAAATATAATATAATTTATTCAGCTCTTTTAAACACAGTTTAAAATTATACAATTTATAATTAGCTTAGTCCCGAAAAACTCAAAACTTGTGCTCGGAAGTGTTCTTGGAAACGTAGAATTAAAATTATATACACTAGCACATTAAAATCATATATAAATGCAAAATAGCGTACAGTCTTAGAAGAAAGTTTTGTCGCTCAGATATTTTAGGCAGGGCGCATGATCAGAGGAAGAGCTACCTGGTTCACAAGAGAACGACTAGTTGAGTTAATAAAATTAGTTTTGTTTCGTTGTATGTCTGATCATGCGCACTGTCTCCTTTCTGGGACTCATGAAGTATCTGTGCGACAAAACTTATTTCTAAGACTGTACATTACAAAATGAAATAAAATTAATTATAACATAAGAATGAGGAAATATTATTCGTAATTTTTTTTTTACTTGGTTAGACTATTTAATGACGATGTATCAACTACTGGGTTATTTAGCGTCGATGGGATTGGTGATAGTGAGGTGGTATTTGGCGAGATGAGACCGAGGATTCGCCATAGATAACCTGACATTCGCCTTGCAGTTTGGCAAAACCTAAAAAATACATCCAGATAATCGGCCCAAGCGGGAATCGAACCCACGCCTGAGCGAATCTCCAGATCGGCGGGCAAGCGCCTTAGCCGACTGAGCTACGGCTGTGGCTCACTCCTTTTTTAAACCAAAAATCGTTCATTAATGCTAGGTGAGGGTAATTATGCGTCGATGGGATTGGTGATAGTGAGATGGTATATGGCGAGATGAGACCGAGGATTCGCCATAAATTACCTGACATTCGCCTTGCAGTTTGGCAAAACCTAAAAAACTCATCCAGATAATCGGCCCAAGCGGGAATCGAACTCACGCCTGAGCGCATCTCCAGATCGGTGGGCAAGCGCCTTAGCCGACTGAGCTACGGCTGTGGCTCACTCCTTTTTTAAACCCAAAATTGTTCATTAATGCTAGGTGAGTAATTATGCGTCGATGGGATTGGTGATAGTGAGATGGTATTTGGCGAGATGAGACCGAGAATTCGCCATAGATTACCGACATTCGTCTTACACTTTGGCAAAACCTAAAAAAAAACCAACCAGGTAATCGGCCCAAGCGGGAATTGAATCCACGCCCGAGCGCATTTCCAGATCTGCTGACAAGCGCCTTAGCCGACTGAGCTACGCTGGTCGCTCACTCCTTTTTTAAATCCAAAATCGTTCATTAATGCTAGGTGAGGGTAATTATTAATAAAATAATTATTGTATAGTCTTGGGCTGGAATTAGAGCCATGTCTCAGAAAGTGAAAGTGGTTATTGTGGTTTCGATGTAGACCTATCTATAAGTTAATTACCGACTTTGTATACCCTACCATACCATAGTATCATACACCAATGCAAGATGTTAGACTTACTGTATGGGACTTGGCTGTGCTATAACACCCGTGTACATCTCGCTGGATTGTACTTAATAGTCCCAAAGAACCCACTTCAAGAATTAAGGCTGTATTTCAGCACATTGAGTTGTGAACGCCTGTCGGTCAGCGTGGCCCAGGTCCAAGTAGTAGACATCCTGTTTCCGACACGGCACACTGCAAACAGTAAAAATACCGTCAGACAGATCACACATGGTCCCCAGTAGCTTTCAACTGTTTTTCCTAGTTGCGCTTACATAGTTCCAGGTTTACATGTCTGCATGACTCCTATACTGTCTACAAAAAAAACAGAAGAGTTGGTATTAATATTACTGTATTGTCATTATTACTACTGTCATTATTATTTATGACTAGGGGCGGTGTTGATGACCTAAAAATCTACTTAAAATGATCAATAAAATGTCTTTAAAATAATGGAAAAATTACATAAAATTAAAACAAAATGACATTTAAATATTATTCACCTCAGGCCTACTCGCACCACAACTTCTTAAAAAATAGTCACCTTGTTTCAATGACTGCCCTGCAAATGTCGAAGAAGGAGGCAACTTCCTGGAACTTGACTAAGATAAAGGAAAAGAACATGCAACAAAATGAAAGTTTTAAGAGTAAACTATAGATTTTAATCAGGTTTAACAATGTGTCTCAATGAGGGGTGGTCCATGTCAGTGCCTTCATTCTCCGTCTCCTCCTCCTTGTGCTCTTCACTTTTGTTACCAGACCTTCCAGATCGGGGAGTGTAAATGATAAAACAAATTGTGGGCGCAGCGTGCATTCATGTAATCTTTGTGTTAAAAATAGTTTGTACTATAATACATCCCTTCCGAACCATATTGGGGACACAACGTCCTATTGTCCAGGAAACGGTGTAAAATTTCCCCCTTTCCAAACAAATTCTAAAGACACCCTCGTACCAACAAAAGAACAGTAGCGGTCAAAGCCCTCACTTAAACTAAGATGTTGTCAAGCATTTTATATTAGGCCTACTTCTGTTGTGTGAGATGTAGCCTTCTGTGAAATGAGAGATGGACTTTAGAGTTTGTTCCAAACTATAAAACTCAAACTTCACTGTTATTCACTTATTCATTAGATAATCATCTACTTAATTATAAGTAATTATAATTACTAGTAGGACCTACTATTGATCTGTTTGCTTAGAAAAAGATTTAACAGGCCTATATGTAAAGAAGGAAGTAAAAGCATTCAGAATGTCTAAAAGTTCTTCAAAATATTAAAAATGATCAAAAAATTCCGGAAAAAAAAAATAAAAATGATCTATTAGTTCAAAAACGTAATAAAAATGCAATACAAGAAACTTTGCGTTGATATTAACATAGAAAGGATTTATATATTAATAGGAGTCGTCCTAATGTGAAACATAAGAAGATGACTTTTCATCAACATCCGCCCCCTATCTATGACAAATCACAAGTTCAGGTAACTTTATTTTGCGGTATATATGCCAGGTTTGTAGTTTGTAGAATATGACATGTATTCTGGTTTACAAATTGAAGTGGTTCACATTATCTCGCCACTGAAATTACATAAATCTACAACGTTTCTTTTGAAATAAATGTAATTATAATTAGCCTATTGGGTAGTGGTTATATTGCAACTTTCCAGTGACCTCCTGTAACCAATCCCTTGCGGCCGTTCATTGGCCAAGAGTAAAATAAATGCTTTTCTCAGTGTGCTTCCTTCGAAGTTGTGCTTGATTGTCATTGGACGGAGAGCTAATGCAGACCAATTAAAGGTAAAAGTAACCGTATACGCGCTACGTGCATTCCCACACTTTCTTGACCTCGGCACTAGAAGGAGGTGACGTGGTCGGAAAACACTCGGTACTGAATTTCTAGGAGTCTGAGTGGACATCAAACCCATTCCATAACGTGCGTCAAGTTGGAAAACACTTCCACTGAATTTAATCCTAATCTTCGCTGTATGCCTCACTACCCAATCACAATAGTTTCACTTTTTTTTGGTCAAGAATCCTAACCTAACCCTCGCAAAACTTTTTCGAAATTGCACAGAGGAAAGTTAAAGTCAGCAGTTAAATTAATTACGGGGAATAGACTTACGAATCATCTTCAAAAAACGAGTCTCTTTCAAGAAGATTCCATCTGTAGATTTCGTACCCAGCAGTACGAAACTCTGATCCCAGAAAAGAGGAAAATTCAACTATTTGGAGCTCCTCTGTTGGACAGCTGAAGATCATCTGGACCTCTCTAAGGATACAGTGCCTGAATATAAGAGTTCATAAACGCTTAACAAAACTTTTATAGCTACTATTGCTATTACAATACAATTACATTACTACTATTACATTAGGCCTACCATTACGTCCGCCGAGTTAGCTGCGTGGTAGTATGTCTGCCTCCAGACTAACCGGCCCGGGTTCAATTCCCGGCGGGATCAGAAATGTTCTTGTAAAATTTCTACCTCGGGACTAGGAGAGATGGCGATGCACAACTTCTAATGCACCCAAATCTCTCTGCAGTGCATATAACACTGTTGATAGTGGTTCGTCCGTCGGATGGGGACGTTAAGCCTGGCGGCCCCCTTAGTGCTATTCGACAGGAGTAGGCTACGTGCCGGCACCGGGTTTTCCCTTCTCCCTTCCTCACATTCATTATCATCCTCACCCATTCCCTACACTACACTTAACATACACTCACCCTAGTACACCACATAACTCTTCACAGATACACATCACGGATAACGTGGCTCGCCGAAGTGGTGTGCAATTTGAAAATGTGTCACATTCTGCCATCTATCCGCAGTATGCGGAACCCTTATCACGCAAAGTGAATTGGGTAGGCATTAGATACACACACATTACTATTACTACAACTGAATTATTGCTACAAGTGCCACAACTATCTCTTGCGGTGAGTGCACCGCTGTGGAGTAGGCCTAGCTGTTAGCATGTCTGACTATGAAACACATGAATTTAAGAGATTAAACAAAATTGCAACATCTGAAAGTGAATTCAGACGAAACTCTGGGCGAATTAATAGTCTATTCTTTAGCCAACAGAAAAATTTCCTTTTTTATTTTTTATCAGATCTATTATTGTTGTTGTTGTTGTTATTATTATTATTATTATTATTATTATTATTATTATTATTATTATTATTATTATTATTTTAATTTTTCTCATCTTTTGCTATTTTTGGTGAAAATGCGCCTAAATTAGTAATCTCTTATTCTTTTCTTATTTTATGAAGCAATGTCATATTGTGATGTCATCTTACTTGTTTAACACGTCAGCAATTGACAGTCAGTTGACAAGCTTGTCAAAAAAAATTTAAGAAACAAAATGTATTGAACTTGTCACTCATCTTTGAGTTTCTTATGAATTTGATATTAGTCAAAGACGTCGTTTTAAGAAAGAAGCTGCAGGAGTAACAAGTTCTTTGTCGTAATACACTGCTTAATCTTGATGTAAAATTGAAACGAGAAGTATACAAGACAGAAAGCGTAGGTCGAAGCGACATGTTTTTTACCACAGGAAACTCAAAACTACGCAACACTTCTTGTAGTACTTTTTTAATAAAACTGTGTACTTTATTTCCATTTGTAATGTAATAATATTTAGTGCTGTGAAGTGACTATCCAAGGGAATATATTACAGCTACCTTACGGACCGCATGAAGGAAGCAGATAGCGGGTGGTTAAAAGTGCAGCTTATGTATTAAATCGGACGCACTGCAAGAATTGATTTCAGTTTTCAGAGATATGACCCAGCTGTCGAAACACCAGACCTGTGATCAACGTAACTACAGACGTGGGGAAGAGTGTAATAATAATAATTTATTTAATAATTTATTTATTTAATCTGGCAGGGCTAAGGCCAGTAGGCCTTCTCTTCCGCCCAGCCAGACTCTAATTCTAATTGAATACAATTGGTTACATAGTTATTACATTAATATCTAGCATGTATTCATGAAATGAAATGAAATGAAATGAAGTTGGAATGAAATTTCGGGAGAGTGCACTATGACCTAGCACTGAAACCTTACGGTCTATTGCGCTAACACCCAAGCTAGACGCATTTCCAAACGCACACTGGCTGACTACTCTAATGTTCACTGCGTACCCAACTTTCGAGCAGACAACTCCCCTCTTCTCTAGGCCAGCCTTCTCTGCGTCGCCAGCCGGCGTTCGAGGAATGCTATGGAATGATGACGGAATGAAGAAATATTTACGGAATTATGTACATGCCTAATATGGGGAAATGGAAGAACTCCGAGAAAAAAACCAACTTCGACCTTGTTCGCCACAAGTGTGACTATGGATTTTTCAATAAAAAATCCCAGACCTAACCGGAACTCGAACCAGGCTGAAGGTCTGACCACTCAACCACTGCAGGGGTAGTGTGTATGGGCTATTCCATATGAAATCGATCAGTAGAAAACCTCGCATTTTTTAAATACTCTAATTGTTTCCCTATTTATGCAAGGTCCTGAGGAGAGTGCATTTTCAAAAATATACTATCGAAAGTCAAACGGTTTTCACACTATTGAACGACAAATTTAGCGTATTTTATAAAAACAAGCCTCTTTCAGCGCTCAGAACTCTGGAACCATTTACTGCAGAACATTAAACGGGAGCTCATTTTGAAGCTGACATTTGGTGGGTTATGATAAGAAGTAATCATTATTTTTATTGTATACAGAGAGACAGATAATCTGGTTTTACTTACTTTTAGGCTTTTTGCCCATTTGTAAAAATGTAAAAAATATTGAGAAAAAACCTTGCATTATTAAGAGGGATCAGAATTGTTTGCTTAGTGGCTCGGCAATAAGTTTCGAGGGTATTAAATAAATTATTTTCACACGCGTAGACTTGAACGGCGCAGTACCGCACGCACTGGCCGAGAGCTGAAGATAAGCGAGCGTTGGGCGTCATTTTACTCCTGTGTTTATGAAAACTTGGTTGAGTGGAAGAGAAGGCCTGATGGCCTTAACTCTGCCAGGGAAAATAAAACTATTATTATTATTATTATTATTATTATTATTATTATTATTATTATTATTATTCTAAAGCTAGCCCAGCTATGCGCTACTAGACGAAACATCACGTGTTTATGTTTCCTGGCCTTGCTTGCCTCGGCTAGCTCCCGCCTCACAGTCAGCTGGTTAGTTCACGCGCGTACTATTTATTTTCTTTATTTGATATTTTCAATACTTTCTTATCAACGGTGCACCAGTAAAAATATGTTTATATGTACTTTGAATGCGTTATTTAACCATATGTTTTAAAAATATTTTTTCGTGGGCAAAGGCGTCTTAATGAATAAAAATCTAAATTTCTCCATTTCCATAAAAAGTAAGAACAACCGTTTAGATGTCAATATAAACTTTAATTTCTCAGCATCAAAATAAACCATGATTTTGATCATTGGGTGAAAGAATTTCGGAGCCACAACAGTTTAAAGTTGCTAATTTTATGAAAAGTCGATAAATTTAAATATTTTTAATTTAAACACTATGAAATTCTGATGCCTCAAACTTTGCACAAAGCATTGTATCACAGTTCTCAACGGACAGAAAAAGTTTCATTGTATTTAAAAATTGCAAGATCAATTTTCTCTATATTTCGGTCGATTTGAGATGGAATAGCCCGTATACATAATTAACTTTATTTTGAATACATCTGATATAGGTGTCCTTCAAGATCTTAGCACTTCCTCAGTCTTTGTAAGGTACGTTAATCCACCTTCTTTATGCAAATCTGGCTTTCAGATAAAGGTGCCTGTGTAGCAGACTTGAATAATTTCCCCCAGTACAATTTTTCCTTTGAAATTATCCACCTCCTTTACGTTGTTCTGTTACTACATTCGAGGATTATTGTTATTCCTACAAAATATAGCCTGTGTAGTTTATACTATCGTTCATTGCGCATTTCCTTCTCGTCATGGCGCTACCTCAGTTCCAAGGATATTACTTATGTGGTCGTAGAAGGCACGTTCTGGTTGTATGAATTACTCATAAATAATTCATAGCTGCGAACAATGGCATCCCACCCTTCATGCTCGAGAATTCACCCCTCGCGTGTGGTTGCTTCCCCCGACATGTGTTTGTACAGGAGAGCAACAAGTGGGGCGCAACAGTTGGCAAGCACCCGGCTGCTCCGCAGCCCGCCAGACGTGATTTGCGCTTATCGCCTGCTTTTGTTTCGCTCCGTAGCGTCGCAGCAATCTTTGTAGACCTGAAACAGCAGAGTAGCAACTCTTGTCAGTAGATGGCTCTGACAACAATTAATACAAATGAAGTACTTAGTCGGTTAAGCATGTTTGCAGTGGAGTCTCGAATTATTATACACAGCAATTGTAAGTCAAAAAATGGTCTGTAGGAGTTACTAGAATTATTCACAATTTCTACATTAATGTGATTGATGAGAAAGTCATAAAATTAATAGCTATTCTATTGTCATATCATTGTGTCTATGTCATTAGTATCATTAGCCCTTAAATTCACAAAGTATCCTAAAAAAAATTAGTAGGAAAATTAAATTTAACCAAAATTTCACAATACTATAATATTGTACAACATATAAAATATGCACATTGCGATAGTTGTTTTCTTTACAGTCCGACACGGTTTAATAAACTAGTGTGAGAAATGAAGTTTTGCCAATTTAAGGGTTAAATTACGCAAGTCTAGTCTTTCAGGTAAGGCTCCCTGTAAAGCAGATTTGAATAATTTCAAGGGAAAAATTGTTCTGGGGCCGGGTATCGATCCCGGGACTTCTGGTTGAACGTACCAGCGCTCTGCCACTTAGCTACCCGGGAACTCCACCCGACACCGTCTCAAGGGTTAAATTGTCTTCTTCCGTGGTAGAGCGTAAAGCTGCACTTTACCCACTGTTATCAATGCACAAGGTAAGCCTTTAAGACACTAGTGCGTAAAAAAGTAAGTAATCACTTTACGCACTTACTTACTTACTTACTTACTTACTTACTTACTTACTTACTTACTTACTTACTTACTTACTTACTTACTTACTAGCTTTTAAGGAACCCGGAGGTTCATTGCCGCCCTCACATAAGCCCGCCATTGGTCCCTATCCTGAGCAAGATTAATCCAGTCTCTACCATCATATCCTACCTCCCTCAAATCCATTTTAATATTATCTTCCCATCTACGTCTCGGCCTCCCCAAAGGTCTTTTCCCCTCTGGCCTCCCAATTAACACTCTATATGCATTTCGCCCATACGTGCTACATGCCCTGCCCATCTCAAACGTCTAGATTTAATGTTCCTAATTATGTCAGGTGAAGGATACAATGCGTGCAGCTCTGCGTTGTGTAACTTTCTCCATTCTCCTGTAACTTCATCCCTTTTAGCCCCAAATATTTTCTTAAGAACCTTATTCTCAAAAACCCTCAATCTCTGTTCCTCTCTCAAAGTGAGAGTTCAAGTTTCACAGCCATACAGAACAACCGGTAATATAACTGTTTTATAAATTCTAATTTTCAGATTTTTTGACAGCAGACTAGATGACAAAAGCTTCTCAACCGAATAATAACAGGCACATCCCATATTTATTCTGTGTTTAATTTCCTCCCGAGTATCATTTATATTTGTTACTGTTGCTCCAAGATATTTGAATTTTTCCACCTCTTCGAAGGATAAATCTACAATATTCTGATCACGAGACATAATCATATACTTAGTCTTTTCGAGATTTACTTCCAACCACTGAAATCCTTCTAAATCTAAATCCTTGTACACACGCTGTTCAATGCTTACATTGTGGTTTCTGAATATGGAAAATCAATTTTTTAAACCCAATTCGAGTTGTGAGGTTTCCGCTCGAAGAATATGTGATAATACAGCAAGTGTCAGGTAGTCTACTGCGAATCCTGGACCTTAGCTCTCTAAATAAAATTTTGCTATCGCCATTTTCATCGACACTGTAGTAGATACAGCATAGTTAAATAACCAATTAAAAATAAAATGCTAGAACTTGAAAACATACTAAACACTGTAATTTGTGGTCCTTCTTCTATACCTATAAAAAAAATCATCTGGTAAGATGTTAAAAAACAGTAAATATTCCATCCTCAGTCTTTTCGAGATTTACTTCCAACCCTATCTCTTTACTTGCTTCAAGTAGAATTTCCGCGTTTTCCCTAATCGTTTGAGGATTTTCTCCTAACATATTCACGTCATCTGCATAGACAAGAAGCTTATGTAACCCGTTCAATTCTAAACCCTCTGTGTTATCCTGAACTTTCCTAATAGCATATTCTACAGCGAAGTTAAAAAGTAAAGGTGATAGTGCATCTGCCTGCTTTAGCCCGCAGTGAATTGGAAAAGCATCAGATAGAAACTGGCCTATACGGACTCTGCTGTAAGTTTCACTAAGACACATTTTAATTAATCGAACTAGTTTCTTGGGAATACCAAATTCAATAAGAATATTATATAAAACTTCTCTCTTAACCGAGTCATACGCCTTTTTGAAATCTATGAATAACTGATGTACTGTACCCTTATACTCGAATACAAAAAATGTGATCAGTAGTCTATTACGCCTGAAACCACACTGATGATCCCCAATAATTTCATCTACATATGGAGTTAATCTTCTCAAAAGGATATTCGGCAAAATTTTGTACGACGTCAACAAAAGTGATATTCCTCGAAAGTTTCTACAGTTAGTCTTGTCCCCCTTCTTAAAAATAGGTACGATTATGGACTCCTTCCATTGTTCTGGTACAGTTTCCTTCTCCCAAATTGCAAGTACAAGTTTATAAATTTCGCTAGATAATACGCTTCCTCCCTCTTGTATTAATTCTGCTGGAATGTGATCAATACCTGGAGACTTGTACTTTTTCAGATTTTCTATCTCAATTTCGACTTCAGAAAGTGTGGGTTCCGGTACAAATGGCTCAGCAGTTTGTATTTGAATTTCGTTCCGATCATTTCTACTTGGCCTATCACTTAACGCACTGCTATTCATTTTACGCACTGGAAAATAAAATGCAATATTCAGTGTACAAACTTCATTCAATAAGAAACTAATGCATTACCTTAATTTTTCATGACATAAATTTGAACTCAATTTTTCTAGGAAATTAGGGCCCTGTCGCTATTTTCGGAAATAATAATTTGGACATAGTTTGCAATGGTAAATTGAGTGGTGGCTTACATATGCGCGAATTATTGTTGACATTGTATTTAGAATTAATATAATGTGTAATATAATTGGTTTAAATTATTATATAGCGATTATTAAATTTTTTATGCTCGAACATGCCGAAATGTAGTAATTATACACCTGGTAGCAGTACTTTAATGCATGTCATTAAAGTGCACCTATTCATTAAAGTTCAGGTTTTCGATTATTCTCGTATATGCAATCGAAAGATAACGAGGGAAACGTCACGGAGGCTGGAAATCCAATACTGTCGTAGAAGATTGTGTTCTGTTACTATAATAATTAGCGTTAATTGTAAATAATATTCAAATAAATTCAGTTTGTCATCTCGTTTTTCAATTCTTAATCAATTTCCTGGTTATACCAAAATTAGTTCATGTTATTCTCTACACCAAGGTCAATGACATTATTGTTCCTTGGAAAAAATCAATACTTTCGCGTCTGCGCATAACTCACACGAGCGATGCTCAAGGTCACTTCCGATCTTGAGTCAGATACAAATAAAATGATACTTCTGAATAATTTCAAGTTAGAAATATGGTCGAGCATAAAAAGTCGTATGAAACTTGCCTATAATGGTAATTAAGACGCTCGTATGAAAATTATGAAACTCGCTTGCGCTCGTTTCATAAACAAACATACTCGCATCTTAATTACTATCATTATAGGCTCGTTGCGTAATGTACTATAATGTACTCGTATGTTAAGTCTGTAAGTAACATACCTTTTAGACCCTCTTTTATTGCATTTACGATATGGTGATATTTTGGCTACTTTTTGTTCCACAGTTGACTGCAGTGGAAAGAAAAAAACCTAAAAACCCTGTTTTATGACAGAGATGTGCTAAACTTAGTTTTTTTTAACACTTTCACCTGTAACTGTTTTAATGAAGAAAATTTTCCAAAAAAAAGTTTCATACGATCTTATCCATAGATCTGTTCCGATCAATTCCAATAATATACCCAGGGCAGCTACCTGTTTCAACTCGGCCTACTATAAAGGCATATTCCATGAGATACTGCAGGCCTATGTAATAGGTATTCAAAATGCAAATAATTATTTTGGAATGCTGGTGTAGGCTGGCTGTAGGCCTATAATTTTATAATTCAGTTTCTGCAGCATGGGCATGAATTATCGCAATAATCCTGTGCGAACTGAAATCAGATGTTTCATGATGAGATATGGAATTTCCAGTGGTTTTTCTTTTTCAGGTTTTCTTCATTGTTCAGTAGTATACATATCAACTCGCATTAATTTATAAATTAATATTTATTATTATTTATAAATTAATATTAATATTTATTAAGTAGCTTATGTATTAGACTATTTCTATTGACCTTTGAGTTTGTTTTCAGCTTGCTTTGAAGGTTAATATGGCAATGATATGCACTGTGAAACATAGGTCATGATCATGACCCAACAAAACATTCAGCAATGTAAATAAAGGCGATAGAGACGTGTCATGCCAGTGGCCAAAATCTGAATTGCAATATACGAATGATAAAATTAAAATTTCATTGATATTTATTGCTACTACAAACTCCAACATTTATATCTTGCACTCAGATCATTTTCAGCTGTCAAAAAAGTGTGCCACATACAATTTTTATTTTTACACCTCTCTGTATAATTGAAGAAGTGGATTCCATACTCGCGTAAGTCAGAATGACAAGCTATGAGAAAATGATATGACTGATTAAACAAATTTGACGCTCCTAGTACCTGCATATTTTATTTTATTACGTAGTTGAATTTGTTTTGACACTTCTGTGAAGTATTTAGAGTCACTATGCTTGTAATAATAATAATAATAATAATAATAATAATAATAATAATAATAATAATAATAATAATAATGTGACATACTGTTATTGAAACTTATCTAACTTACCAGTTAATCTGAATACATTAGAAATGTAAAAATAATTACTTAGGACTGTAATTTATGAAGTAAAAATACAATTATTTAGATATTTAAATATAATCACTGTTCAACATATGAAGAGAAAATCAGTTCAATAAACTAGTCTGAAAAAACTCAAATTATTAATTATTTCTTACGAGTATTACATTTTTAATACCTAATGTAATTTATTATGGCTGTTAAATCAGGTAATTGTGGACTTTAATTTTAAAAGACGATACCGTCCGACAGGTGTAGATATAGGTATAGATTTAATGAACTTAGTGTTCTTAAATGAATGTAAGTCAAGACTTAAGAGACTCTGGAAAATAAACTTACATAGGTATATATGGGCATGCAAAGAATTAATTAAAACGTGAAAAAAAAAACAACTTAAAATATTTTGAGAAGGAGCAAATTTTATGTCTTGAATCATCCCTTTCACATAAACCATAGTTCCGTAATGCTGAACTCGGGGAGGGAAGATAGCTTCTTAGACTATTTCCTCGGCATAATGCTTCTCCCGATATTTAATTTCGGTATAAATGCAATGATCTCATACATGCACATCCCGTGTACTCGTATTTTACATGCTATCCTCTCTTCTTTCAACTTTACCGTGTCCTTGATTCATTCTCTTCGTCCAACTTGGGTAATAGATAAGAATATTTTAAGACAAACGGTAACAACAAAGCCATTCCAGACACTGTTTTGTAACTGTAGATTTATTTTTAAAATATTTTACATCATCAGTTGTCTAATTGCTGGGATTACAACCCTATGTTTCTTATGAAAACAGGTTATAATAGATTTCCCTCTTGCATCTGAAGCTGAACTATTTCTCGTGTAGGCCTGCTTACTGTGATTTGTACACAAGTGAAACTCATATCTTCTTCTCTTATGTCCTCTTCGAGGGTATAAAACAGCATCACTTTATTGTTCAATATTGATTTCATTCATATTTTCCCGATCTCATGTGCGTCCTAGCCAACACTGCAAATTTTATGTGTAATCTGTACTATGTGTGGCGCATAAAAAGAATAAACGTAAGAATTGAAGGAGAGTCTGGGCCCATGCATTTGTTTTGGGAAGACAGAATCGAGAACTACTTCATTTCATACTTTATTTCGTGATTTACATCGGGACCATATATATTTTTTTTTCTCTCGTATTTTCGCATATTTAACCCTAGGATTCATGGCCTCTTGGACTTACATCAGTGCATAATGGGGGCCTCAAAGGCCCCCCATTATAAATTCAATGGATATTCTTATATTTTAAGTTATGTTGTGGTATTTTTATTCAGTCAGTTATTCAATATAGTGCTATAATAGAATGATTATACACTATGTATATGTTTTGAGTAGCTAAATATGATAAAAATTTATCTATATGCACAAGTTCTGAAATTATAGTTCCATTATATAAAGTGGTCCTGTTCTGTGTCGTCGTGGTCTAAGGCATCCTGCTTAGGACTCGCGTTACGAAATGCGCGTTGGTTCGATTCCTCATGAGGGAAGAAATTTTCTCTTGAAATTTCGGCCAGTGTATGGGATCGATGCCCACCCAGAATTGTGATGCATTTGGGGAATTATGATAGCGAAATCCAGTTATGAAAGCCATCTGTAACGGCTGGGTGATTCATTGTGCTGACCCCACGATACCGCCATACTGGTTGGATGATCGTCCACCTCTTCTTCGGTATATGGACGTGAGTTCAGCAGCCTGCTGGTCGGTCATGTTCCTTCATGGGCTGCCGTACCTCGGATTATTATTATTATTATTATTATTATTATTATTATTATTATTATTATTATTATTATTATTATTATTATTATATAATAACAGTCTTCCCAAACAAGAACACTTTGCTCATTACACACATTCTTAGAACATTTTGAATAATACTGAGCAATTTTTCTTCTTTTTGACATTATTCTTGGATGAAATCCATATGCACCTTCTGGGGCCGTTTGACTCCACACCGGGCAAATGCTTGAATGACATTCATGTTCAAGTTTGGATTGTCGACTCTGTGATTCATATGTGGTCTTATAAGTTCAAGGTTGTAACATCGCTCCAAGTTTGTTTCTTATGGCTGCTAAACGTCGTCCTTCCAGATTTGTACAGTATACAATAGGCTACAATATTAGTTGTGATGAAGTAACTCCATCCATGCTTCGGTATTGACGAATATTCCTCTTACGACACCTGGAGAAATTTTTGTAATATTATGAGTAGCACCCGGTTAGAAGGTGTAGTGTTTTACTCCACTGAGTTCCATCACTTCCGATCAGAATGTTCGAGGCAGGGAGTATTTTCTGTATGATTGATGTCAGATGCTTCATCACTACTTATGTACTATGTATTCTGCACTATCTGATATAGACCTGTATTCAGGTTCATTCTCTGAAGCTTTGCTAGATTCATCCAACCATTCAGAAATTGCGGTTGAAGAATTAGAATTATCTTGTTTATTGTAGTATACTTGAAGTAGTCCTTTCTTTAGAAACACTAGTTGATCCCATACTCTATACAAAAGAATAAAACTTTCTAAGTTTAGAAATAAGTGTGTAAATAGAAGTAAGAATAAACATTTGCATGATTTCTATTTTTTCTCTCTCTATGAGGCTGGGAGGGGAACATCCCTATATACTGCGAACTGAGGCCTATTGTGCGCCCCTGGAATGAATTGCAGTCCAACGACCGCACCCGCGCTGAATCGACCTAAGCCCTAACACCCTAACGACAAGTCCCGTCATTCCTCTAAGTCCGTGTACCATTCCACCACAACAGCCTCCAACACATTCCCCTCTCAAACGGTCTGAAGTGTACGTTACCAGTCCCGTCTGACCAACAGTCTGAGGTGTAGGCCACCCCTCCCGTCGGGAAGGGAGTGGGTTCCTTTGCTGGATCACCAAATACCCGTCTTTGAGATATCCATGGAGGCCGGCCGAGAGCGTCAGAAGTATCGAAGGGCCGCCGCAGGCGTGATCTGAAGGCCAAGAAAGATAACCGGAATGATAAGGAAAGGCTGATGAGGAGGGGGAAAGGAAGTGGCGAGAAGAGTGGAGTTCCGTACGCCTGATAAAGTTACCAGATATTCATCCATAGGAGTGAGGGAAAACCCCCGAAAAACCTCACACAGGCAATTCGTCTCAAGGGGGGAATCGAACCCCGGCCCGATGGGTTCGGGAGCGAACACATTACCACGAGACCACAGCTGTGGATATTATTTCTATTAGTAAGGCACAAAAAACACAATTAGAATAATAAAAATACTTGCATTTCACAGCACTGAGAACAGCAGCTTACTCTACCAATGTTAAATCCAAAAATGGTTATAAAATTAAAATGTTGCAACAATGCCACTAGGATACAGATTTCAGAGTGTCAACATTCACATATTAGCAGTAAAACATAAAATTGTACAGCTGTATAATGAATAAAGCAGGACAGGCCTGAGAGGCCCCCGCTGTGCATTATACGTGTAGAATTAACAAACATTAATTTTAAACAATTTATTTCAATATATCTCCTTAAATGATCATATAACATGTTCTTAGATATATTTTAGAAGATTACATGAAGTTTGGTGCAATTTCATAATATTTTAACACCTTTAAGAGAGTAATAAAATTGATGAAAGGCCTCAAAGTCCCCCGCCATGCATCCTAGGGTTAAGAAATCACTTCTAGAGCTTCTAGCAGAAATTACCAATGAAATTCGGGGGGGAAAAAAAGACATCGTGGCACAATAGGATGTATACTGTCATGGCGGTGTAAGGGATTGATGGCCCCCAACAGTCATCAGTTAACAGCGCCCAGCCACGCCAATGCCACAGATGCACCACTGAAATATTGACATGGCTGTGGCCCCGTCTGAAACCTACAATTAAAGGGGTTAGGTACAGCTTACAGCAGTAACATTTTGGAAATATTCAACTTTTTTTCTTCATTACTGTGTCTTGTACAATAATGAAATTTAGTATGTGTAAAACACTGTCCTGCTATATGAAAAAAGTATTTTTACGATTTAAAAAATGATTTACTTTTTTTCACTGTGCAGTGAACAAGCGTTTCCTACATAACTAAAAAACTATCCAACATTCTGTAATGAAATTTTTTGTATGTATTTATGCATGTCATATCTACAATATGATGCAAGATCACTTCTCCATCTTTGATAAATTGTCTGATAAAAATAAATTCATTATAAAAAATAGTCAAATATCAGTATTTTCTATTACGCAGAATAAAAAAAAATATAATTCATTAAGAAATGTAGTTGAAAGAGCATGATATTGTAAATACGAGTTTCAGAAATAAAATAAAAGAGAGAGAACATGAAAAAGTTAAAACGTTTTTGAGTTATGAGGGAAACGCTTCATTACTGCACAGCGAACTGCCAACATTTTGAATTTTCAAAAAATATATATATCTATTTTTTTTTTAATCTTAAAAATATATTTTTTTTTCATATAGCAGAAGGACAGTGTTTTACACATACCAATTTTCATTATTGTACAAGTTGCAGTAATGGAGGAGAAAAATGTTGGATATTTCCAAAAATGTTACTGCTGTAAGCTGTACCTAACCCCTTTAATTCCATGTATCGCCACTTTTAGGGCCACCACCAGCGGCGAAGTCAACCACTCAGACCGTCTGCAGCGCCACTATTTTGTGGCTGTGGCTGCGTCTGAAGGCTATCATTTATGTCCATTATTCACAAGCGGCAGCGCTTCTAAAAGTGGCCTCGTCTGAAGGGGCTCTTAAACAGAATACTTAGGACAGTGCATAGGCCTATAATGAATGATTTGTAGCAATATAGGATAGGCCTATATGTTAATATTCCTTTCATAGAAGGTGAAACAATAAGTCTGAAGCTACCTTCAGTTTAAAAAATAAGTAAATAAATAAATAACTTAGGACACTTTGAAATCCATATCTTCAATTACACCTAGCCTATTTCTTATTGAGAAAATTGTTCATGTCGAATTTTGTTTGGTATGATAAGTTGTAATTAAACTTATATATAAAATTCTATTACGATGAATATTTTTCTTTAATATAATAATTTGTAGAATCTTAAAAATTATTGATGAGTGTACACATCTCAGTTTTTAAATCATTAATATTGATTATTTCAAGATGGAAATATTCTTTGAATTTACAGGGAATGCCCATTTTATATGTAATAATCCAGAAAACTAAAAGTGAACTTATTTAGATGTATATTAAGTACACGATTTGAATTGTCTTTTGAATAACAGTTTGAGAAAATATACTATAAACGACGATATCATTCGCAGCATGATAAAGGAAATTAAGTGTTGTATAACGTATAATAAAATATTATATATTACCATGTTGCCCATATTTTTTTAATTTTCTTTAGTATTAACATTCTTGTAAAAACTTGAATAACCAGAATACATATATGCGATGTGCAAGCTTCAACCTTGATGTAGCCTGCCGTCTCTTTCAAACTAACCGCCACGCTTGTCATTAAAGTCCGTATTGCGTGGGGCGATTTTCCCATCGCCAGAACAGGAAAGGGAGATGAATTCAGAAGGTCTCTGACATCGCCATTTCTTGCAACCACTTCTCCTTCCGGCCCAGATTTCAACAGAAAGAAGACCTTTATTGAGAGAGGGAGAAAAAACACTCGCCTTCATTTGTCAATTCCTCCTCTTTCAACTTTTTCAGCGAATCCATGTTTTTCTTCCCCCAGGAAACAAATGACTCTTGACGTTGGCTTTGAACACGTATTGACCGGAAATCGACTGGAATTATGACGTAAACAGCGAGGTGATATGTGGCCCGGATCACAGAACCTGTCCAATGCCGATTTATAAAAGGATTATTTCACTAATTGTAACAGCTTTTTATATCCGCCATTACTGCAGGAAGGACATTGTCAGCTTGTAACTGGTCTCGAATAACAAACGTGACTACATCCTGTGACCTCACAGCTCCTGCCAACTTATGCTGTCTAATTTGCTGAGAAGTTAAACATCTTATTATCTGACACAGAATTTTATTATGGCTGATGTTATAAGTTTGGAAGTTGTGAAGTATTTAAATTTCCCATGAAAGTCGTCATTATGATACGAAGTAAACGCCTTGATATTTGTAGCGTGTACAAAGTGTTGTTGATCTGTCAATGACTGTTTTTTTTTTTTTTGCAAAGGAAACTTTGTGCATTGTAAAAATGTTATGTTTTATTTAACGACGCTCGCAACTGCAGAGGTAATATCAACGTCGCCGGATGTGTCGGAATTTTGTCCCGCAGGAGTTCTTTTACATGCCAGTAAATCTACTGACATGAGCCTGTCGCATTTAAGCACACTTAAATGCCATCGACTTGGCCCGGGGTCGAACCCGCAACCTTGCGCATAGTAGGCCAGCGCTATACCAACTCGCCAATCAGGTCGACTTGTGCATTGTATCATTCATTTTTCAGAAGATAAAATTGTGCACAGTTCAGAGTGTTCATTCTTCAAAATACATCGTCTGCCTTAAACAACAGCACCATACTGTGGTAAAATACGTTTACTGTCAACATTGTTTACTGGTGTCCAAAAACTTGCAAACAAAATTCCGAAAATGCTTCATTTTCTGTTCTTAAAGCATTCTAAACTCGTTCACTATGTTCCATTTTTCATCTGCTGTTCTAATAAACTTCTTCGAATTTCTTGTTTTGATATAGGCCTACTCGAAAATCTTGGAAACATCGATATTGGATTCGTCAACTTTGTTTAATGAAACTACATTCTTCGGGTAGAATGTCTTCGCTATACCCTCGAAATTCTTTCGGCCAGGGCCCTTTTTCTTTAAAACTGACACTTTACTCTTCGCTGGTTGAGCAGCTTTGGAAAACACATCTTTGCACACACACATACACACACACGCACACACAGACATATGCACACATATCTGTGTTTATGTGTGTGTGTGTGATTAACTTTTCGCTAGAAAAATAGCATTTTATTGATAAATCGCTATTAAAAAGCATTTGTCTCGTGATTTCGCAATTTGATAGGAAATTCGCATTTTTTCGCACTTTAAATTCTGCCACAAAATCATGCTAAATCACATTACAAATGAAGAAAAATACTTTTTACCCTACAATTTAAAAATTCACGGATTTCGCAAATGCGAAATTTTCAGATTCCTAGGAATGAGTAGGCCAAAGGTACATTTTCTACTGGGAATCGAACTCGTTTTCAGTCGGTTTGCATCTAGCAGATTTAGTTATGACACGCGGAGTTGAAATTTCCGGAATTAGCCGCTTGGAATATTATGAGTCGCTCCAGATGGTTCGCTCATGTGCAAATAAACTAAATGCAACTGATTACATTTGAGAAAAAAAATGTTTTCTGCTAGGCTTGGCCCGGCCGGCACGCGATGCGCCCGACTCTGCCGAGAGATACGGAACAGAAAACACAGTCTATTGTCACTGACATGCGTCAATTCTTAATACTCCGGAGATAGTATATTATCCTCACAATAATAGTCTAGTTGGTTTTTGCATTCTGCTGTATTTTTTTACGTTGTGAAGCTCATAAAAGTCTGGCTGAAGAAGTGAAAAAAATAGTATTTTTAGATGTACAGTTTATGTAGCCTACTGATAAGGACGGGAATAACGTAGAAAACTTTCCACCAACTGAATATTTAGTCATCTATACTAGGAAATGTTATGTAAATAGTTGGTTATTAGAAGAGTTTCGAGTAAGAACCAACTGTTGTGCAATCAGCTAATAATGGGGAAAGAGTTGCTGTCTTCTAATATTGATCCAACATTATTTAATTAATAAGTAAAATCTACTTTTTAAAAACATTTCTTCTTATGACGATGACATTTGGTTAGATGTGCACGGTGATAAAAATTGTACCCTATTAAAAGATTGCGGTGAAGTTGATGTTAATGAAATGTCGATACTCTTGTGTAGGATAGGTAGATCTATATGAATACAACAAAGAAAATTGTTAGTTCCTCATTCTGAATATTATGAACCAACAATAACCATTCACAGCTAGCAGACTTCCTGGCTATGTGGTATAGACAAATGAAGTGGATATTTTTCCTGTATTTCCCAGATTTATTCTGGATTTTAATAGTGTGTCCTGTGTCCTGGATTGAGTTATGTATGTCCCGAAATGTCAAAAAAATAGGAGAAATATAGTTTTTACTCGCTTCTATTAAATTATTTTAAAATTCCTTATTCATTTTTTCAAGACTGTCCACCCTCTGTTCAACTTCATCGTCAACACCGCCTGGCTCTTACTGTCGGGTTGTATTGAAATAAAAATGATGATACTACAGGATGTATCACGAGGTTTTCCCCCGGTTTATTGGGGCGATTCCTGGTGTTATTTGGAACAAAAAATGTAAATACAGTAATGGAGTGACATTCATAATTAAAGAGTTACGGCAATTTGAAAAAAAGCAGAAAAAAACTTTTTATCTGGGGATGTCACTGACAAAAATGGAAATTATAGTTAGAATACAAATAATTGTTTCATTTTGTACCAATCCCTTGCATGTAGAGTGGATTTAAAGGAAATGTTCAAAATTTCCTCCCTGCATCTGAAGGCAACGATTCGCACGGGTGTGAACCGCGCGTTTAGCATTTCATAACTGCATATGTTCGTTCCTTATTGTCGCTGCGGTATCGAGAATGCGCTGAATCAACTCTTCTCGTGTTTTCACCCTAATCTGGTACACGATGTCTTGCATTCACCCCCAGATGCAGTAATCTAGGGGTGTTAAAACTGGGAATCCGGCCAGTTGATAGGGCCCCCGCGACCAATCCATCGATGTGGGAATTGGTGATTCATCTGAGCTGTTATCACATGGTAGAAATGTGCAGGCGCCCCGTCATGTTGGACGTACATTTGGTGTCTTGTTTCCAGAGGTACATCCTCAAGAAAGTGCGTTAACTCTTGTAAAAAGTTAACATACATTTCATCATTAAAAATTTCCCGGGAAAATGAACGGCCCCAGCAACTGGTCACACACAACACCATACCAGACATTGACACTGAATCTGCGTTGAAAATTACATTCTACACCATCGTTAGTCCTGCGCAAACATGTCTAGCGCTACATACACCATGGCGTGTTTCGAAAATCTGTTGTAACTCCTTAATTATGAATGTCGCCTCATTATTGTATTTACATTTTTTGTTCCAAATAACACCAGGAATCACCTCCATAAACTGGGGAAAACCTCGTGATACACTCTGTATAGTAAGTATGTGTTATATAGGTATTGTACAGTATCTTCATTCTTAGTGTCTTTCGAAGTTGATTTATTATTGATAGGATTTAATCACTGTATCATTCATTTTTCTGTATAAATCAGGCTGTAATATGGCATTATTTCTCCAAACTTTATCATTAACTGAAAGAAAGTTTGATAATCTAGTGAAAATGTAACAAAATTAAAAGTTTACGCCTATATAATTAATTGAAATACATAAAACAAATAAAATCAGTTTTGTACTCTATTGCAAATTGAAATTTGATAGTGAAATTTAGTGGCAAATTTATGTTTCCTTAGTAGCCGACACAATCGATTGCCTGGGACCGCACCTCCTCCATGACCTGGAAAGAAATATATGAGCTCTTTCAACTCTCCATAGAACATTGCGGCCTACTTCTCTGGCATTTGAGAGAGCCCATAGGCATCGGGATGAGTCATGGCGAAGAGTCACGTACCACAGAGACGGCGAGTCTCTGGAGCCCGGAAGTGCAAACAAAGTAACTCTGTGTGGCCCGCAGACCCTCCGACTCCACCAACTACCTTGTTTACTCAACGAGACTCAACTATATTTTAATTAATATAAAACTTAAATGAACTTAACTGCGATTTCTTTATGTCATTTTTAGTATTATCACGATTTCGTATCGTAGCAACCATGTATAGTTAATTTAGGTTGTGTTAACAGATCGTCTAGAACAGCGGTCATCAGCACACTGCACTCTCAGGCTAGCGTCCCTTACCTGCAGGTTTCTTATAGCACCAGCGTGCATCCGTGGCTGCTGGCGGGTATGCTTCCTCCCGCACGAGGGTGCATGTTGCCATGCACTACTTAAGGCTGGTTCACAATAAACCTGGAACGGAAACGAGAACGAGAACGGAAATAATGTTAAAATAAATGTATTTAAATGTGAGCATTCACAATAGTCAATTGTGAATTCTCACATTTAAAAATATGTATTTTAACAATATTTCCGTTCTCGTTGTCGTTTCCGTTCCAGGTTTATTGTGAACCAGCCTTTACCCGTAATTTATTTCAGCCAGTGTTGACGATCACTGATCTAAAATATAATAACTGCAGGAGCTTCTATATCGGCATATAAATTTATTTAAATAAAATAAATGTATCCTATTCTCTTATTATTCACTCATTAAAGCGACTGAAGCACTTTCTTCCCGATAAATTAAAATTAATCCTTGTACAAACACTCGTGATGCCACACTTTGACTACTACGGTATTATATTAAGTAACCTAAATGCAAATTTGAGCAGCAGGCTACAACGTGTGCATAATGCGTGCGTCCGTTATATTTGTAATATTCGTAAGTATGATCATGTTTCCCCGTCTTTCCAAACTCTGTCTTGGCTAAGGCTAAGCGATCGACGAGCCCTGCATTCTCTTGTTCTCTTATTTCAAATTCTGCGCACCGCTACCCCAATCTATTTGGCTTCTCGTTTTCAAAATGTATCCACATCAGCTAAGTACAAGATCTCATCATAACAATTTACTCATTATACCCTACCACAAGACATCTTTATATTCTTCATCCTATACAGTTTCAGTTGCTAGAAATTGGAACTCGCTTCCGGGTGATGTAAGGGGTTGTTGGACAGTAATTTCATTTAGGTCAAAATTACATAAATTCTTACTTAACAGATTAATTGCTGATTAATATTTGTTACTTATAATGAAACTAACATCTGTCCATTCTTATTAGTGTCATTAATTTCTCTAAATAGATTTACAAAACCCCTAATGGCAATTAGGGGAGAGTCGGGTAGTATCGGACATCGGGTAATATCGGACAGTGAGTTTCTTTCATCTACCACACGATGATAGTACCTGATTGACATGGTTACGTTTCTGTGATGTCGCATAGAGAAACTTAACCATGTCATTCAGGTACTACCATATGGTGATAGATGAAAGAAAGGCACTGTCCGATATTACCCGATGTCCGATACTACACGACTCTCCCCTACATTAATATTCTCATTATAGAAATATATTTTAGATTTATATATATATTTTTTTCTCCCTGTAACATAGTTCTAGTAAATTTATATTAAATTAATTTTCATAATTTTACTAGCTATTTCAAATCTTAAATTAATTATAATTGATTGAATTAAATTAGCTCATAAATTTACTACTTTACCTTATAGATTTATCTAAATTTAAATAAATATGTAGTCTACTAGTCTTTAAAACATAACTGAAGAATATAGCTGGATAACCTTTTAAGTGTAGTGTAAATATTTCTAATTTAAATATGTATTGTATTGATTAAGTCTGGTTGAGAAAATAAAACATTATTATTATTATTATTATTATTATTATTGTTATTATTATTACTGCTACTACTATGATTGCGCTACCATCATTGCCAACAAACCAGATGCTTAGAATAAGCTTAATTCTGTGGTGTTTGGGTAAAGGGGGATAAGTCATTTTTTGTGCAGGTGGAATTTTGTTTCCCAGATGAACACACAAGTTAAATTATACAAATGAGTGTGCAAGAATCAAAGAATACTATCAGTTGATGTGTTTTATTTGTGTAGAAAATTATTTGCAATAATGGTTCGAAGTTTAATTGTCAGTTATCTTCAAACTTGTTTTTATGACTTATCTGCCTTTACCCAAACACCACAGAATTCATGTGTGATCAAAATTGTTGGCTAACTTTGTTAAACATTATTAAATTTCAGGCAAATTTTATTTCCCAGTTCGTCATTGGAATCGCTGTGATTGTTTTGTCATAGTCTATGCTTTGAAAATGTAGGTATACGTTGTGAACAAAATGGCGGAATGTTTTTAGCCCGCATGAGAGGTGAGTAACACTTCGTTCAGAGTGCATCAATCCAAATTATATTTGTTTGAGCCGTTGTCACTGGACCGTGTCGAGGGACTCCGCCCCGCATTGGGAGTTGTACACGGGAACGAAGGGCATCCGCCCCATCAGGTGATGATGTGATGGTAGTGACATGTCCAGCATCCGGTCAGCTTTGTTGTGAGGACGCACGCGTGACTTCATATTGCGACATGCGATCTGGCTTTGCGAACCTCTTCAACTAGCTGGTCAGATACGATGTCTATTCCTGCGTAATCACCATTGAATAGGGTCGTTCAGAAAGACAAAATTAAGTTACCTATATCGTTCTTTGACGCCCCACTCTTCGTTTCTTCCTTAGGTTTGTGTTTTGGTATATATGATAGTGTTCATTAGTAATGTATGCTCGACCCAGTTCGGTTTGTAGCTGGTTACAGCTTTTCCACACATAGGGAGAGTATGTGGGGTTCTTGTATGATGGAGGTATTGTTAAAGAGTGGGGTGGTACGAATGGTTAATCGTTGTTTTCCGTCAGTTCTGTAGAGTGTAGAGGTTAGGATGAACTTGTCTTCTTTCAGTTATTCTGTACATTGCAGTGGTACGGATGACTAATTGTTGGCTTCAGTCAGTTCTGTAGTGTGGCGATAAGGATGATTTCTTGTTTTCTCCAGTCATTTCTTTTGTACAGTACAGTGATACCGATGATTAATTATTGGCTTTAGTCAGTTCTTCTGTACAGTCCAGCGGTAGGGATGATTGATTGTTGTCTTGAGTTAGTTCTGTAGATGGCGATAAGGATGATTAATTGTCTTCTATCAATTCTATACAGTGCAGTGACACAGATGATTAATTGTTACCATTAGTCAGTTTTGTACAGTTTTGCGATAAGGATGATAGAATGATTACTTTCAGTCAAATAAAGTATGGCGATAAGGATGATTACGTGTTGCCTGCAGTCACTTCTGTGGAGTACATCTTCATTCAGTTCTGTACAGTATGACGATAAGGATGATTACTTATTTTAGCCATTTCTGTAGAGTGGGTGTTAAGGATGATTACTTGGCTTCAGCCAGGTCTGTGCAATGCGGCGATAAGGATGATTACTTGTTGTCTTAGTTCTGTAGAGTGTGGCGATAAGGATGATTACTTATCTTCACTCATTTCTATATGTTGTCTTTCTGTAATTTCTGTGGAGTACTGCGATAAGGATGATTATTTGCCTTCAATAATTTCATTTCTGTAGAGTGCGGCGATAAATATGATTACCTGTTGTCATTAGTCATTTCTGTAGAGTACTGTGTTACAAATCAGTTGGTCTTCTTGTTATTTTATTCAGTTCTGTAGAGTGTGAGATACAGATTATTACTTGCATTCAGTGAGTTCTGTTACGTACGTCGTAGATGTCATTTTCAATTGATATTCCCTCCGCTTGGATGCTAACAGTAACACTGCAAACTCACTTTCCTGCGTTGCGTGTGTGAACCACAGCCTAGCTCGTTTTGTTGGGGCCCCAGGGCAGCCCCGAGGGATCTGTCATTACTCTTAACTGTACCGTGTCCTACGCCACTCGCGTGGCGGGGGTTCAGTGCCCGCCTCACACTCTTTGAATATTTCTTATTTCTGAAGCCTGTACACAGATGGCCCGGGATTTGACCCTTCAGTAGATCCTTCGACGCACTGCCTATCGCCGAATACTTCAGTCTCTCTGTATGCCGCAAACGTGTCTGGAACTCATGGCCGCTGTTGGCTTTGATTAATCTCTATCATTTAAAATGTAACATGGTCGCTTTTCCTGTAAACATTCTGCAAACGTCTGTCACTTTCCACATTGTCGGGGGTTGACTGTGATATTTGCTATTATAAGTAATTATTATTAAGGTGATAGTGCTTTTCCACAATTTTCTGCCTGCAGCGGACCATACTTCGTCTGTCTCATTCTTTCTGTCTTCCCTTTATGTTGTATGCGTCTAACCTTACTTGGATCAGTCTTCTTAATTTCTCTAATATTGGCAACTCCTACCTGGGTGCTCCATCCAGTCTGTTGTCCATACAGTTACAACTCCCGTCTGTTTCATGATCTTCATTTTTGCCATAATTTTTTCATTCCTTAATATCTGTCTCTCTCTCTATTTATTACCGGAAAATTCTATTCTAACGTCCATTTTCCTACCGAATAATTTCCTCGTAAGTCCCTGATTCGTATGATCCAACTATAATTTGAGATCGGTTACAGTGCGCATCTTTACAGAAAATTACCGGCACTTACGTCACCTTCTCCCGCATAAGCTGAGAGTCACATTTAGGGCGAAGCAGCTAGTGACTACACAACAGTGTCTATAATACTAACGCATTGGTTCGGTACAGTATTAGAGTATTTCTAGTGGAAACTTATTTTCGGAATAAAAACTTTGTAAAACGTGTTAAAAAGTACATTCGTATGTTTGGTAGCAAATATTCTAAATCTCGCATTCCACAACCTATTAACAATCTACGAATAATCGATTCTGTAGTCTGTATTATTTTAATAATTATGAAGAAAACACGCAAGTTTGAAATTTACCGAAATAACATATTATTTTGATATTTTACTTAATCGTTTGTATCTGTATGTTATATAGTACGTTTTTGCTATTCAACTTTGAATGTCTTGTAACTCGCTTATAGCCTATTCTCCTATTCGTGTATAAGTGAAAAGACTACGTTACAGATGAATATTCCATATTTATGTGATTAATACAACACAGTATTAAAAGTTAATCGATTTTCGAAGAGAAAAATAGTGAGTGGAAGAAGTCGTTGTGTATTCGTGTAGACTATGTCACGCAACGTCCGCCATGCATCTTAATCACTGCCACCCACGATCAGCATCGAATGACCTCAACACAAGATCTTTTAACGCCTCGAATTCATAGTTCGGTGAAAATGACTTATTATTATTATTATTATTATTATTATTATTATTATCATTATCATTATCATTATTATGTTCATCCACTATTATGTTGGGCCACGGAGTGTCTGTTTTCCCCACGGTGTGTAGGGGTGTGTATCCAGTCGATCTGACAGCGCTCAGACCTTGAGGGGTTGCGTCACATGGACCTCTGCTGTTCTTTCAGACGTGACGTCACGTTGCGCAATCAACAAGCGGGCTATAAAATCTGTTTTGTAATCCTTTAGAGGAAGCTTCGATAACGGTTTTGCGGAAAAATGAAACACTATTGACACTGCGAGAAAGCGCGAGTGTGACGGTGTATTTAGAGGCGGCGAAGTGTTAGTACAGCCCTATATTAAAAAAAAAACATAACAAAATAAAGAAAGTAGAAATGTATCTTCACCATCGTCATCGTTTGTTGTCATCCTAGTAAACATTCGCAACAAATGCTTTGGTCATGTCTCAGCAGAGTGCAATTTTACCACAAGCTGCTGATCCGGAGCTGCGTTCGGGCTTGGGTTGGATCCCCCTTTGGTCTTTGGTTTCTTCCGAGGTTTTCCACAGCCGTGGGACTGAAGCCGGATGGTCTATGGCGAGTCCTTGGCATCAACCCCTTTGATTTGATTACCCTCCTTTGATTTGATTACCTGGTTGGGTTTTTCCGAGGTTTTCCCCAACCTAAAGGCAAATGCCGGGTAATATTTTGGCGAATCCTCAGACCTCACCTCATCTCACTACATCTCGCCAAAATATTGTAAAAAATTGCACAAAATTATAAAAATTACAAAATTATAAAACTATAAAAATTTGTAGAAATTGTAATTGTAATATTGTAAAATTTTTGACTTGTTCCACATCTTAAACCTTCATTGCTCATGTAAGATCTATGGAATAAAATGAATGAATGAATGAATGAATGAATGAATGAATGAACGACGTCTCTATTCGACTGAAATAGTCTCCAGTTTCCTACCCTTAGCCTATTCGAACTTGGAACGGCTGGACTTGTGTCACAGTCTGAGATGTAATGTTTCTGTAACTTATTAGGTATGCATATCGGTCGAGGTGTTTTATGTCGATTCTACCTGTTTTCTCATACGTGACGTGTTCATTGTTATGTCTACCAACTACTCGTGCTAGACATGACCATTCACACTCGGAAACAAAGACAACTAGAAACGGAAGAAAATGAATCAATTTAGCTGCAACCGCGCCATGGAGATGCAAGGCACGTGGTCTGCGGCGCCATGAAGCAACAATGTAGCAGTTTCCAGGACACGACAACAATGGGCCCTGCATTCATAGCACCATCACGTTACAGCTTGTATCGAAATAGTGGTTACAAGTTAAAGACCATCGCTCAGTACGAGAAGAGAGTTCAGTTTATATTCTTCTTTCATCCTGCTTAACGATATAGCTAGATGAAACGAAAACAATACAATTAACACTCATTACCGTGGCAGCCAAACGGTACTCATAACATAGAGTTGACCTTCTACGCCTCGAAGCCTATCCAAATGCGCGCGACGCCATAATGGTAAGCCTCACTCGGTATAAATATAAACGTCACAGTCCACGGGAAATGGGACCTTAACCTTCTCTTTGACCAAATTGAGTTATTGGTGCCATCTTACAGAGTAGAAAATACTGAACAAAATGATTTTATTTGCTTTAAAAATTAAAAATAGTATGGAAGTTATAAAATGTATAATTTTAAGTTTCTAAATTTTTTTTGAAAAAAAAAAATGTTTAAAGTTTAACAACTGTTAAATTTATCCATATATAACTTAGCGCTTGTGTGCATTTCTAGCGTACCATCTCACAGGATATTTTTTGCTGACAAAATAAATTGTAATAAACTAATTTTCACATGAATTATGTTTTTTTAATTGACTAACTAGTGGACTTATTCGTGTTAATTATGTAAGATTTGTGCTGCTTACAGCTGTTTCAGTGCTTCACGCACCATCCTCAGAGCCTACTAGATCACGGCGTCATCTCGAAATTCTCTGCCTGTTATGTGGATGTGTTTGATTGTTGAAAGGTGTTTAAGATTGGAGTCAAATAGTGTGTGTGTACTGAAATTGATCTGTGTGTTGAGAATTTGATCGGGGTGTGTTTTAGTGTGTTTGTATATTTCGTATTGTTCTAGTGTGTTGAGTTTTTTTTTTATCTCTCCTGCAATATGAGGCCTGGGAAGTTAAGGTACCTTTTCCCATGGACTGTTATAAATTAATTATCTAGTCTTTCCAGCCATTTTATCGAGTAAAATGCTAAGAACTAAAGCCTCCTAAATCATTGTATTCTCGTAACATTCTTAAATGTAGGAGCTGCTTTTCCAAGAAAGGAAAATAATAGCTTTTTAACTGTTGGCGGGTACTTGACTCTTCATTCACTCATATGAGATCAGTAGAGCCCGGATGTTTACGCATTTATTTTGGTTAAAATAGGCAGACATATAGGGAGTGAAATAGGCATTTATTATTCATGGAAACAGACAAAAATAGAGAAATACTTATAAACTATCCCATATGGTACTCACTTTCCTTGGTTACGTGTCACAACAAGATGCTTTTTTAAGTTGTCAACTATCATAGTGAGCCGCCTGTCAGAGAGAACGTTTTTCATGGTGGAAAAAGATCTTTCTACTTCTACTGAAGTGATTGGAGCAAACTTAAAAACAATTTATTTCAGAAGGACTGTCTCTACTTTCTTTCAGAGATCGGGAAAAACCGACTGAGTATTGTCTCAAGAAGGGGGCGTGAGAAGGGATTAGAGACTTCAAAGTACGCGTGACTTGTGCGTGCAAGCGACAACAGTAACGGGACCTGGAGACTTGCTTTTAATACTTCCCTCATCCCCTTTCTTTCGCTGATAAACCCCGAAGTGACCTGAGGGTTATACTGTTCAAACATCAACATCTTTGTTAAGTGACATAAAAGATAGAATCGGTAGGGGAGAAATGTTTACGACTTCTTGGAAACATATGTATTGCTAGAGAATAAGATTCTCACCAAATTCTGTGTGAGGGGAATATATAAAGTTACTTCTTCTCAGCCCCAATTTTCCTTGCAAGGACGCGTTTTCGTGTACCTCTTAAATATTTCTCCTCCTATTTGCACCGGTCATTCATTCATTCATTCATTCATTCATTCATTCATTCATTCATTCATTCATTCATTCATTCATTCATTCAATCATTCGTTTCAATGCTTAGAAACGGAGTGACTTAAGTGACTAACAAGCTTGGAGTTCACATAGGCCTAGATAATTCCTCACAGTTCCAAATTCCCTTGCATGGACGTGCGATGTGCACCTTTTAATTACTTCTCTTCCCATTTCCCCTTCTCTAATTGCGTTATCCTACACGGTACGACTCGGTCTATTAGGTTACCTAATTATTGCATAGGGTATACTTACCCTACTTCTAGTAGGCCGATGTTTATTTAACCCTTAAATCCATCCTTACCAATCTAAAAATTATATACCAAGAATAAATACATTTCATGCAATCCAAGAGATTTAATAAACATTCTGTCACTTTTTTTTCCGCTTGTAAGAAATAATATGACGTCGTAATTTATTATGTTAGTGCCAAATATCATTTCCTGATCGACTGAAACCTTTTTATGTTTCTTAATAAAATTTCTTTGAGCCGACGTTGAACTCAGAATAGCCTATGCATACATTGGACAAAGTTTCACTTCATAATGCTGTAAAAATCAACGAACAACTTTGTATAGTTCTCGGTTAGCAACACAAACAGTTGAAAGTCTGTCAAGTCCTTGACGGTTACCATTACGACCAATCATTAGAGAGGAGGACTGGACTGTCAAATGTCCACATCTGACAGCGATCATAAAATGCATCAAAGCATATGACAAGGCTGAGCTATCATAAACTGATCTTAGAACCATCGACTGTGAGAATACACAGCCTTCAAGATGGGAGTTTCACTTGCGGACTGCTGACATTCCCAGAATCCTCTCGCGTTGTTTGATAGCAGGTGTGCGGTACTTCCCCATTCGAATTGCTGCGTTTCTCGGAACATGAAAGAGCAAATATAAAAATAGTGCGGTATCATTCACAACACATTTACACATCAAGTATTTGATAGTTGGTATGGGGAACACCTGACGAGAAGTGCCTCTACTGTCTGGTTAACTGGTGCGTGAAAGATGGTATACCTGTGCCTGGCTGTCAATGAAACAAGTAGAAGGCAGAGCAATGGAGTTCTTATGTTTTCTTAACCTCTGCACTAGAAGGTTTGACGTCAGCTTCTAGCTTCTGTCATTTTAGTCAAAGTTGTAGGAGGCCGAGTGGACACTGCAATCGTTCTAAAAGTTATGACCAGTCTTATGAAATTGGTACCAAAACATTGTTTTCAGATTGAGCGCAGCCAGGCACGTAGATATACTGCACTAGCATTCTATACTCTGATCATACGAACAACTACAGGAGGATGACTTTAGACACTACATTACAATAATATAGGGTAAAAGTTGGTAATATTGTGATACGAATTTATATATATAAATATATATATATATATATATATATATATATATTCCTCGCTGTTATTTATACTCACTTTAACATCTTTGGTCATATCGCGAGTTAATCTTTTTGGTGAAATTCGAAGGCCTGTGTACTATTGTTGAGACTGGTTATATTGTTGTGAGCTAGATGGCGACTATACTGGGTGTTCATTTCAAAGTGTGTCATGACGTCACTGTTGTGAGTCAGCGATTTGAAGCGAGTTTCAGCTTTTATATCATAGAAATTGCCTATTAATCAAGGCGTTCAATCTGAACTTGAACACGTGTATGGTATAACTTGAACGTCGTAGCAACAGATGGCGGTCTGTGCGGTCTGTGTGCTACCATAATCTCTTTCGAACTGTGTTTTGCGCGGGAAAGTCGTACGCAGGGTATTTGTTATCATCGGTTGCGTACGGCAATATTCCACAGTACAAATCAAATGCTCCGTGTCCATTTTGACCGTCGAAGTTAATGTCAACAAATACATAAGTAATCGTCTTAACTCTCTCCCCATATCTCGACAGTAAGAAAAAACTCACCTCAGTACATATTTCGAAACAGTTCACATTCCTGCCACTATCGGCGTCACCGTACGTATCGGTAAGTACTCTTCAGAATGAACGCCGTACTTTCTAGGCAACTTCTCTGGCACATAGGTAATACGCCTCTGCGGAAGTGTAGGAAGATGAATCTTCTAGGCTCATCGACTAGCGACATGACGGCATACAGCGAGCCATGACACACTTTGAACTGAACACCCAGTATATGTATTAATGATTTGTTATGAATATGATTTCGATTATGAATGAGGCGGGTGATATTCACGGATATTGTGGCCCGAATTTCCTGGCATTTGCTTTACGGTTGAGGAAAAACCCTGAAAAACCTCAACCAGGAAATTCAACCCGACCGGGAATCGAACCCGGGCCCTCTGCGTAAGAGAACAGCATGCTGACCCCTACACCACAGAGGTGGTCACGAGTAATATTGCGATAGTTCTGTTTGATAATTTATTACAATTTTACTGAGCGAGGGAAGGACCGGTTTTGTGCAGCAACTTGTCCACGAACATTCCCTTAATACGTTGACGCAAAAAAAATGATCTTCCTCTCGCTCAGTAAAATTGTAATTAATTCTCAAAAAGAACTATCACAATATTACCAACCTTTACCCTACACAGAGAAGCAATACCACTCGTCCCTATACGAGTCGTCGTTTGAGATGAAAAGTCCCAGACCAGACTGGGATTGGAACCGCGACCGCCTGCGTGGCAGGTCGAAGATCTCACCACTCAGTCACCGCAGAGGTATGGGCATGAAAATTGTTCGTCTTGTGAAGTAGAGTAGTGCACAATTGGAGGCGGTGGGCATTCTTGTTTCGCGATATGGAAAGGTTTGGTGAGATGCGGTACACAGTAACTTTACAACCGAGGCACGCTCGGTGTGCATTTGCGGTTTGAGGTGTTGTTGCTCGGTAGCATTACATGAAAAATATCCTGAATAACACAGGGTGTGTAAGAAAACTATTAATTTAAAATTACATTATTTATTTACCTATCTACTTAGTTTTGTAAATATATTAATGTCGGGTTTTATTGCCCAAAGTCCCGCGCCGTGGCGTCGTGTTCTAAGGCATCCTGCCTAGGACTCGTGTTACAGAATGCGCACTAGTTCGAGTCCTCATGGGGGAAGAAATTTTTTCGGGACCGGTGCGAGCCCAACATCGTGATGTACGATAGGTAGCGAAATCCGGTTACGAAAGACAGCTATAACGGCTGGAGGGATCATCGTGCCAACCACACCATACCTCCATTCTGGTTGGATGATCGTTCTCCTCTGTTTTGGCATGTGGACGTGAGATCAGCAGCCGCTAGTGGGTCTAGGCGCTTAAAAGGCGCCACGAATTATTATTATTATTATTATTATTATTATTATTATTATTATTATTATTATTATTATTATTATAGACTACTATTTAATGCCCAAAGCTTTGCGTCTATATTTAACAAGTGAACGTCGCGTCGTGTGGCTGTCATGGTGACGACTCTGCTCTTTTGTTTTTTGCAGTTGAATGTCGACGTTGCGTTCTTTGTGCTAATGAATGCAGCATATTTTATCAGGTCATATAGTTCGCGGCGATATGCGTAGACCGTGCTAATAAAGCAGTGTCACGCTCGTTGCGGCCAGGAGCCTCCCCTCCCCTGGCGTGATGAGAGATAGGCGCATCGTGAGGCGCATACAGAGGTCCCCGAATTCCCACATGGCCAGACCCGGCGTGTAAACAACTTTACGACCATGCCGGCCGCCAATCAGAACGCAACTGTACGAATTTCTCGCGCTTGTTCGCGGAATGGGACAGCTCAGATGCATCGGCACGCCAGCCTGCATCTGCCTGCATTTCAAGTGGACGTGACGCCGCCGGTCTTGCCAAGTAGAATACGGGCTGCCATGCCGTCACTTTTTCTTTATTCTCTCTTTCCTTCACTTTATCTCCCACTTCCCTCTGTTTCTCTTGTTCTATTCTACTGCGCTCTTCCGTTCTTCCCTTGTTTCTTTCCTCCATTTTTCATTTCGTTTCTTATTTTTCGTCTAATATGCATTATTTTCGTACTTTATTGTTTCTTCTGTAATCCCCTCCTTTTTTCATCTGTTAATTTTTCATGTTTATTTTCTTTTTTCACTTGTCTTCTTCCTTACTTTACATTTAATTTCTCTTCTTCCTTCCTTCCCTCATTTCCTTCCTTGTATCTTCAGTATTCTTTCTCGACCTTACTCTCCGTTCTCTTTTATTTTTAGATATGAAAACACCTTATGTAACACCATAGCGTAATGCTTTAAGATATGCAATGGAGACATCTGGAAAAATAACTAAAGAAAAGACTGGTGAAGTACTTTGTGTCGAATGTGGCATTATATGGAGCAGAAACATGGATATTACGAAGAAATGAAGAGAAGGGAATAAAAACATTTGAAATGTGGATTTGGGGAAAAATGCAGCTTGTAAATTGGACAGACAGAATAAGAAATGAAGCTGCGTTGGAAAGAGTGGTGAAGAAATGATAATGCTGAAACTGGTCAGGAAGAGAAAATGGAATTGGCTGGGTCATTGGCTGAGAAGAAACTATCTACTGAAGGATGCACTGGAAGGAATGGTAATATTTCAGGAATATTTCAAATGCGTCATTAATTGCCATTGAAACAACGAATGAACTTTGTTTTCCTACCTTTTCATCTCTAAAATTAAGGGATTAGGTACAGCTTACAGCAGGAATATTCAAAATTTTTTCCCCCCATTAGGCCTACTGTATCTTGTACAATCATGAAAATTAGTATGTGTAAAACACTGTCCTTGTGTTATATGAAAAAATATTTGTACGATTTAAAAAAATTATTTACATTTTTTTCCCCCAAAATTCAGTTCACTGTGCAGTGATGAAGCGTTTCCCACATAACTCAAAATCTATCCAACATTCTGTGATGAAATTTTTTGTGTGTATTTATGCATGTCATATCAACAGTATGATGCAAGATCACTTCTCTACCTTTGATAGATTGTCTGATAAAAAATAAATTCATTTTAAAAATGGTCAAATATCAGTATTTTCTTCTAACACAATATATATATATATATATTATTTATTAATGAATGTAGTTGAAAGAGTATGATATTGTAAACATGAGTTTCAGCAATAAAATAAAAGAGAGAGAACATGAAAAAGTTAACAAGTTTATGAGTTATGAGGGAAACGCTTCCTCACTGCACAGTAGATAGCCACCATTTTGAATTGAAAAATATATAAATAAATAATTTTTTTAATCGTAAAAATAGCATGTAGCAGAAGGACAATGTTTTACACATACCAATTTTCATTATTGTGTAAGATACAGTAATGGAGGGGAAAAATTGTTGAATATTTCCAAACATTTTACTGCTGTAAGCTGTACCTAACCCCTTAACGTACCGTCAATAACATAGCAGCAAGCAACAGATCTTGAGGCAGATTATCATGAGGCAAAGACATAAGAAAATCGACTCACAGTCCCAGCATTAAAATGGCAAATTGCTAACGCATCCAACTCCCGTCTCCTAGTAACAGGTAGGGCATCAGCAAACTATGTTTTATTCATAAGTGCATGTCACCTTATTATTTCTAGCTTCTTGGTGCATGCTGGCAGACTGAATACAAAGAATAGTGATTGAACATGTCACTGTTACTTATCGCAAGATAACAGCGGCCTTTATTCTGGAAACAGTACGATGACGCAACCGCACAATTAAATGAGAGAGGGAGAGAGAGTGATCTTGAAAGCGACGTGCAATTTGTGTGGCACGCAATTAGAGGATCCTCGGTTCCACTTTCAAGAAATTACGTTACAATTTGTACACAATTACGTAATCACAGGAACAGAACAAAAACCAGCTGTGCTGAAACGCTTAAAAGCGAGAGCAGGCCGTCAGCACGCGTTGTAGTCAGAAATTCTTGTAAACAATGAATGGTACGTGTTTTCAGGTTCTAGCAAACCCGGCTTCAGTTCCGACCAGGAAAGCAACAACTTGCCTCTTATCCCTTGTCCCTTATCTGTAGCGGTGGTCTTGCTTCGTGCTGGACACATGCCTGAGGAGTCCCTTTGTGCAGTACAGATTCCTCACAAAGAATAGAGGACCCTCTTGTACGATCAGTATGCTACATATCGCTGGCTGGGAACCATTTTGTTCTATGTCCAAATTGGTCTTTTTTTAGATTTTGGAGCGAATTTATTCTATATACAGGGACATCATTTTATTTTTACTAACATTTCTGATATTAACCTGGCTATACCTTTGGATTAACGGTTGCTACCCCCATCCACGACTGGAATTCGAAGGCGTAATATACAAACAAATCACTTTACTAGGTATAGGAGGGAAGAAAAGTAGTTCATCCATTTACGTAAACTAGGAAATATCACGCTTTTGAGTTTGATAATTTTCATTAGGTTTTTGTTTAATCAGAATACAGTACAGTATTAACAATAAGTGTTTTTACTCACGAACTGAGCTATCCATACGGACGTATTCATTATGCAGTGTCCATTATACTGTCTACAGCACATTAGCGTACACTATAGAGAATGAAGTTAAATTGAAAAATAATCATAATATGGATATTTAAATACATTTTTCAAAATGGTGGCGGTTCATTTCGATACAGGCTTCAGTTCTAATGTGTATAATTCCAATTACCAGTTTCGTTCTTCGTAATAGTAACTCATGTTGAAATAATTCTGTACCTACTCTATAAAAGAGTACCTTACGTACTGTAAATTCAATCTTCACTTCTGCTCGATCCGAAAAGATAAAATTACTCAGAAATGCTATCTACTGTCTGTCCAAGTGGTTATGTCGCAGGATCGTAGAAAGGGGGAAAATCACGTGACAGTTAATTACTTAACGAGGCCCTTTTATTTAAGTTATTTTAAACAGTTGTATAATATTACGTAGATGTCCAATTCCTAACAGAAATTAATGTTCTCAGAAAAGAGCTAAGACAGCCTTTACAGAGAGGCGAATAGGAGCTGGTGGGGAAAACCGGAATGCGACGTAGGCAAATGGACGACAGTACCTGTGCGAAAATGTTGCAATATTGAAAGCTCTTTCGTCATTGGAAAACACGAACATATTTTTGGAACTTACTGTGACGATAAGGCTACTATGACTGTATATGCGGTCTTGGATCTGTGTGGAGAACGGTTAAACTTCATTAGTGGAAGGGGTGGGAGTGAAGTACATTAAAAAACTCAGGTACAATAAAAATTGAAGTAAAAATAAAATGATGTCCCTGTACTAGTCTACATATTCCTTCGTACCCAATTTGTTATATCTGCACTCTACAGGTCAATATCGTAAGAATTCATTTTTTCCACGTCCACTCGATTAGAATCTTTTAGTAGCAATTTGTTCATCTCCGCGCGGACTGATATTGAGGAAGATATTGACGATCCAGATTATGTTGATATATGAGCCGTTGAGAGCAGAAGTGGTGTAAGTCAAAAATGGGTAATGAGGGTTAAAGTAAACATTCTGTAAAATACAGCGCAAAGTAGCAATTAATATTCAGTTTATTTAAAGTATTAGTAATCAGTGGATAGCAAGAAGGACATATTAATTGCTACTTTGCGCTGTATTTTACAGAATTTTTACTTTAAACCTCATTACCCAATTTATACTTACACCACTTTTGCTCTGAACGGCTCATATCTGATCGAAGTAGTATTACATCCGATGAAGACAAATGTAGATGAGTAAACATTAGTTTCATTATTATTATGAATGTTCAAATCAACAACACAACATTCATGGCACTGAGAAAGTTGCAGTCAGGGAACAGAAAAAACTGGACATTCAAAACATTGATAAAATCACGGAAGTTATTTCCTTCGATTTTCAAAGTGTTATGCAATGTCCAGAATCTGATACATCAGTGTTCTATTATTCAAGGAACTTGGCTCCTAAGGCAATAAAGACTAAAATGTCATATTGTGATATTTGGCATGAAGAATTAGCAGGTAGGGGACTAAATGAAATTACTAGTGCTCTTTGTATTCTATTAAAGAATTACATTTCAGAATTTTCAGATATCAAAAAAATATTTTTGTGGTCTGATTCATGTGTGGCTCTAAACAGAAATTCAGTAATGAGTACTGCTTTGCTATGGTTAATGAAAGAAATGCCAGGCGCCAATTTCGTACAGAAATTTCAAGTCAGGTCACAGTGCAGTTCAAGAAGTGAACAATATGCACTCTGCTATTGGCAGGAAGCTGAAGGTGCAATATGGACTGCACAGCCCTGTGTCGTACCTACAGTTTTTTTTTATTGTTTTTGATAAATTGGTTTCTGAAAAGGTCAGTTTCGTGATCCATGTTGTCTTAATAAATATATATTTATTTTTTTAAATAACTGTAATGATACCTTTTTAACGATCGGACAGTTTTTGCGACCCCTTTCACAGGTTGGACATAAAACTTAAGAAAACCTATTTCACCTATTCCGAAAGCCTAAAATAGTATTTCTAAAAACCTAAAAATCCGGTCCCCAGTTATTACATTTGTCATTTTTAATCGGTTATTATTATTATTATTATTATTATTATTATTATTATTATTATTATTATTATTATTATTATTATTGCATTAATATTATATTTTTATTTATTATTAATCTATCACGGAGCGGCCGGGTAGCTCAGTTGGTAGAACAGCTGGCTACGGACTGGAAGGTCCGGGGTTCGATCCCAGATGGTGAAAGGATTTTTTCTCGTTGCCAAACTTTCAGAACGGCCCCGAGGTTCACTCAGCATCCTATAAAATTGAGTACCGGGTCTTTCCCGAGGGTAAAAGGCGGTCAGAGCGTGGTGCCACACCATCTCATTCTAGTGCCGAGGTCATGGAAAGCATGGGGTTCTACCTCCATGCCCCCCAAGTGCCTTCATGGCATGTGACGGGGATACCTTTACCTTTTTTTTATTAATCTATCACGCATTGTATTCTTCACTTAACATAATAACGAACATTAAATCGTGACGTTTGAGATGTGCAGGGCGTGTAGCACATATGGGTGAATCTAGAAATGCGTAAGCATAGAGTCTTAGTTGGAAGACCTGATGAGAAAAGATCTTTGGGGAAGCCAAGGCGTAGATGGGAGGATAATATTAAAATGGATTTGAGGGAGGTGGAATATGATACTAGGGATTGGATTAATCTTGCTCAGGATAGGGACCGATGGCGGGCTTATTTGAGGGCGGCAATGATCGTCAAGGTTACTTAAAAGTCATTTGTAAGTAAGTATTAATGTATAATGTATTAATATTATTAACTCATATATTATCATTATTATTATTATTATTATTATTATTATTATTATTATTATTATTATTATTATTATTAATGATGGGCTGGAGTCGAACCTGGCTCCATTCATGACACCTGAGCCAACGCTCTGTTGTTGACTCAGTTCTTCATTCATGGCCTTGTGTACTCACGTCTGGAGTGTTTGGGCCGTGTCAATAGCTTTTTGTGTGTTGCCGCCATGTGTACACACCGATTATTGTTCGAACCATTTCTCTCCCTCCCCTCCTGTTTACATTTGCTGGCGGCCCCACTTGACTCACACTTGCTAACAAAAAGTCCACTCCAGCCATAACAACTTGTAACGAGATTCCTTTTATTGCCTCGTGATCCAATCGGGAGTGCTCTAACCGTGGTGCGCATACCTGGATAAGGCAATATTTTTCATATTGAACGGCTGGTATAAAATTAAGTAGGGGCATATCGTGTCTTACGTAGAATTAAAACAGCCGGAGCTTGAAGTTCAACCTTCCAGTTTCGGTAGATGTGGAAGTATCGGAGGCCCACCATCCTCTTCTTCTGCATACGTTTATAGCCTACATTCCTATACTCTTTTATGTTCATGAGTTAGAGCTACAGCATACCCCATGTCCTCAAGAATGGGTGTTTTATATTATAAAGTAATAATTTTATTTTTATGTATCGTTAAATTAACGAACCGACACTGTTATAGCAGAAAGATGATAAGCTTTACATCTGTACGTAAAGTTGAATTAAAGTTTCGATTCAGTTCAACATATTAATGATTGAAGATAGTATGTGTAGGGCCTACTTGAAATTAACGTAACTAACCGTTATAAAAACAAAGAATTATTTCTCTGTAAAAACTTTTATTTTCTGTAGACGAGTTTCTTCTCACAATCCTTGCCCCTTCAGAAGACCATGCGGGAAAATAAGGGTGGTATTCATAGACTTTTCGCAGCACGCGCTACGAGCGTACTAAGCTAGGCCCGGCTATCCACTGGTTACTAGTACAGAATTCAAATCATATGCTATCGCTAACACTGGTTTATGAATACGAAAAACGCTGATAATCTACCGAAAGCCCGCGCTAAAAATGTCTATGAATACGGCCCTTAGACTGTAAATTCTAAGCAGAAATTGCCATTGCTATACAAGTGGCTTCAGAATAGTGTGATATAAGCCATTGTCGTTTCTGAACAAGTGATGCTTGGTATTCAAACTTCGCATAGTGTTTTTTCATATCCCTCTTTGGATGTAGTCTATTAATGATTTTATTTGTGTGAACAACAATTTAAGGAAATAAAGTACATAATTGCATTATACAGGGACATCATTTTATTTTTACTACAATTTTTATTGTACCTGAGTTTTTTAATTACTTCACTCCCACCCCTTCTACTAATGAAGTTCAACCGTCCTCCATACAGATCCAAGACCGCATATACAGTCATAGTAGCCTTACGGTTATAGTAAACAGTACGTTTCAAAAATATGTTCGCGTTTTCCAGTGAGCTTTCAATATTGCATCATTTTCGCACAGGTACTGTCGTCCATTTGCCTACGTCGCATTCCGGTTTTGCCCACCTGCTTCTATTCGCCTCTCTGTAAAGGCTAGTGGCTGGGCTGTCTTACCTCTTTTCTGAGAACATTAATTTCTGTTAGGAATTGGATGTATATTACGCCAGTATCATCGAACTCCAGTCGTGGAAGGGGGTAGCAACCGTTGATCCAAAGGTATAGCCAGGTTAATATTAGAAATGTTAGTAAAAATAAAATGATGTCCCTGTACAAGGTTTGCGCCAGTGTTTTTTCCACTTGACCCTTGAGCATAAACATATCATGTTAAAATTATGCAGAGTTAGTCTTGTAAGGTAGTATCTCATTTCTGCACGGTACTTCTCAGTTTTAAAGGTATTTAAGATGGAAATTTTGTTTTCGTGGATTAGTGGTTAGAAACATTTTTGTTTTATAAATTTAATTTGTACTCACTAGCTAGCTAGTTAAATAAATAAATAAAATGTCTGTAATGGTTCATTGTTTTACAACTTCCACTCTATCGGTCTATTTTCAGGGTACCGTCGGTTACTTGACAAGTGAAACATTAAAAAAACTCGCTGCAAACCACTAATGCTTTTTAAATGTTTCTGTAAACTTAAAGTAGGCTACTAATTTTCGTGAATATATTGACTATATAGCCTCCACGGTAGTCTAGTGGCGCTGGACGTATAATCCTATGGACCTGGATTCGATTCCCAGCGCATCCCTGATTTATAACTTGTGTTGGGCAAGCCCGCTGTCCAGGCAACATGAGTTTTCTCCGGAAACTCCGGTTTCCCTGTGGCATCACAACAAATCTCCATCATCATCAAATTCTCATCTCATCGCGCTCCTATAGCACACCCTGGACAACGTCTCTGTCGGTAAATTGATCTACAAGGGCTTCGTATGGGTGAATGACGAACAGTCAAGTTCCCGCCATTAGTAAAAAAAAAATCCCCAACATTTGCAATGAAGACGCTTGGGTGCATGGAGGTAGATATCCATGCTTTCTTGACTTAGTCACAAGAAAGAGATGATATGGTTTGTATCACGCTCGGTCCGCCTTTTACCCCTCTATTAATATAGGCCTAAGTCTGTGTGATATGAAATACAGGCATTTCTTACCTTACATAACTTAATAAAGAAAACTTTTTTGTGTGTAATGCAGTAAACGAAAGTTCATATCCCTCTTTGGATGTAGTCTATTAATGATTTTATTTGTGTGAACAACAATTTAAGGAAATAAAGTACATAATTGCATTATACAGGGACATCATTTTATTTTTACTACAATTTTTATTGTACCTGAGTTTTTTAATTACTTCACTCCCACCCCTTCTACTAATGAAGTTCAACCGTCCTCCATACAGATCCAAGACCGCATATACAGTCATAGTAGCCTTACGGTTATAGTAAACAGTACGTTTCAAAAATATGTTCGCGTTTTCCAGTGAGCTTTCAATATTGCATCATTTTCGCACAGGTACTGTCGTCCATTTGCCTACGTCGCATTCCGGTTTTGCCCACCTGCTTCTATTCGCCTCTCTGTAAAGGCTAGTGGCTGGGCTGTCTTACCTCTTTTCTGAGAACATTAATTTCTGTTAGGAATTGGATGTCTACGTAATATTATACCCATACAACTGTTTAAAATAACTTAAATGAAAGGGCCTCGTTAAGTAATTACACTGTCACGTGATTTCCTCCCTTTCTACGACGCTGCGATGTAACCACTTGGACGGACAGTAGATAGCATTCTGAGTAATTTTATCTTTTCGCATCGAGCAGAAGTGAAGATTGAATTTACAGTACGTAAGGTACTCTTTTACAGAGTAGGTACAGAATTATTTCAACATGAGTTACTAGTACGAAGGACGAAACTGGTAATTGGAATTACACACATTAGAACTGAAACGTGTATCGAAATGAACGTCCACCATTTTGAAAAATGTGTTTAAATATCCATATTATGATTTTTTTTCTCTATAATGTACGCTAATGTGCTGTAGACAGTATAATATACACTGCATAATGAATAAGTCCGCATGGACAGCTCAGTTCGTGAGTAAAAACACTCATTGTTAATACTGTACTGTATTTTGATTAAACAAAATCCTAATGAGAATTGTCAAACTCAAAAGCGTGATATTTCCTAGTTTAAGTAAATGGATGAACTACTTTTCTTCCCTCCTATACCTAGTAAAGTGATTTGTTTGTATATTACGCCAGTATCATCGAACTCCAGTCGTGGAAGGGGGTAGCAACCGTTGATCCAAAGGTATAGCCAGGTTAATATTAGAAATGTTAGTAAAAATAAAATGATGTCCCTGTACAAGGTTTGCGCCAGTCATGTATGATTACGACATTTTGTGTTGCACTGTTTTCTGCATTGTGCAACCATTTCGAATGCAAATATTTCAGATGGTATCGAAGTGTAAGATAATTAAAAATGTAAAGAAGAAGCAGCAGCTTTCATTTTGAGGAAAGAGTGTCAAGGAAAGTTTGATACATGTGCTCCTATTTCGTAACCGCACCCATCGCACGGCACCATCTTCAGTCCATCTTTATGGTTCGCGGAATCGAGCAGGCCGTGAAGCAGAACGCGTGACGTCACAATAAATAGTAGGAAAAAAAAATAATGTACGTTGGTCTTCGTTTGTGGCGTAATATCATTTGCAGCTGGGTGAAACAATTCCCACTAATTCTTGCTGTAACGGTAAAGTCCGAAACAAACGAAAGACTGTGCTGTCGCTTTGCTATTGTCATGTAGCCTCCGCCCACCAGAGCGCTGATGTCACCAGGCGCTTCTAATTTGTTAACTGGGTTACAGAACAAATGAATCGCGTTGCACAGACCAGACAAACGATGCGATATCCGCCATTTCGTGGCGCAGCTGATTACAGACAAATTGAAGGCGGGTGTGCGTGCGATAAGACATTCGATTAAACGAGAGTTCAGTAATTATGAAATGTTCAGTCATTACACACTCACTGCTGATAATATGTGTGCAATGGAATGCCCTACATTTTATTACTGTGTGTAGTTAATATTTTTTCACAGAGAGGATTGCAATGATAGGAATCATCCATCGACTCCCTCGCTCGTCATAGTCTTATAGCGATCATCAGACCTTGCATTATACTTCATACTAAGCTTGAAGCGCTCAATCATATGTGACATTCAGTAAATATAGGCCTAATAGCCTACTTAGCCTACTTACAAATTACTTTCAGAGAACCCAGAGGTTCATTGCCGCATAAACCCGCCATCAGTTTCTATCCTGAACAAGATTAATCGAGTTCCTAGCATCACATCCCACCTCCATCAAATCCATTTTAATATTACCCTCCCATCTACGTGTCGGCCTCCTCAAAGGTCTTTTTCCTTCAGGTCTTCCAACTAACACACTATATGCAGTTGTGCGTTGTGTAAATTTCTCCATTCTCCTGTAACTTCATCCCTAATAACTCAAATATTTTAATAAGCGCCTTATTCTCGAACGCCCTTAATCTCTGTTTCTCTCTCTCAAAATGAGAGTCCAAGTTTCACAACCATACAGAGCGACTATAGGCTTAATGGTGATATAAAATTACCGAACATTGAAATTTTAAGTCATCAAATAAAGGGAAAGAAATGGAAATAGGGAGATTCCAACCTAGGATCTCATACATAGGTTACTAACCTGTGATGTAAATATAGGCCTCATAGCCTACTTAGTCTGTTTACAAATGACTTTCAGAGAACCCAGAGGTTCATTGCCGCCCTTACATAAGCCCGGTCCCTATCCTGAACAAGATTAATCCAGTCCCTAGCATCACATCCCACCTCCATCAAATCCATTTTAATATTATCCTCCCATCTACGTGTCGGCCTCCTCAAAGGTCTTTTTCCGTCAGATCTCCCAACTAACACACTACTGTATATGCAGTTGTGCGTTGTGCAAATTTCTCCATTCTCCTGTAACTTCATCCCTTTTAACCCCAAATAAGCACCTTATTCTCGAACACACTTAACCTCTGTTTCTCTGTCAAAGTGAGAGTCCAAGTTTCACAACCATACAGAACGAATACAGGCCTAATGGTGATATAAAATTACCGAACATTGAAATTTGAAGTCATCGAATAAAGGGAAAGAAATGAAAGTTGGGAGATTCCAACCTAGAACCTCATACATAGGCTACTAATCTGCGATAGTTTTGAGTTTTAGTTGTTGGTGATGTAGGGCCTGGAACAAGGAAAATGCATTTATAATCTGGTAGGCTATGATTTGATCAAATATTGCGTTTCCAGGTCCCGACATTGAGAAGAAAATAAAAATCCTGTTGATTGGGCTGCAATTTGAGGCATTGAGGCTAGTGCAGTGCGCTACAGGATGCGCCGGCTTTTAATAGAGCTGTCGCACGGTCTGACTGATGTCGCGGGCGTCCTCCCACACGAATGCTTCCCACCGGCGTCAAAATAGCACCACTGCGACACGACGTGCAAGATAACTTCTCTTCTCTTTAAACTTCCCATATCAATTGGAGAATGCCTTCTTTTGTTTCTGTGGTTCCCTTGCCTACTAGATGAAACTTTCTTTAGTCTTTCTGGTTCCTATGCCAACTGGATGTGCCTTCTTTTGTCCATGTGGTTCCTATGCCAACGGGATGATACCGTCTTTTGTATACTTCCAATGATGCCCCAATTGTTTTTTTTTTTAGTTCCCATGGTAACTGGATACGGTTTCTTTTATGTTTGTGCTCACTGTGCCAACTGGTTGATGCCTTCCTTTTGTCTTCATGTTGATATGCCAACTGGATTCTGCCTCCGTTTGTTTTGTAGTTTCCATGACAACTGGATATGCCTTCCTTTTATGTTTCTGGCTAACTGGATGATGACTCCCTTTTGTTTTTGTGGCTACCATGCTAACTGTATGATGTGTTGTTTTGTCTTTATGGTTGTTATGCCAATTACATGCTGCCTTCTTTTCTTTTGCGGTTGCCATGCCAATTGGAAAATTCATTTTTTTTATCTTAGTAGCCAGTATGGCAATAATAGGAAGACTTCGACTTTGTCTCTATGGTATATGTGGCAATTGGAAAATGCCTCTTAATTTCTTCTCGAATTCTTCTAACAACCAGAAGATGACCTACTTTGTCTTGCATTGTTGTAATGGAAACCGGAAATATCTTGTATTGCCTTTGCGTTTCTAATCCAACTTTCATCTGAAAACAAACGAACGTACTATTCTTGGAATATCAGTGTAAATGTTGTTAGTGTTGGCACACACTATACACATCATATCGGACCTGCTGTTTTAGCACAGCAAACATCAAATCAAGCTATAACATTATCATCCTGTGTGCAATAGCTCTGGACTTGTTTTTTTTCTTACAAACATGAGTAACATAATATTAGAGTTGGGTTTTTGGGTATTCCATCGTATCCCAAAAAACTCATTCTGATCACAGTCACCGTGAAAGTCTAAAAACTCGTATGAATAGATAGTACCATAGTTTTTTTCTTACACGTTAAGGCGACCACAGCGTGATGCTAATAAGTTTCTTTCTAAATTCAGGATTAAGAAATAACTATGCACACACTTGAAACGCCATTGCGTAGGATATATTCGTCACTTTTTAACATTACTATTATTATTATTATTATTATTATTATTATTATTATTATTATTATTATTATTATTATTATTATTATTATTAAAAACGGTATCCCGTATAGCCTATTGGCTACGTTATGAAGGTAGGTTCAGGGCATGTAGTCAGAGCACCATGCTTCTTGACCTGGGCACTAGAATAAGATGGTGTGGTCGGCGGGAAAAACTCGATAGGCCTATTCCACTTGATTTAATAGGCTGAGTGAACATTGAAGTTCTTCTGGATGTTTTCGCAACGAGAAAATCCCGTCACCATCCGGGATTGAACCCAGGGCTTTCTAATCCGTAGGCTGTTGCTCTACCATTGATATACCCCGTCGCCTATTACTAATTATTATTATTATTATTTCGTTTTAAAGGGTCTTTGATTGAACTCGTAACAATTTGCAAGTCCAAGCGTACGAGTGATGCAGGCTGCAGCGCTGACAGGGGCCGTGACGCATTATCTACTGCTGGCATTGTTTGTGCGGCTGGACCATGATTGGATGCGTTGTGTGAAGCGACCAATTAAGAGCCGGGACGCTCCCACACACAATGCTGATTGGCTAGGTGATCTCATTGTAATCCAGCCTCATTCAACTGTCGCGATTAATTGCCTGCAGGGGTGTACAGTGCCCATCCGGTACGGAAACATTATGCACGCATAAATTTTAGCGTGGTAGACAGTCAGTTGCCATAGTGAGCTAGCCCATGCAAAGAGACCTGGGAGGTGAATCAAGTAGTTATCAAGAATGAAGAGGATAGATCGCTGTGATCATTTCGAGGTCTTCACGGATAATACGCGTTTTCAGATTCCCAGATAGGCCGAAAAACTGACACTTTGGTATATCGTGTGTTTATATACAATTATTTCTGTTAAAGTATTGGTTAAGTTTTGCCCGTATTCTGTACTTTCATGTTGATTCATCCGGGAGTGATGCTCATGGAATAAGTTTATTAAGGGTATAAGTACGTGAACGATCACAATTATTATTAGAAAATGCAGGCTCTAAATTTCTAAAATTTTATAAGAAAATGAATTCACAATTGGACAAAAATTACAAGGTATCAGAACAAGACTTATTGATTTGCTTTGAACGAGACACGAATCAGTCACTGCAGATAAATGATGACAAGCGAGCTAAATATGTACCTTGCCTTCCATACCTCAGTGAAAACTATGGCATTTCGCTTTACAACTGGGGTGTTACAGGCTTACTATTTGGAGCAAGGAGTTGTTTACCAAAATTTACATGTAGGCCTAATATTCTTAGGCGGCCGGGTAGCTCAGTTGGTAGAGCAGCTGGCTACGGACTGGAAGGTTCGGGGTTCGATCCCAGGTGGTGACAGTTTTCTCGTTGCCAAACTTTCAGAACGGCCTCGAGGTTCACTCAGCCTCCTATAAAATTGAGTACCGGGTCTTTCCCGGGGGTAAAAGGCGGTCAGAGCGTGGTGCCGACCACACCACCTCATTCTAGTGCCGAGGTCATGAAAAGCATGGGGCTCTACCTCCATGCCCCCCCCCCCAAGTGCCTTCATGGCATATTACGGGGATACCTTTACCTTTTTACCTTTACCTAATATTCTTAAATCCTTTAAAATTCCCTTTTATGAAGTTCAGAAAGTGATGGAAATTCTGAAGGCCTCTCTTCAAATTCTACACTATCATCTGTATGTTAACACATAAATTTTTCTTTTAATGTACAAATCGAATAATTATTTTACTCGTTTCATTTCCCTTTATCTTTCATGTTTGTTAATTCCGGATCGCAGTGGTCAACCTCACTTGAGGACGGATGATTTTAAATAAATCTTAGTAGTAGAACTTAAATATCTGATGAAAGTATAAAAAAGGTTACTAATAATATTTTTCAAACCAGTTTTATCAAAGTACGAAAAAAAAATCTGCAGTTACATCATTTGATAACCATAACATTGTTATGGTCTCTCTGACATATTTAATATTTTTCCTGTAGGCCTATGTAACAAACACTTAGGATTTCTGAAAAGTAGACTACTCTCAAACATGTAGAGTTATTTTAATATAATTAATTTTTTATTTGTCCTATATAAAATATAAATTAGGCCTACTTAAATTTACATAATGCTTTGTGACCTAATTTTTCTATTTTCAAAAAAATGGGCATAATTGTAGTCTACCTTTTGCATAAATGCATATTAAATCAGTGCACAAAATTTCATAATTCTATCTCTAATGGTTGTGGAGTTATGAAATAATATATGTGAAAATTTTCAAATTTTGGAAAATTTAACTTAAAGTAAAAAGTGAATTCTAAAAAATATTATTAGTAACTTTTTTATACTTTTACCAGATATTTAAGTTCTAATAATTGTGGTATCTTGCAATTTTTGTCCAATTGTGACTTCATTGCCTTATAAAATTTTAGAAATTTAGAGCCTGCATTTTCTGATAATATTTGTGGTCGTTCGCGTACATATACCCTTAATGTACTAAAATAATGTTGGACTCTTCTTGGAGAAATGTCACAGAATAGGGATTTCCTCAAAATCGTTTCCCAACGATTTCCATCTTGTTTACATAATAAGTTACGAAGTAGGCCTACTTTTTCACGAGGGCTACAGTCTGTGCAGAGCCTTTAACTAAAAAATTGTGGTCATAATTATTTATAACCTGCAGACTAGAGTCTGAGGACTTAAGGATTTCTTCATGAAATATGACGTAATCGTAGCTGTTACTGAGTTGCAGCAAGTAATGTCATAGGCTTCTGTGCTCCCAGAGGCTGTATTGCCGATTAGTAAACAGGTTTTTGAAAGTCTCATTTTTTGACTCCATCAACAAGTTTATTGCTAGGATATGTTCAGATTCCTGGAGTAAGAAGTTCGAGTATGAAAGAACTTATACAGAGGGTAATCTCATCACGTAGGCCTATACTCTAAAGCATAATGATTTTTCATAGGTACTGTAGTCTCCATTCTTTCTTTCTACCACACGTTTTCTTCATACTTTTTCTAGCTTTCGTGATACCTTCATGCCAGTCTTTATTACTTCGTTTTAGATTTTTTCAATAATTTTGCTGCCCTTCCATTCTGCTTTTTATTGTAGGGCTACATCCCGGACACATTGTAGCTTCTATGTATCATATCCATTATTACTGCATTTTTTAAAATCATGCCTGTTGTGCAGCTCTAACTTCATCAGCAGTTATTGTATTGTCCCTGCTACCAGATTGTGTTAGCTACATGTGATATGGGATTAGTTGAGCGAAATATTAGTGTCATTAAATAAGTGAGATAGCCTACATATTTTTTTATCCAGTGACGGGGCCCTTAGGCCTAACTTTCTGTTTTTCGCCCTCCATTGTACAAGCATAGACGTCGCTAGTATCGAGAAGCATAGACCGTGGGCGTTCAGTCTACATTACACTCGCAATGAATGAATGAATGATGATGATGATGATGATGATTATAATGGTAATGGAGAGTTGTTCGGAGTAACAGAGGAACTGGATTACGTCGAGAAAACCCCTAAGAGTAGATCAACCGGGATTCGAACTCGAGACCCCGGCTCACAAGCCCGGTGCAGTAGCACTAGGCCACCGCGGCGGTTATGACAGAGATATTAGAACGGGTATTAGGCCTATGTCATGTAAAGGTTTCTCGTCTTTCCCCTAGTTTCATAGGCTGTATTCAGATTACTGCCGAAATTCTCTACATTATCTGAGTTTCGTGGCAGTAATAACCTCCATCTCGGAGCTCAGTGGTAGGTACACAAAGCCCTGTGTGCTTACTAACACCACAATCTAGTATATACAGTCACGAAGCTCAATACGTAGTAAATATGTATCCATAGATAGTTGCTAACCACTAGGATCGCTATTATCGCCTCATTACAGACAATGCGAAATAGTACCGGCACATACATACATACATACATACATACATACATACATACATACATACATACATACATACATACATACATACATACATACATACATACATACATACATACATACGTACATACATACATACATACATACATAACTTATATAGGCCTACACATAGACCTACATGCTTAGTTATTTAAGTCATTCATTCATTCATTCATTCATTCATTCATTCATCCATTTATTCATTCGTTTCATTTATTCTAGGAGAGTTAAAACCACTCAGACTTTCTCTTTAACTCAACCAGAAAAGGAGTTAATAGACTAATGCAAGTTAATAGCCTAATTACAGACTAATATAATTAAAGAACTTTCAAAGATTGTTAGGATAGTATAGACATAGACTATGAGCAAAGTTTAGTAAAATAATTCATTCATACTATTAGTAATTACAAAATAATATATGACTTTGAAGTTACTTTTAATCAATATTACAGTAAGCGAGGAATAATAAAATTGAACTAAATTAGCTATAGCTACAAGTTACAAATTGAGAATTACAAATCGGGAAATATATTAGCTTATAACTAGACAACACTTATGAGTCTTATGATGAATATTATTTTAATATTATATACAGGCCTATAAGTATATAGAGTATATATATAGGCCAGGTCTATACACACACACACACACACACAAGCTATTGTTAAACATAGAACATATGTACGGCAGAAAGAAAAAAATCCTGAATAATTTTGAGGAAAAATTGTTCCGGGGCCGGTTATCGGGTATCGAACCCAGGACCTTTGGTTTAACGTACCAACGCTCTACCAACTGAGCTACCCGGGAACTCTACCAGACACCGATCCAATTTTTCCCTCTATATCCACAGACCTCAAAGTGGGCTGACAGCTGTCAAGCAACTAAAGTTGAGTGCACACTAACTCTGTGTGACTTAAATTGTGGCTTTCTGTTAACGAACAGTGACGTGTATTATGCAAATCAGGCTTTCAGGTAACCAAACCAAACCAATGTTAAACCAAAGGTCCCGGGTTCGATACCCGGCGCCGGAACAATTTTTCCTCAAAATTATTCAAATCAACTTTACAGGGAGTTATACCTGAAAGCTTGATTTAAAAAAAATCCTATCAGTAATAGTAAAATAAAACAGACCTGTGTAGACTACCAGAAATTATTAATAATTAAAATAAATATTTAATAAATGCAATAGCTAAAATTACGTAAAATAATAGTGATAAGATAAGATAATATTATGTACGGGAAAATTATATCTGAACCTAGGAATTACGAGGTTACACACACACACACACTTACATGAGAATTTGAACTAGTGCAGTGGGAGAGAGTGGCTGAATTGTGAACTTGGTCTTTAGTTTCAGACAGGCAGAGCATTTAACAGTGAAGAATTTTAAAAGGTGACTGTACTTATTCCAACGTTCGGACATTTTGATAAACAACATTCTCTTAAATTTTATCGTCAATGTTTGCATCGTCAAGTAATTACACATAACATCAAAGGAATCTGTGTCATCATACAATAGGCTACTGATTTCACCCTTCCACAGCAATGTCTAATTTAATTACGTAGGCTTATTTCCGAACTTTTACCATAATAAACGATGTTATAAATGAGGAGCATCGTTGAATGAGTTTTTTCGTCTTTATTTGCTTCCTCTTCGACCAGTACTTCTGTTAACATTATAGTAAGATGGAAGAAAATTCGTTTTGTTAAGTTATCGTTGCAAATTTGAGTTCTGCTTTAATAAAATGTAGAAAAAATGCTTAATGTCCAACGTTTTAAAAATGAAGAAAACACGTTTTGAAACGATGCTTCTCAAATTTCGAGGTGGTGTTGTCCACCCCTGCCATCCGCGTAAATGCGGTTTCCAAGGGGCTGCACTCCATTGTTTACTTCCTCTCGGGTCACCTAATGCCCCCGATCCCCGATGATCGTCTCCATGGATACCCCATTCCTGACAACAATACCGGCGTCTATATTAAAAATACCGCAGAGATGGTCTGAATGGGGGCAGCCATTGATGGATAATGCCACTAACGAGGGCAGGAACCACTCGCCACTGGCGGCGCATAAAAAGGCTGCGTCTGTAATCATGAGCCCGCTATAAATATTTCTTTTTAAAGCGAATAATGAGTTATTCGGTTCGAAATACGCGACCCCTTGTGCGTGTGTGTTTTCCGATATTATGTATTGAAACATCTTGAATGAGCGGCAAGGGGCTTTGAAAATAATAAAAAAGACTAGAGCAAGTCGCTTGTGATCTCTTCTCAGTCGTTTGTTTCCGTCGCCATGGTGTCTCTTCACGATGTCGACCGTTATTTGTTCGCTTGTAGCGCGTGGATAATGATGTAATCCGCCTCCACTACAAGAGTTTAAGCATGCTAATCTGATTTGATCGGTTTTAATTAAATACGCTTTTCACAAAATTAAAATCGCGAAATATGAACTTTAGTTTTTCTCGTAGCTGATAAGTTACAAAGCTGAAATTTGCTACGCGCATTTGGTAGCCCAGTTAAGTTCTTATTGTTTTAAAATAAGAACTATGAAGTATTGTTTATTATGATATTACATAGACCTATTAGACGAAAGATATGCTTCCAAAGCTCATTTTAATGGACGTTTAATTTGAGCGAGTGGATGTGTGGGTGAGTGTGCGAATAAATAGAGAATGGGTAAAGGATAAATAATTGGATGAAAGCCCAAAATGTTGTAGGTTAGCTCACTCTTTTTGTGATTGCAGATCCCCGACAGTGGACTGAATCGAACGTGGCGCAGTGGCTGTGCTGGGCTATCCGAGAGTTCTCACTGGAGGGCGTCACCATGCACCAATTCCACATGAAGGGCAAGGACATCTGCGCCATGGGCAAGGAGGCGTTCTTGGCGCGTGCACCTCCCTTCATGGGCGACATCCTCTGGGAACACCTGGAGATCCTGCAGAAAGGTTTGTTGTTAATCCTGGAGACTGCAGACGCTCTACTGTATTTTGTTTCTGCAATTTATATAGCAGTTTTGAAGTTTCGAAGAAGAGACAGAAAGTCAACTGAGTGACTTATGAAGATGGATACGAGGGTAGTAACGTATTAGGAAGGTCAAGGTACGACAGAAGAGGATAGATAGGGCAGGTTGTATGGAACGGATAGAATGGGATGTAAAAGACAGGATATAACAGGATGCAATGGAACAGGATGTATAGGACTGGATAGAACAGGACTTGAGAGAGTTGAGTAGAACAGGATGAGAGAACTGAGTGGAATAGGATATTAGAGAACTGAGTAGAACAGGATATGAGAGAACTGAGTAGAACAGGACATGGGAACTGAGTAGAATAGGATATGAGAGAACTGAGTAGAACAGGATATGAGAGAACTGAGTAGAACAGGATATGAGAGAACTGAGTGGAACAGGATATGAAGAACTGAATAGAACAGGATATGAGAGAAGTGAGTATAATAGGTTAAGAACTGAATAAAATAGAATATGAAGAACTGAATAGAACAGGATATGAGAGAACTGAGTAGAAGAGGATATGAGAGAACTAAGTCGAAGAGAATATGAGAGAACTGAGTAGAACAGGATATGAGAGAACTGAGTAGAACAGGATATGAGAGAACTGAGTAGAACAGGATATGAGAGAACTGAGTAGAATAGGATATGAGAGAACTGAGTAGAACAGGATATGAGAAAATTGAGTAGAACAGGACATGAAGAACTGAATAGAACAGAATATGAGAGAACTGAGTAGAATAGGATATGACAACTGAGTAGAACAGGATCTGAAAGAACTGAGTAGAATAGGATATGGAAGAACCAAGTAGAACAGGATATGAAGAACTGAATAGAACAGGATATGAGAGAACTGAGTAGAACAGGATATGAAGAATTGGGTAAAACAGGATCTGAAAGAACTGAGTAGAATAGGATATGGGAGAATTGAGTAGAACAGGATATGAAGAACTGAATAGAACAGAATATGAAGAACTGTGTAGAACATGATGTGAGAGAACTGAGTAGAACAGGATATGAAAGGAACTGAGTAGAACAGGATATGAAGAATTGGATAGAACAAGATCTGAATGAACTGAGTAGAATAGGACATGAGAGAACTGAGTAGAACAGGATATTACAAAACTGAGTAGAACAGGTTATGAGAGAACTGAATAGAAAACCGAGTAGAACAGGATATGAGAAAACTGAAAAAAACAGGATATGAGAGAACTGAATGGAATAGAATATGAGAGAACTGAGTAGAACAAGGTATGACAGAACTGAGTAGAACAGGCTGTGAGAGAATTGTGTGGAACAGGATATGAGAGAACTGAGTAGAGCAGGATAGGAAGAGCACTTAGTAGAAGAGAATAGGAGAGAACTGAATACATTAGGATATGATGACTCGAAATGTGATTTTTTTTTAGATCTAAGTAGAAAGGTGTATTGTAGAATAGAGTAGAACAGGACTTCCTAGAACTGAATAGGATAGGATTTCACAGGACTCAGTAAAACGGAATTTCGTAGAATCGATTAGAATAAGATTTCATGGAATTTAATTGATCAGGATATAATAAAACTTAGTGACAAGATTGCATATTAGAGTAGAATACGTTTTTATTGAATATAATTTCATAGAACTGAGTAGAACATGGTATGCTAGATGATACAATTGAACTGAATATAGTAATTGAATTTAATGGAACACAATATTAATATACCCATATACCAGTGTATGCTATGAAATAAAGCATTGGATGTTTTAATTTCGGTGTCTTCTTTCTTATTCTCTTCATATTAAATTACTATGTTATAAAATTTAGAAGTATGGACAGTGAAGAATCGTTATCCGTGTGGAAGTCCTCGGAAATCTGATGAGCTTCATGTCATTGCCATATAATTATATACTGTGTACAGTCTTACTTGGTACGCTGTCTTTTCATGACCGACCCCCTCACGATCCACCACTGTCCTTGTATATAAATGAAATAAATCGGATCGTATATGAAAACTGAACTAATGTTCAGTTAAATATTAATGCAGGTCTGTACGATCCTCGGTAAAGCGTGACTAAGTTCAGTTGGGAATATTTAAATTTGAATGAAAGGAAGAAATTTGTTAAAATTAATAGGCCTGCAAATCTGTATGATTCCCGGTAAAACGTTTCAAAGCGTAGGTAGTTGGCAATAAGAAATTTTAAGAAAAAATGATATTTCTGATTTGTGTGGGCTCAATAGCTTATTTCTAACTTCTTAACATGTATCAATTACTACGGCATAATGTGAAAAATGTAATAGGCCCACCATTTGAAGGGCTTGGGGCAATATAGTGACAAGCCGCATTTGAACTTACCTTCTCTGAGTACTTAACAATACTCACAGAAGATGAATTCTCTGTAATAAAATTTATGATATACTTTTCAATGTCCAATAGGTTATGACGTCTGAAACTCCAATTTAAACATCAAGCTTATTAATTGTTATAATTTTAAAATTTAAGTGTTGATTTTCTATGAAATCACTATGTTACCCCAAGTCCTTCATTTGTTCTCTTCTAAAAATTTGAATTTGTTCAATGTGTATGCGAAACCAGCATAGAACAAATGGCGACCAGAGATCATACGGAGCAGAAGACTTCTTTAAACTGTATGGAAAAAATATCTGATACACATAGGAGGAGTAGTAAACCTACAATCGAGTTCTCAAATTCCAACTGCATTTTTAAATTATTATTACACAAGAAAAATTCGTTCCGGCGCCGGGAATCGAACCCGGGTACTTGGTTCTACGTACCAAGCGCTCTAACCACTGAGCTACGCCGAAGTTCAATCCACAGCAGCGGATCGAATCTCTCTCCTCTAATGTTCTTCCCTTTATGGCCCTACTCCATGTTCGACATATAATATGTTGACATATATTAAGTCAACTGTTATTATATAAAGAGCGCACTTATTTGAGTGACTTGGTGGCCGGGATTCCACAGTATATGCACTGTTGGGCAAAGAATCTACGTAAAGAACATGGAGTAAGGCCATAAAGGGAAAAACACTAGAGAAGAGAGATTCGATCCGGTGCTGTGGATTGAACTTTGGCCTAGCTCAGTGGTTAGAGCGCTTGGTACGTAGACCCAAGGACCCGGGTTCGTTCCCCGACGCCGGAACGAATTTTTCTTTTCTAATAATCATTGTTACTATAAAAGATAAATTCTGTAGGACCAAAAATTAATCTTTATGCATTTTTAAAGGCTCATTTGAAAAAGGGGTGGAAAATATGGTTTTTGTTTAAATACTGAAACGCGTCTCAGTTACTTTTGGTTGCTAGGATACGAAATCGTAGTCATGTTTCAAGAAAATCTCCAGAGTCAGTTTTACTGTGAATGCTTGACCATCATACGCGGTGACACGTCGTAATGAGATGTCAGGTGCCGCCACTGTGCGCATGATTGCCGGCGTGTGAACTGCGCTGTGGAAGAGAGCAAAAACACAGTGGCGAGCTCAAGGTCGAGGGGACGCGAGGTACGTTATTTCACAATGCGACGCAACCAGTACAACAATACGAGACGACGACGTGCAAGTGGTTATTTCGCGCAGAGATTGTGCTTTAATGCTCCACACACAAACAAGTGATGAATGGCGACCCTGTGGCCATGAATACGGAACACTTAATATGTGGGTGCCAAGATCATTGCCTCCACAAATAAACGCAACCAATTCATCAACAGTAATTCATCATTCATTTCCCGCATAGTCTACTACAAATCTGATCCATATCCAGTTTCGCAAAATGAACACACTACTTCATATCTGAGCGAATAGTTAGGCCTAACCACTGGTATGATTATGTAACCATTCAAAAGTTATAAATATTATATTATATGAGTACGAAAAAATATATATATACAGGGTGAACCGTAAGTAATGCCATTAATTTCAGGGGTTGTTCTTTGAGATATTTTAAACGAAGACGTTTAATATAAATTATGCTTATATTATAGGCCTAATTATTTTATATGAAACATTTTATAGCGTGTTTTGGGAAAGCCATTGATTTAATTCCAAATATGCTCAGTCAGTTTAACAGAGCAGTGTATTATGATAATAAATGACTGAAAACATTTTAATTTTTTCTTTTAAATATGCTGAAATTTGAACCGAACACATGTAACATATTAAAGTTCCTTTTCAAAACGAAAAGTTTCATTTGTTCGTATCAAATTTCTGCACATTTAACGGACAAAACTCATATTTTTTCGAATCATTTTATAGCCTATTGTTCTATTAAATTGACTGGGTATATTGGGAATTAAGTCAATAGTCATACTTATTATATTTTATATTTTATCAATTTTAATTTTTAACAGTGTTAAAATTTTAAAATTTAAATTATGGTTTATTTAACGACTCTCGCAACTGCAGAGGCTATATCAGCGTCGCCGGTGTGCCGAATTTTGTCCCGCAGGATTTCTTTTACATGCCACTAAATCTACTGATATGAGCCTGTCGCAATTAAGCACACTTAAATGCCATCTACCTCGGCCGGAATCGAACCCGCAACCTCGGACACAGAAGACCAACGCTATACCAGCTGCGTCACTCAGGGCGACATCTGTATTGTATATATATATATATATATATATATATAATTTTACGACGCTTTATCAACTACTATGGTTATCTAAAATCTGGAAGAGGTGAAAGTGATAATGCCAGCGAAATGAGTCCAGGGTCCAGCGCCGAAAGTTATAGGCCTACTATAGCATTTCGTCGTTGTTCCTGCAATAACTCCTATGTGACATATTTATCGAATTTCAGATTTTTTCTCTATTAAATAACTTAAATAGTGATACAGCAAATAATAAAATCTCCTGTATGTAATTATATTTCTTTGTTTCGAAAATGTAAGAATTCACAGTCTCCTATGTACGGCTGCCATAGGATGAATAAATGTGTTTTTTCTTCCTACTAAAATTGTTATATTTTGCACATAGGAGTTATTGCAGGAACGACGACGATTATCTCTTAAAGGATTGAGGGAAACCACTGAAAAAACCTCAACTAGGTGACTTGTCCCAACTAGGATTCGAAACACGGCTCGCTCGTTTACGGTCAGGCATGCTAACCGTTACTCCATAGCGGTGTATTATTATTATTATTATTATTATTATTATTATTATTATTATTATTATTATTATTAATTGGTTATTTTGCGATGCTTTATAAACTACTATGGTCATCTAGCGTCTAAATGATATGAAGGTGATAATGCGCCGAAAGTTACCCAGATTTGTTCTGAATGGGTTGAGGAAAAACCCTGGAAAAAACCTCAACCAGGTAACTTATCCCAACCAGGATTTGAACCCGGGCCTGCTCGTTTCATGGTCAGGCATGTTAACCGTTATCCCATAGCAGTGGGCTATTATTATTATTATTATTATTATTATTATTATTATTATTAATTTTTTTTTAACTAACAGACATCAGAAGTGTTTACCTTTTTGGTCTCGTTCCCGCACACACCCTCGCACCCCGTACATTAAAATGCCCAGAACTGGTCTCGTGGGAAAAGCGGGTACAATCGGTATTAATATGCAGGTTGATATATTTCACCGAGACAATGGCTGCCTCTCTTTTGGCAGGCCCCCAACACTCGGTCACGCCCAGAAGCGAGTCCTATTAACAGCCCCAGCTTGCCTTTAATTCTGCATGACAACGACCGTTTACGTCTCCAGCACTAATTGATTGCTCCATCAAACACTCTTGTCGCAATAAATTGTTCGTAGCCATGGTGACGGGAGGCAATTTGTAATTTCCATAATCTAAAACAAAAGAGAGCTGGAACTGTGTTTGTGTTTCCACATGTAGAGCTGGCTTCTCTTGTACACGATAGTTCTAGCATAATAATAATAATAATAATAATAATAATAATAATCTGATGCTTTTCCAATTCACTGGGGGGTTAAAGCAAAGAGATGCACTATCACCTTTGCTTTTTAACTTCGCTCTAGAATATGCCATTAGGAAATTTCATGATAACAGACAGGGTTTGGAATTGAACGGGTTACATCAGCTTCTTGTTTATGCGGATGACCTGAATATGTTAGGAGAAAATCCACAAACGATGAAGGAAAACACGGAAATTCTACTTGAAGCAAGTAAAGCGATAGGTTTGGAAGTAAATCCCGAAAAGGCAAAGTAATTTATTATATGTTTCGTGACCAGAATATTCTACGAAATAGAAATATAAAAATTGGAGATTTATCCTTCGAAAAGGTGGAAAAATTCAAATATCTTGGAGGAACAGTAACAAATATAAATGACACTCGGGAGGAAATTAAACTCAGAATAAATATGGGAAATTCCTGTTATTATTCAGTTGAGAAACTTTTGACATCTAGTCTGCTGTAAAAAAATCTGAAAGTTACAATTTATAAAAAGTTATATAACCCGTTGTTCTGTATGGTTGTGAAAGTTGGACTCTCACTTTGAGAGAGGAACAGAGATTAAGGGTGTTTGAGAATAAGGTTCTTAGAAAAATATTTGGGGCTAAGAGGGATGAAGTTACAGGAGAATGGAGAAAGTTACACAACGCAGAACTGCAAGCATTGTATTCTTAATCTGACATAATTAGGGACATTAAATCCAGACGTTTGAGATGGGCAGGGCATGTAGCACGTATGGGCGAATCCATAAATGCATATATAGTGTTAGTTGGGAGGCCGGAGGGAATAAGACCTTTGGGGAGGCCGAGACGTAGATGGGAGGATAATATTAAAATGGATTTGAGGTAGGTGGGATATGGTGGTAGAGACTGGATTAATCTTGCTCAGGATAGGGACCGATGGCGGGCTTATGTGAGGGCGGCAATGAACCTCCGGGTTCCTTAAAAGCCATAAGTAAGTAGGCCTAATAATAAAAGATAGACCTATTACTGGTTTACAAGAAAAGATGCAATCAGTAACTTCACTTTCAGTGAAGAAGTACTACTTCTGCTGCCTTGAGGTTTTCCCTTATATTAGACATACCTTTAAATACTAAACTTACACATCTGGCCGGATTCCGAGACTCAGAGACAGTACGGCGGCAGACCTTTTCTATAGTGCTTTCAGAGTTTAGAAAATACCATTGAGTATTTAGACGTCTTCTTAGATGACATCACCCTTTTTGTAATAAGACTAAAATAAGTTCTAATGTAGTGTATATAATATAACAGAAATATCGGTAAATCCGTTCCATTTATTCTGTTATTGAACATACAACAAACTAATGTACAGGGTTATTCTTTGAAATATTTCAAACAAATAAGTTTAATACAAATTTTGCTTGCTTTTGCTTTCTTTTCGAGATAAAAATTGTTCTATAAACTGATTTTTCTGTAAACTCAGGCGTCATTCGTGGTACCATGGAAACAGTAGACCTAGTGTAAGAGGATCTTCTTGCCTCGTGGTTTTGTACGTCTCGCTTGTAGTATTTAGTCGTATTTAATCCATAAATGCACCCTTACCTAACCTAAAAATTGTATGCCAATAAAGACGTTTCATACGATCGAAGAGATTTTATAAATCCCCTGTCACCCTTTTCTTTCTTTTTCTAATTCTTTCCTCTTGTGTCTATGTTTAGTCTCAATCTTCATTCCCAGTTTCTTACTTCCTTCTTCTCATTACCTCCTTCTAGCTTCGTTTTTGTCGGTCTTCCATCTCTATTCTTGATTTTGATTTCGCAATTTTTTTCTTCCTCTGTTTTGACTTCAACACATCGCTAATTCGTCAACGCCTTCAACTTGTATAGCTCGCTGATACTTCCTATTGCACATACGTTAATACTAGTTGATAATTTACATTCTGACGTTGGATTTCACCTCCCCCCCTCCCACACACAGAATATGAACTGTCCTGCCCCTATTCCCCCACTGCACCTTCAACCGTGACGCCCCCCTTCGTGAGCAGGCTGTACCAATTGATACAAATAAAAGATAATGTAATTACCATGGCAACGGATGTCCAATCCGGCAATTTCACCTTCGTTTGTACACATTCCACATGTTGACTGAACCGTGTGAGGGGAAGTGTCCTGCGCTTCCGGCCTGCACCGGATGCAGCTCTGTGTCCCAGCAGCATCACTGTCGTGTGTGCGGCTCCAGCAGCGGCATGATCTCCACAGGTATCTCCAGCGCTGGCGGAGATTCTGTCATGGCGCCCTGCGTGTCTCAGGACTTGAAGAATTTCGCAGTGTTAGAGTCTCACTTGTGTTCGTTGACAAGAGGTTAACAGTGTTACACTTTAAAGGTTGCCAAATACGTCATGTGTGTTTTGTGAAAATTACATGTGGTAATGTGCAGTCTGTAGGCTTTCATGCAGTACACCGTGCTATGTCAATATTTATACCAAATAATTACTTATTATACAACTTGATCTGGACAATACAGCATTACTCTCGTACACCAGTTGAATAGTAAGGGATGTGAGCACTCTCACTGTTACCCCACTGTTTAAGTATTGTCTTAATTTTTGACCACATATTCTCAATGGGGTTGTCTTAATTTTTGACCACATATTCTCAATGGGGTTACGATATAGTGAGTTTCCATACCAGCGGGGTATTCTTACTTCCTTCTCATTGAGAAGGATGGTTAGCTTTTGAGACGTGTGGCAGGGTGCAAGATCTTTCTGCAAGACGTCATTATTGTTTGAAAATAATAGACTACTTTCAGCCTTGGTAGCGTCGTGATTTCTATCGACTCGCTGTTCATAATAGATCGCTTAGTGATAACCATTTAATGAGAAACTAAGCTTGTATTAATTTGACGGTGATTAGCAATAGTGATCCAAGCGCCAAAAACCTGTTTCAAGATATTGGCCAATGAAATAAATCTGATTTTTATAAAATATTTTATGAAAGAAATATTATAACACTCATACTATTACAAAAAAATAGCACAAATAATACCAAAAAAGGCTAACCGATTTTTAATGAGAGACCAGCAGTTGGATTAATATTTCAAAGCAAAATAAATAAATGAATTTTATGCAATAAACGAATTTTTGCTTGTAAATAACAGCAAAATTGAGATATCACATTCTTGATTTTTTCCGAGTTAAATTAGCCTGCCATCAACAGATTTGTACAAATATCTCCTTTTTTATTGTCTATAGGTATATTATTGTGTAACTCCTTCCAATTGATCTGCACACAGCTTTAGTCATCCCTGACTGTAAAGTGACACAAACACGTGGTTGGTGCTGCCAGTTTATTAAGTTATTAGTAATGACAACATGTTTTGTTGTATTGGTTTGGTTCACTTGAACACTATGTATGAAGTACACGTTGTATTGTGATAATATGTAAAGGTCATTACACTGAAAATAATTGCTGAACCTACGTTTGCATTTTTTAATTTTTCCGCCTAATTTTTCGCATTAAAATAAATTCCGAAAATAGTACCAATGGTACAAATTCCTCCAGAAAAGTGTACTTTTAAGAATATCCCTGAGGAAGGTATATGTTGCAAATAATTTCCCCAATTGTGTTGTTATATCAAGCAAAAAGTGCCAACTTAGCCTACGTTCAGCTATAGTACTGTATTCACATGGCAGGAGGAACGTGTTCATTTTATTTTTATCAGTTCCCAAAAATTCCATTTTCTATAAATTCCTGAAAAATTAAACATCAGAATTTCATATAAAATTTTACGCTACAATAATCTGGAAGACGGCATTGTTTATTTCGATATGTTACTCCTGAAAGTAAACGAGAAGGTAAGACCGATCAATACGCTGCCAGGTAACTAGTATCTGACGTAACGATTGAAAATCAGGATTATTTCATTTTCAAAGACATTATTTGTTGATGAATATTTAAATACTTATATGGTCACAATCATGCCATGGTATGAAAGAAAAATTTCACAACCTCGAGCGGGATTCGAACCTGCGATTTCCTGTACGAATCCCGCTTGAGGTTGTGAAATTTTTGTTTCATACCATGGCATGATTGTGACTATATAAGTATTTAAATATTCTTTAATATGTCACATCAACGGACGTATATACGTCATCCAACATCGTAAGATGAAGTTTACATTATTTGTTGACTTCAAGAAAAAAGAAGTAATTTGTCACATAAGATTAAGGAGCTTAAACTCACCTCTTTTTTATTGTAAAGTTACCTTCCTTCTCTGATCAGAATGTATGGATTATTATTTCATTAAAACATCGACAGTAATGACGAACATGTAAATTTACCGGACACTGAAACGTTAAAACAGAAACATGGCAATGTAACACAACAAGTGCTGTGGCCACTTACACAATCGATTTCTACGCGGATAGTGTAGAATTCTGTATCTGAAGCATAGTATTGAATATTATTTCTCAGACACGGACATCTCATTAGCAGAATTTGGGCTCCAGTAAGTGGAAACTGCTGGAAATTCTGGATTCATTATTAGGATAGTTATCAGTTATAAATCTCTTCTGCTTCCTGCTGGCTAATGAAACGTGTCCATCAGACAGTAGGGAGCTGTCATGACTCCTGAGATTGTTTCTTATGTCTCCTCGTTGCCAGGATACCAATCTCTTAGCTAGATGAAGGAGGTAGCGTGAGGAAATAGCCTTTTATGACCAATTATGAATAGTAATGAGTATAAAATTGGACAATCCGAACCGTTACACCACGCAAGCGAAGACCAGGAAGGAAGCGATTATACGCTAATACCTGAGTTACCTTCTGTTGGACGTGCAACATTTTGTGCAGTGCTCGTTTTTACACCTGCGAATATTTCCATAGCACGTGTATGGACATTTGATTTGAGCCAGTGGGTTCGAATCTCGCTTGGATAGGTTGTTTTTTTTTTTTTTCGAAATTTTCGCCAACCGTAAGGTGAATATCAGGTAATTTCATGGTGAGTGCTTGGATTCATCTCATAGCCTATACCATGTCGCTATCACCAATTACATTGACGCTAGTTAACCGTGCATTTGATGCAGCAATGCTAAATAATAGTTTAAAATAATTCTTCTCGAGTACTCAGCCAGGTGAATTGGAGTGTTACTTCCAAGCTTTCGATGACTAGATCTGTCATCTTCTTCAGAGATCACTTAAATCCCTGAAGAAGAAGATGACAGAGCTGGAAATATATATGGAATACTCTAATGTATTTATACATATACGGTTTTACTAATAAAACTCTTGGTACAGACGTTTAATTGCCTTATACTCGTACTTATACAGTGAATAGCTTGTTTATAAGTCGTGTGTTCGTTGAGGTGTTAGGTACAGCTTACAATAATAATTTTTTTTGGAAATATTCAAAAAAATTTTCTTTCATTACTGTATCTTGTACAATAATGAAAATTGGTACGTGTAAAACACTGTCCTTCTGCTATATGAAAATAGTACATTATGCAACGAGCCTATAATGGTAGTAATTAAGACGCGAGTATGTTTGTTTATGAAACGAGCGCAAGCGAGTTTCATAATTTTCATACGAGCGTCTTATTTACCATTATAGCCAAGTTTCATATGACTTTTTATGCTCGACCATATTTCTAACTTGAAATTATTCATAAGTATTCATGTTATGCTTATCGAAGTGAGGAGCGGAACTGACCTTCTAAATTGGGAGATGTGCGCAGACGCGAAAGTATTGATTTTTTCCGAGGAACGAATGTCATTGACCTTGATATAATCTAGAGAATAACATGAACATTAATATTGATATAAGCTGGAAATTGATTTAGAATTGAAAAACGAGATGACAAATTGGATTTATTTGAATATTATTTACAATTAACGCTAATTATTATAGTAACAGAACATAACCTTCTGCGACAGTATTGGATTTCCTGCCTCCGTGACATTTCCCTCGTCTTTCGATTGCATATCCGAGAATAATCGAAAACCTGAACTTTAATGAATAGGTGTACTTTAATGACATGCATTAAAGGACTGCTACCAGGTGTATAATTACTACATTTCGGCATGGTCGAGCATAAAAATATTTTTTCTCAAAATTCAAAACGGCGACAGTTCACTGTGCAGTGATGAAGCGTTTCCCTCATGAATGACAAACTTGTTAACTTTTCCATGTACTCGTTCTTTTATTTTATTGCTGAAACTCATGTTTAGAATATCATGCTATTTCAACTACATTCCTTAATAAATAATTTTTTTTAATGTTGTTTTAGAAGAATATACTGATATTTTACCATTTTTTAAATTATTTTTTATCATACAATCTATCAAAGGTAGAGAAGTGATTTTGCATCATATTGCAGATATGACATGCATAAATACATCACAGAATGTTGGATACTTTTTGAATTATGAGGGAAACGCTTAATCACTGCACAGTGAATTTTGAATTTTGAAAAAAATATGAATTTTTTTTTTAATCGTAAAAATATTTGTATCGTATAGCAGAAGGACAGTGTTTTACACATACCAATTTTCATTAGTGTACAAGATACAGTAATGGAGAAAAAAATAGTTGAATATTTCCCAAATTTTACTCGTTTAAGCTGTACTTAACCCCTTAACTTACGAAGTTGCAAAAGAATGGATTGTGCTGGTGGATAGAAAATAAGGCTGAGGAACATGGGAGACTTCGAGAAAACTCACCGTCTCATCGTATAACCTATTATTCATTCCATTCATTCCGCGAAGTGAGAAGCTTGCATTGAAATGAAATGTTATTCACAGGTAATACTTTACTGTACAGTTTTGAAACTGTGGCAACAGAAACAAATGAAGGCAGAGTGATTGCGATGAATGTAAGCCTGGGGTTTCTCGCCGCATCACAATAATGGCATTCCCAAGACTACGGGAGATTGGAGGGAGAGATTTATTTGTTAACTTGACCTAATAGGAAGTCCGGTCGATAAGGACCGCGTAATATGTTTTATATTGCACGCAAGTACAGTACTGGCGGAATGTTTACAACTGTTACAAGAGTTGTAATTGCTACTTGGGCGCCATATTCGGAGCTGCACGTAGCATAAAACTATTTCTGAGATGCTTGGATACTTTTACTGGAGGTCGTGAATGAACAAGTTTGGAGTCGAGGCGTGCGATCGTGCATGTGGGTGCGATTAGCGAGAAAACAAGTGACGGCCACATTTCGATTTCTCCATGACAACTGAGTGAAAGATGCGCTCTTCGTCATGAGAATACGTTAGAAATAGGCCTCGTTTTAACAGTGAAAAAATGTGACAGAAAATTTGATTTTGTACAGGAATTAGAGTAATAGAATAAATTAGGATAAATAAATACAATTTACTGTGGAATTTAAGGGTATACCTTTCGCTAGTATAAATTAGTAAAATCCAAAATTTAATGCTTCTTGTTGTTTATTGTTTAGTCCGAAGACAGGTTTGAACCTAATAAGGAACACCAACAATGCATCATCATGTAGTAACTAAGCCAGTAAATAAGGGGTAGTGTGGCCAGTTCCTTTCCCCCCTCCATTGCATATATCGCTGACTAGTAACATATTACACTAGTCATACTTCAGATGTATACTTTCTTCTTATCCTGAATTAATTGTGTATTGTAATATGGTATAAACCAGCCGTGGCGAAAATGTGATCGTGCGCCGAGCCACTGTGTAACCTGCAACGTGCATAGCACCTATGGAGGGAAGGGGACACCCGAAGGTGAAGTGAAGCAACTGTCTGACTTATTAACGGATTTTTATTTTCCTTACGTCAAGCACTTAAATATAATTTTATACAGTACAAGGTTACAAACTAATGTGTAGTAGGTGTAACGAAGAAAGAAATGAACAAGAAAACATAGGACACATTATCACAACCTAAAATTAACTGTCTTCAGAATGTCTCTGCGACAAAGTTTCAGAATCAGGAATTATGTCACTTACTGCCAGTCGTAGGCCTAGTTGATCACGAAGGTATTTGTCTGTGAGTCGTAATCTAAATTTGATTTGTATTATTTTCATTGTTGAAAATAATTTTTCACAAACGTAAGTTGTAGCGAACATAGTTTCAACAGAGCAAGCGCAAGAATGAAGCTTCGGAACTTATTTTTTGGCAAAGATTTGAAAAGTTCAACATTTGTCAAGTCCTTAACACCTAGCTTTCATTTAATATCACATTGTAAATCTGTGAGTTTAAATTGAAGATCTAACTGCATTATTCGTACATCTGCTGAAAAAGGATCGACGTACAGAGATGATTATGATGATGATGATGATGATGATGATGATGATAATAATAATAATAATAATAACAACAACAACAAGAACACTTAACCTTTTAATGTTTCATGGGTGGCATGTAGTATAATGTCGTTTTATGTTACACGGCCGTTTTCCCCGTAATACTTGTGAATAAATCATACATTTAATATTCTCATCATATTGGCAGCAAAAAATGCGTCCTCCCACCGTACTTGAAACTTTCGTTTTTGTAGAGGTACATGGTTTCGAGAGAGACATTGCGACGATACGCCACTCGCAGGTCAGAGACAAATACAAATGGAACGGAGTTTGACTCCAGTAAGTGAGAGGGTGGGAGTTGGAGGAGATAGGAAGCAAGAGAAATGCATAGCTATCATTGCGAGCCACAAAGTGCTCGCGAGTCACATTTTCGCCACGGCTGGTATAAACTTACTGATTAGACAATACTTCTAGATTAATAAACGTCACATCCCAAGATTTAACACAGGAGAAAAAATAATAGAAAGGGAACAAAACTGGTACGCACATGTGCAAAGAATGAATTCAAATAGAATAACACGAAAAATTAAAGACTATAGACCTTCTGGACACCGAGACGTAGGACGTTCACGTAGAAGATGGGTAGATGGTTTTATTCCAGTATCCACCATGAAGGTGATGATGATTATGATTATACTCGTAATTATAATTACTATTATTATTATTATTACTATTATTATTATCAACATATCTCTAAGGGTCCGCCTCGGTAGCGTAGTTGGTATAGAGCTGGCCTTCTATGCTCGAGGTTGCGGGTTCGATCCCGGCTCAGGTCAATGGCAATTAAGTGAGTTTAATTGCGACAGTTATGTCAGATTTACTGGCATGTGAAAGAACTCCTGCGGGACAAAATTCCGGCACACCGGCTACGCTGATGTAACCTCTGCAGTTGCGAGCATTGTTAAATAAACCATAATTTAAATTTTTTATCTCTAAGGGTTAGGCCCTTCAGTACGTTACATGCTCTTCCTTCCACTAGATTCAAGTAGCGAGACTTAATAGCTATGTGGTTAACATAGTGCAGACAAGGAACACTCGCGCAGTCTGCGTGAGATGGAGGCAAACCTCCACTTTCTGAGGTTTCCCGTTCCGGGGTTCGCTGGATTTGTAGCTAAAAACATTGCTGATTATTGTGATATCCGACTGAAAACAAAACATGCTTTTCCTAGCAACTACTGCGTTGAAATTTAATATCAATTCAAACCCATATAACGAAGAACAGTATCGGACCTTGATTCGGAATTGTATGGTATAATGACGAATGACATTTGAATACGGTATAGGAAGCAGCAACAATAAATTAGTGATAAACATCGCAGAAAGTATTTCAATAGATAATGGGTGCTGCAGGAGATCCCACTAGGAGCGGAAGTTGGTGACCTAGAAACCTATATGCTTTAAATTATAGCCTTAAAATATGTCAATTAATATGCACCAGTAAGTCAACAAAATTGCATTTTGTGTAGCGGTATAGGTGCTAAATGAGTGTGAACTTACATTGTTCTTTAAACGTTGAAGCGTGAATTATTTCCTTACATAAAATGACCGATAAATTTCACGTTATGATCAACGGTCCCTCAAGATGATGATGCATCATGAAAATCTTCTTTCTAGTCATTCTATGATATCAATATATCTTAATGACATGAACCGTTCTGTAGAGAGAGATGTCTTTTCGAATGATGAAGGATTTATCGAACGTCTTAATCTGGATTCAATATTTTTTTAAACTGTAAATACTTTGGAAAATAGCGACCAATCTGGAAACGAAAAGCAATTGCGACTACCCATTTCTAGCAATTAAAATTTTAAATCAGAAAAGTTTCCTCTTATTAACATTTTCTTTTTAGGTTATTGATTTCTGTGATATTTATATTTTTACTGATAAAAACTATTATAATATTTGATGAAAATTTTCTCAGTATTAGTCTTTTTTAGTTTTTTTATTTCGCTAAGTTTTGTAAATAATTATACTGATATAATTATAATTCGGCTTTTACTTTTTTTTTCTTACTGTATATTATCTTTAGTTTTTTATTTAGATCCAATTTTTGTTTTGTAATTCATTTAATGGGTTTTATTCTTTTTGTATATATACATTTATTTATGAATAGTTGATCCATTTTTGTTGATTAATTATACAGATAATGTTTATTTTATTAAGCAGTTTTTTTAGCGTATTGATTTTGCTAAAGTTGTATAATTGTACTGTATCATGCCTCATCTTTTATCCCGATCGGTAGATTAACCAATTGCTGCCATTTGTATTAAACTATCATGCAAGAACTGTACACACAAAATTCAAAACGGATCACGATTTAAAGATAAATTGTATCGGAAACTAACAACACGAAACAATCATTTTCAGAACAACGAAGAACTTCGCTCTTTCTGTGGGTACGGGTGGTTGATTGAGCTGTGAATGTGTTGTGTGTGAAAAATAATGTGGTTTCTACGGACGTAACTAAGTCCGAAATCACGTACCACACACCATATTAATGTTTACCTCGGCCAACAATAACTATTTTAAAATAATAGGTATACATTAGCTTCATGTGGAGCAAATATTGTTATGGCAATTTAGAATAGATGAGAAATGTTCTCAGAATATATTCGTCAGCTCTTGTTTCTTAATCGGTATGAATCTTATGGTAAAGAAAACTTGACAATGGCGCTGTTTTGGAGTCAGTATTGACACAGCCATCGATGATTAGATGACCTAGAATTTACGTTTGATAAGCTGGTAGCTATAGTTACATAGAACAATACATGTGCACCCTTGAGGCTGTAAGCAAGGGAACGAAAAAAGCAAAAATTTGGTCAGATGGAAAGTTTTTCATTCCAGAAAATTTCTGCTGAAATTTTTTTTTCTCACTTCACTGCTCGACTCAACCTTACACGTGATGTTCAAGTGTTAGTTTCGTAAGCAATACAGGATTCGCATATTCCATCTTCCCTGCTTGTGGTAAAAAGGATTAAGATCGATTATGTAAAATAGGAAAATATCTAGGTCTACTTCTTCTTATGACGTGTAGACGTTAACGTTTTGAAAATATGAAAAATTACTTTAAAACTCATAGTTTTTATAGATAATGTAGTGACGGCTACCAACTATCCCTCTGTTCTTAAAAAATATAAACTCAAGACATATGTATTACTAACGAAACTCTGGTCACGTGCTTTGCAAGATCGCCACTTACAACACAGGGCAAAGAAAGGGAGTTTAACCTATGCCCTTCAAGTACGTAATCCAAACCGAGTTCACTTGTCAAATAGCCTACGCTACATGGAGGAAACGTTATAGTCAGTCACGTTATGGTTAAGATTTTTGCAGGAAGTTAGAGCTTCCCTGTTTCTTTTTAGTTGGTTATTTAACGACGCTGTATTAACTACTAGGTCATTTAGCGTCGATAACATTGGTGATAGCGAGATGGTATTTGGAGAGATGAGGCCGAGGATTCGCCATAGATTACCTAGCATTTACCTTACGGTTGGAGAAAACCTCGGAAAAAACCAACCAGGTAATCAGCCCAAGCGGGGATCGAACTCGCGCCCGAGCGCAACTTCAGACTGACAGGCAAGCGCCTTAACCGACTGCCGGTGGCTGCTTCCCTGTTTTCTTAATACCGTCACTAGGGGAAAGTGACCACAATCAGAACCAAGCTGCTGTGATTGTGTAAACTCTAAACTGTGTGTAAGTTATGACGAGAGTAAAGACTTCACCTTAACTAGGGTTTGAACGCGGCACTTACAGTCCGTAACCTGTCGCTCTATCGACAGGGCTAACCCGACATCGCGAAGCCTGATAATCACTATTGCTTGAAGGCCGATTTCTCATCTAGCATACGTATCTGGGCATCCTGTCACTTCTAACAGCTGTGATTGCATGCTTTATAGCTTGAATATGTATAATAATAATAATAATCCGTGGCGCTACAGCCCGTGAAGGGCCTAGACCGACCAGCCGGCTGCTGGCCTCACGCCCACATGTCGAAGCAGAGGTGGGCGATCATCCAACCAGAATGGAGGTATCGTGTGGTTAGCACGATGATCCCCCCAGCCATTATAGCTAGCATTCGCAACCGGATTTCGCTACCTATCGTAGCTCCCCAAGTGCATCACGATGCTGGGTGGGCACCGGTCACATACACTGGCCGAAATTTCATGAGAAAATTTCTTCCCCCATGAGGACTCGAACCAGCGCGCATTCCGTAACGCGAGTCCTAGGCAGGATGCCTTAGACCACGACGCCACGGCGCAGGACGAATATGTATAATAGTGGCAAAAAAAAAAACAGAAAAAGTATTGGGAATAAATTTGAATAAGTAACATAAACAAGTTTCCTTCCCAGGCAGGATTCGAACCACGAAAGCCTTAGTTACCAGTAAATCGTGCTCTGGAGTGAACAAGGCTCTGAAATCAGCTACAAGGGTGGGTCCGGTTTTTTTTGCCACTACTGTACACCACTTCATAGAATTTTATATTTTGCCAACTAGGGATCGTCAGGAACCGAACCATGGAAAGCTCATTTTACATTTGGTAAGAGTTATTAATAGAAATCGCGACACCAGTGGCCTGATTGTGACATTTCCTTCCACATAGTGAATGTCTTTTCTTAACGTACAAGCCATAGCGTACCAGGATCAAACGTTTTGTTAATAGCACAGTTCAGGCATAGACTATTCCAGTTCAAGGAGCAGACTATTCGTGTACATACAGAATTCCATAAAATTACGATAACAAAGAGAGAGGTAGAATTCAAGAACAAAAATGAGAGTCTTGCCAAATTAATGTAAATATGTGTAATAAAAAAAATTAAACACCATCTCAAAAGAAATTATACAAGTGTAATCGAACATACATGGTGTAATTTAATGAGTGTAAATCTTTGCGAGATGATATATGTATAGAGAACATGAAAATATGCAAAACCGTTCATTTACACATGTGATTTATTTCGGGTTGCAGTTACTTTTGTGTTTAAAAACTCTCCCGTTTACTTTCACAGATAGTGCCCAAAATGGCTTTAATACAAGCTTGTATGTCTCACTAAAATGTTCCACTTATAACACGTAACATCTTTGTCAATACTGGGGCTCAACTTCCAGTGTTGCTAACAGATCCTGAATACATGTTGCGTTTATAAATCCGAAGATACGAGTAGATCACTGCACTAATCCCTACGGTACTCTATTAGTTTTGGTTTCTTTGAATTTCACTGTTTCTTATAGCAACACAAAAAAAAAGTCACACACGCGAATAACATGAAGTCGAACTCCTTCCCGCCACTCGTTTGAATATTCAGTCGACACACCAGAGCATGATTCCACTGTACATCTTTGTTGAATGGAGCTATTCGTTGTTTATGCCTATAGTTAAATCAACAACACAGTAATAATCACCATGGTTTTCTAATATCACTCACAACACAAATCACACGATAAACTGAAACTCCAAAGCTATACAAGAAATATTACACGTGTATAAGAATTATTTTTGGCTCCTGTATTCACTCACCTCTTAAACGCTTTCTTCCCACTTTTTGATTATACCCTGTATGTTGCATGTTAAACACGAAATCAAGTATATGGAGCATAATATAAAGTATATAAAATAATAAAAGAATTCCAAAACAAATTTAAGAGTATTATCCTAGAGGAAGTAGAAAACCGGGCACTATGTATAAGTTACACCAACTTAAAAAGATGAAGACATCCGGAGGGACGTTTTTCCATTTCGCGATAAGAGAATAAGAACTTGTTTTCGGTCGAGCTAAATAACTTCCATAATTAGGTACTGCATTAAGAGAGCGGCATTTAGCCTACAGAACTACCTTAATGATTTATCACCATCTCGCACTTCTCGAAATAGCAGATCGTCCGGTAGGATATTCGAATTTTGATTGCCGAATGCCTTTTCGAAACAGGATTTTCCTTGAATAAGCAATCTAAGTTTGAGCACGGCCTTCCTGATAGAATTACAGACGTTGTACTCACGTGTGCAGCAGGTCCTCGGCGCGGTGCTCCTTTCCCAGCATCCCAGCTCACTGATACGGTACCAAAATCCGATTAGAAGCACAAAGATTCGACACCCGCCGGACACTGTCGCCCAAACTGTAGCACTGCCGGACTAGATCTGGGCCGCTGTAGCTTGTTAAGGTCCCCCCTTCATCTCATATCCTGGTTATAGAAAACGTCTGGGCTCCAGGAAGGGGATGTACTATGTCCGGGAAGGGAGACATCCCCTGTATTGGCGCAGGATATCCTGATTCCTCTGGCAACAAATAGACCAATAGCTTTTAATCGTCAATGCCAAACCGTTCCAATATATTGTATAGCTGAAATTGTAATGAGAGGAAATTTGACAATAACATCGGAGGTCTTACTTCCGGCGCTATCACTGGATGTAAATGAATGGAACTCCAAGTATGGCATGTGTGTGTGTTTTCCAGTTCCGGGACATAAAGGCGTGGGAGGGCCGTTGCTAATATATGAGCCAGTTAATTCCTATCTGCTGTAAGATGGTTCAATACTAACGAAAACAGTTGGGAAGACATTAGTTACGTAATCTTGAATTTCTGAAACAAATTAATGCTTGTACATCGCCGTTTCCATGCAACAGGAAACAGATGAAAGCTGATATTTATGTAAACTCCTTCATGACGTGATGCTCAATTTTATAAAACAATTGACTACGCGTGTGCTATGGTTTACAAAATATAGGAAAACTTTTATCCAAAGTAATTATGTTATTCTAAAATGACCGTTTGTAGCAGTAACCATGGTCCTTATATTATATTAGGTATAGGCCTAGGTTTGTTCCTCGTCCATATTCACTTTTTGGGAAATATTTCTGTGTTTCTTTGGGAGGATTGATATAATTTGTATGGGTTATTCTTTCTACATAAAAATATGTTTCCTTAATGTTTCTTCACATTTGTTAAATGTGTGAGTTCTCGTATTTTTAGTCTAGTTTCCCGTCAGTTACTTTATATCCTACAGCGGAAGTTAAGTATGTCTCATTTCAGTAGCCTGAACACTTTATTTTCTTTTTCTGAATATCCTGCATTCTGAACTTATACAATTTATTAAGGTATTCCTTTTCCTCTTCCTGATCAGTTTCAGATCATTCTTTCTTCGCCCACTCTTTCCAACACAGCTTCATTTATTATTCTCTCTGTCCACTTCACACGCTCAATTCTTCTCCATATCCACATTTCAAATGCTTCTATTCACTTCTCTTCACTTCGTCGTAATGTCCACGTTTCTGCCCTATACAATGCCACACTCCATACAAAGCACATCACTAGTCTTCAAGGAAAGTGCGGAGATATTTCGATCAAGTACTGGAGTTACTCATTGGAAATAATTTTCTCGGAGAAAATTTTAAAAATTTCACTCTATCTTGAGCAAAGAGTAGCATTTTTTCATTCCACTTTGCTGTTTTCTCTGAAATCATATATTTCTCCAAGCAAGAAATTTCATAAAATAAATTATTTCATCTAGGTCAAGTACATCTATATTGGAAGAAAAATAATGGAATGTCTCTTCAAATTTTTCTCTTTCTGTACGACATCTCACCAATATACATTCCACAGGTCTGAATGAATACCAAAGACAAGGTGATATTCAACAGCATTTCAATAAAATTATAATAATACTTAAAATTCGGAAATATCTGGGGACAAATTATTAAATTCGGGGACATTCCGTGGATGAATTTTGTCCCGAGACAAAAAGCAAAATTCCGGGACTGTCCCCGGGAAACGGAAACGTTTGGTAACCTTGTTAAGCTATATATATGCTTTAATATTAATACTACTACTGCTGCTGCTAATAATAATAATAATAATAATAATAATAATAATAATAATAATAATAATAATAACTCATGTTTTAGTACTTCTTTCCTCTTTCTTTATCTTTTTTATTCATACATACATTAGATTTGGCAAAAGTCACTTACAGCTTAGCTGAAGAGTTATGTTTTCTACTATCTACTAGCACAGGTATTTGTGGCTGCTTGTTCTTATATCTGATATTGGATTACCACCCACGATAGCATCGCAAGCTACAGCTGGTGTTCATGACAGAATTTAGTACTTAGCCCTTTAGTGTACGAGGTACTAGCTCCACCTGCTTAAGGGCTGATGCGGCTGTACGTAACAATTAATTCGTTCCTCAAGGGAGCTTAAAGACATCCGGTCTAAATTAACAGGATTATGTGAACCACATGCCGCCGCACCATCAGAGTCTTTGGGGGGCAGTTTTTATCCGAATATTTCGATTTTCCTGGCATTGTCTTTTCATAAAAGTTCTATACGCTAGATCACATCTACTGATTCAGTCAGTAACTTACCAATTTATTTTAATGTAAAATTAAAAGTTACTGGGAATATGTAATCATATTTTTATTATTTTATACATAGATTTTACTGCGATTTAGGTACACTTTTTTCTCTAATTTTCACTTTAATTCTATCTCAAGACATGTTTTCTAGCCTTCAATGCAACTTCCACCTCATATCTCCATTATCTTCTTGGTCATTCCCTTTTCCTAGCTGTTTATCCTCGTTCATCCTCTTGGTGCGTCCGAACCATCTAAGCATCTTCATTTCCATTCTTTCAGTGATTGTGTTCTCCAGATTAGTTACCTTCATGATTTCCTCACTTCCTATTATCTTACAGCTGTAAGGTAGGCTATTCTGATTTTCCAAAATTACATTTCAGTTCACTAGTTGTGTGCTCTCCCCTCAATTTTATTTATCGAAGTAGATTAACTCAGACTACATTATACTGAAGTATTTTTACATTCCTTCTGAGATATCTGTATAAAGGTACCTCTCGTTTAGTAGATCAGTTTTTCGTTGAAAACTTAACATTGCACATTTTGCGGGATAGACCACTAGGGGGCGGATGTTGATGACCTAAAAATCTACTAAAATAATCATTAAAATGTCCTTAAACTAATGGAAAAATGACATAAAATTAAAAAAAAATGACATTTAAATATTCACCGTACTCGCACCACAACTTCTTAAAATTAGTCACCTTGTTTCAATGACTGCTCTGCAAATCTCGGAGAGAAGAGGCAACTTCCTGGAATTTGGCTAAGATAAAGGAAGAGAACCTGCAACATAATTAAGGTTTTAAGGGAAAACTATAGATTTTAATGAGGGTTTACAATATGTTTCAATCAGAGGTGGTCCATGCCAGTGCCTTCATTCTCCGTCTCCTCCTTTCGCGCTTCACTTTTGTTACCAGATCTTCCAGATAAGGGAGTGTAAATGACAAAACAAATTGTGGATGCAGCGTGCTTTCTTGCAACCTTTGTGTTAAAAATACATCCCTTCCAAACCATATTGAGGACACAACCTCCTGTCCAGAACATGGTAAAAGTTTCCCTCCTTCCAAACATAAATTCTGAAGACACCCTCGTACCGACAAAAGAACAGTAGTGGTCGAAGTCCTCACTTAAACTAAGCTGCTGTCAACCATTTTATATTACTTCCTTTGTGTGAAGTGAAGCCTTCAGTGGAATGAGGGATGGACTTTAGAGGCTGTTCCAAACTATAAAACTCAAACTTCAATGTTATTCAATTATTCGGTAGGTAATTACTACTGACCTATTTGGTTAGAAAATAATTTAACAGACCTATCGGTAAAGAAGAAAGTAAAATACATTCCAAATGATCTAAAAATTCTTCAAAGTATTAAAAATGACCAAAAAAATGCCGAAAAAAATATAAAAATTACCTGTTCAAAAACGCTAAAAAATGCAAAAATGCAATATAGGAAATTACTTTTTTTACGTTGATATTAACATAGAAAGGATTTCTATATTAATAAACATCGTCCTAATGTAAAAAATAAGAAGATGACTGTTCATCAACATCCGTCCCCTATAGATCACTATTCGGGATAACTACACAATTAGGAAATTAGAATAAAACTACTTGCTACAGAGATAAATTTTCCTTTAGTTCACATCTTTATTTCCGCAATAATAATAATAATAATAATAATAATAATAATAATAATAATAATAATAATAATAATAATAATAATAATGTTCTTCAATGTAATTGAAATCTGGCAAGGAAGTGAAACTTCACTTACATTTGGAATTCAGTGTGTCCTTAGACTTGTTGTACTGTGTTGTCTCAAGCGGTGGACTTTAGTCATTCTGTCCTCATAACCATACAGCACTGCATGCTGGCTCATAATCCTCACAAGGATCATGATGATAATGAAAATGACGACTTGTTGCAGACGTAGAGAAGGAGCGCTCTGCACTGGAGAACGTGCCTCCCAATCTGTACGAGTCGGTGTGTGTGCCCGACCTGAGCGAGTTCCTGGGGGGCTACCACTCGCTGGCGGACCAGAAGGTGGCCACCACCGGCTCCAGCAGCGGCGCACACCCGCCCTCCGCCGTCACCCCTACGCCTGCCAGCAACCAGTCCGGCTACCTGCATGACGGTAAGTTATATTTCTCTTTATGTAAAACGACCGTCGGAGATTACAAATGCAACACTTTTTTTCAGATATTGAACATAAGAAATTCACTTTAGAATCGTGCTCTGGAGTAAAGAAGACCATCATCAGTAGGCTTCGAGACTTCGGACCCAATAGAGCAGTTCAGTGGGAAATCCGCATAACGGCGTACTGAGTATAGTAGTAAAGCGTACAGTGGGTGGGGGTACTGTAGAATGAATGACAACAAATATGCAAAGGAAAACGCTCTGGATTTGAAGGTTCTGATAGATAATTTCGTTTTCATACAAACCCATTTTCAAACTTTGTCTGAAACTATTACACGGCTAGAAAAGTCAGAGCAAGAGATGCCGGAAGCCCTCAAATTAGTTGAGGAAGTGACACAGAGAATTAATGAGACACCAAGTACACCGGTTACTGGATTTGTAAAACAGAAGTGGAAATCAATTTTATGTAAAAATAACGGATATGGAGCATTGTGTAATATAAACAGCAAATTAGTGGACATAGAGTCACCCGAGAATGAAGGACTGTCTCTTAGAGACTGCTATGATGTTAGGGTTTTTCGTTTTGCTCCTATCACGTCATGCGACGTAGAGCGCAGCTTTTCACAGTACAAACTGTGTTTGGCAGACAACTGAAAAAGATTTACGTTTGAGACACTGAAAATGTATCTTGTAGTAGATTGCAATTCGGTACTGTAACTGCACTTCCTAAAGACGACCAATAGGATAAATGAAGAAATTAAAATTGCTACATGAGTATTTCCACCATTAACACTGTGTATAATTAAACACAAATGCTTATAAAAGACAGGAGAATAAATGTTTTTCACATTCTTTTGAAATTGTCATTGTGTAATGTATATTTACTTTCAGAATGTACATATGTGTGCGTTTCCCCATACTACCGTACTCTACTCTAAATAGCAACGTTGTTACCTCAACACATCTCTACCTTTCACTACCTGCAGCGAGTCAACAACCTACGGCACATACACAGTAAACTTATTGTATCGGGTCCCAAGTCTCGAAGCCTGATCATCAGACATGGTGGATCTCCCATGATGTGGGCAGAGAAAGACGCGGATTCTTACCCGCAATGGACACATCTCATCAGCCCTACATCTGTTGTAGGTGGAACCAATGTTCCGTCAGTCCGAAACTCTTTGTACTTGACTTTTGTCCAAATAAACTTTTTTCTATGTACAGTAGTGGCAAAAAAACCGGACCGACTCTTGTAGCTGATTTCAGAGCCTTGTTCACTCCAGAACACGATAGACTGGTAACTAAGACTTTAGTGGTTCGAATCCTGTGGAAAGGAAACTTTTTTTTTTGTTCCTTATTCAAATTTATTCCAAATACTTTTCGATTGCAGCGATATTTTACTACTTAATTAACTTATTATTCCCAGAACATGAATTTTACCAGCTATCGAAAAGTTTTGGGAATAAATTTGAATAAGAAAGAAAAAAAAGCTTCCTTCCCAGGCAGGATTCGAACCATGAAAGTCTTAGTTACCAGTCTTTCGTGCTCTGGAGTGAACAAGGCTCTGAAATCAGCTACAAGGGTCGGTCCGGGTTTCCCCCCCCCCACTACTGTACACTGTGTCATTTAAAAATACAAGACTCCTTGGCATGTCCTTTATAAAATGCAAAACATAGTTTTTGAAAACATGTTCCAAATATTTCCTTATTTACCCTCAATAGCTTTTGAATATAGTTTCTTCATAAAATTAAAAATAATGAAGTCACAAGTAGTGTTCATGCTTTTTACTCATCTTGTAGTGCTTAATGTAAACATAAGTTACTATTGCCGGTCGAGGGAAATTCTAACTTGTAGACCTAATAACGAAGAAAATTGAAAGTTTATTGACGTGCTTCTGCTTACTCTTGAGCGTTATACAACACCTTAGATTTACTGTATTCGTGAAGTTAAACAAATGAAATACAAGCCCCTCCTCCATCCCTTACAAATAACTTTCACAGCCTCTGTTGCGCAACTCGTTGTGAGAGTGGAGATATTAATCTCAAACCCGACGGCTTTACGTAACAAATTGAACTTCCGAACACGTAACAGTACAACACAGACGCGTCTAATTGTTTAACCTACAATTGCGGGTAATTATACAAGCGGATTGCTATCAACAAAGAGCGAGGCTCTGCTTTTGTTTAGGAACAAGGAAAACTTCTGCTATTCTGAATTCCCCGCTTCTTGCAAACAACTTCCCGAAATTTTCTTCGAGTGTTGATTCCGAGAACAACGACATGTGGAATGAAACACGTTAAATTACACATAATTTCTCATTATTAGTGTTTTTTTTAACTATTTATCCCGCGGCCGTTCATGATATTCTTATTCAATCAATACTTACGCTGTTCCCCATCTCCTTCTCGGACGTTCAGGGTACCTTCCTTTTCTGGTAATTCAAATCTATTTCTAGCTACAATGTAGACCTACGGGATACATGCATTTATGTTCTGAAATTTTTAACGTGAAACCTGTATGTTCGAGATTGAAATGGATAAAATGTTACTGAAATTTCAACATCTGACTCTTGCATTAATACAATGTTTGCTAGAGAGATAGACATATCTACTTTATGGCGTTTATTATGTTTCAAATTTCTCTTATCATGGACCAATATCAATGGCTGTCCAACATACCAATTCAGATGATAATTATATGAGTGTAAATAGTTTTGCAGATTATAAATAGGCCTATACATTCAATAAGGAAATAAAAATAATCATTAATAATACAGCAAATAAATTGCATAACATTTATTTCCGTCTAAATCATATCTACAGGTTTTAAAAATTAAATAAGAACTAATTCTTTACTGATCTGAGGTATTACAATAACTTCTATTCGACATCATAAACGATTCACGCAGTTAGACTCTCACTTTTTTATATATAGATTCTTCGACCCTTAAATAGATGTAGAAAGATCACGATTTAATCAAACTATCTCTGTAGGCTTACTACAAATAAACTAATTCATTTTACTTCTCCATCCCATGAGATAGCTGCGTACCTGGACTTTAGCTGGCTGTGGTTCAGATATAAGGCTGGTTCGCAATAAACCGGGAACGGAAACGACAACGAGAACGGAAGTAATGTTAAAATAAGTGCATTTAGATGTGAGCATTCACAATAGTTAATTGTGAATGCTCACATTTAAATACATTTATTTTAACATTATTTCCGTTCTTGTTCTCGTTGTCGTTTCCGTTCCCGGTTTATTGTGAACCAGCCTATGCTCATTGCCTGATTGTAATGTTTGTTTGCATTCTGTTGAAATAAAGCCACGGTTGATGAAGGATTCTCGAAGACGCAATCGCATAATGTATCACAGTAAAAAACTTATACAAGACGGAACGTGAATAAAGCGGAAACTTCTGACTACAATGTGGACAAATTCTCTGGTCCCGACGGATAGAATAGGAATTGTATTTATTTTATTTAGTATCATATCTCTATTCCCATCTCCAAAAACTTGTAATTTTATTTTATCAATGATATCTGTACCAAATTTTATGAGTGGATCTATACTGAGTTCTATGGGATCACCTCCGTTGGGAGGCAGTTTGTTTAAATATAAACAGTGTTGTCTGTTTTGTATATTGCGTATTTCCCCCCAACATGGATTTCATGAAAAGTACTTAGGCTTTATAACTCGGAAAAAAATAAATAAAAATTTATATAGGCCTATTATATTTTGTACACCATATCTTTTACTGTTAGGTGTGAGAATTATTGTGAATCAGTGAGTCATTGTTCTGACAAGTAATATCGCAAGAAAATGAAGAACAAGGTGCAGTATCTACCTTTCCATTGTATCAAGCGAGGTGGAGTTAGGAAAATTTGTCAATGAAATTATTTCCGATAACGATGTTGTCCATGACTGTAATAGGTTTTCTCAGAAAGTCTTAAAAGAGGTTTAGGAAACAGGTATGCAAACAGTAAATTGCTATTTTACGGCACATCATTGACAGTGCTGAATCCTTTTGTCATTATGCATAACAGTTAGAGTGACAGAGAGTGATTGCGAGAGAGAGGGAGGAGGAATTAAAGTTTCCAATTTGTGGAAAAAGCTACTGGTGCAAACTGTACAGTACACCCCTAACTGAGCATTTTGAATGTGTGAATATCTTCTAAATTCAGACCAGTCATCCTGCCTGTGTATTTTGAGGACCGTTAATGACCTAACGAATACGAGAGACGAATACAGCCGCTGGGTTATTTTGAGGAGCATTAATGTTCTAAATTTTAATTCGCCGCACTAGCGCCGCGAGAGACGACTACAGCCGCTAGGTGTATTTTGAGGAGTATTAATGACCTGAATTTAAATTCGCCGCACTAGCGCCACGAGAGACGAATACAGCCGCTAGGTTATTTTCAGAAGCATTAATGTTCTAAATTTTACTTCGCCGCATTAGCGCCATGAGAGACGAATACAGTCGCTAGGTGTATTTTGAGGAGCATTAATGGCCTGAATTTAAATTCGCCGCACTAGCGCTACAAGAGACGAATACAGCCGCTAGGTGTATTTTGAGGAGCATTTATGGCCTAAATTTAAATTCGCCGCACTAGCGCCACGAGAGACGAATACAGCCGCTAGGTTATTTTGAGGAGCATTTATGGCCTAAATTTAAATTCGCCGCACTAGCGCCACGAGAAACTAATACAGCTGCTAGGTGTATTTTGAGGAGCATTAATGTCCTAAATTTTAATTCCCTGCACTAGCGCCACGACAGACGAATACAGGCGCTAGATTATTTTGAGGAGCATTAATGGCCTAAATTTTAATTCGCCGCACTAGCGCCACGAGAGACGAATACAGCCGCTAGGTGTATTTTGAGGAGCATTAATGGCCTGAATTTTAATTCGCCGCACTAGCGCCACGACAGACGAATACAGCCGCTAGGTTAATTTGAGGAGCATTAATGTCCTAAATTTTAATTCTCCGCACTAGCGCCACGAGAGACGAATACAGCCGCTAGGTTATTTTGAGGAGCATTTATGTCCTAAATTTTAATTCCCTGCATTAGGCCACGAGAGACGAATACAGCCGCTAGGTTATTTTGAGGAGCATTAATGTCCTAAATTTTAATTCCCTGCACTAGCGCCACGAGAGACGAATACAGCCGCTAGGTTATTTTGAAGAGCATTAATGTCCTAAATTTTAATTCCCTGCACTAGCGCCACGAGAGACGAATACAGCCGCTAGGTGTATTTTGAGAAGCATTAATGTCCTAAATTTTAATTCCACGAGAGACGAATACATCCGCTAGGTTATGTTAGGGAGCATTAATGGCCTAAATTTTAATTCGCCGCACTTGCACAGTGGCCAGTTGACGTGTTTATTTTTATATAAAGCAGTTTATTATCTATGCCATAGGCGTCACATCCTACTTAATTAAGATTCACTGGTTCAGTTTAGCATTATCAGGCTATTGTCGTTATCTCGACAGCTTCAGTACAACGAATGTCGTCGCCATGATTGTGGCCGGAGGAAGCGCGCTGTTGGTGTCTCACGGGGAATTGCTTTGTTTGTATCCTGTACTCCGATGTCCTGGGTTCATAATACTATGTTGTTGTCCTCCTGTTTACAAATCAATTAGTCTTAATGCAAGACAGACACAAATGCAATATGGGCAAGGACCTTGTGACGTTACATGACGTACAGGAAGTCCCCTAGGAAGGATTTTCCGCTTCCCCTAGTAACCACGATTTCCTGAGTTCGGGTTTCAACTGTTTTGAACGAACGTCAGTTTTACGCGAACTGATTTCAAAACTGAATATTTTTGTATTTCGCATGAGTAATATATTTGATGTACTTCCTTGTGGAAAGGGCAGTAAATAGTACTCCTGCTCATTGGTTATAAGTTAAATGTATATTATCCACCGAGCTGTAGGTACATTATTAAAAATTGTTTTAAACGAATCGTTGCAGCTCACAATTGCAACTTGGTCGTCCTCGGACATCGTTGTCATTGAAAACATGTTTTAATAATGTACACTAGACCAATTCTGGTCGGTGGTTTGTTGTACAACACCACATTCAAAAGTATTTCAGGATTTGGTACAGGAAAGTAATTTCTCAAGGTAGGCATTGTGGACAGCAAACCTCACAGGAACTCTGTGATGTGCGTTAATGTCTGGTAGCAACTCTTCGTCAATGAACTTCAGAAATGATTCCAGTATTAGGATAGTCTATTAATTGAGCCTGCCCATTGTCGTAATTATTATTTAATTACTGCCTTATTCTTTTCTTCAACGTAAATATAGAAGAATAACATAATTATCTTGCAGCCTAATGCTGAGAATGTCCAATATTGCTAAACTATCTAAGTAGGATAATAAGCATTACACAACCACACAAGACTTGTTCCACTAGCCACATAGAAATTATAAATCTCGCAGAAAAATTCACAGTTCACCTTTTCAATAGTGCCAACGACCCCCTGGATGGTTACGTTGGACTCCCGGGTATCTGCAATTGGAAATCACTGAAAGAGAAGATAGCTCTTAATTTAATACTCGTATATTCACCAGAGTTAGTACATGTGTGAGACAATAATTCATTTTAAGACTGTTATAAAACGGAGCAGTATTATTATAATACGGAGCAGTGTTACTGGATGCTAAAATAGGTTTTTACTTGTTGCACAGACTTTCTTTCCTGAAAATGAGTCTAGTTATAACTGATAGGCTATGTAGGCCTATTTTGTGCGCCACTCAATCACAGATATTTCCAGCCAATTTTTTGTTTTATTGCGTTCCTTTTTTATTGATTGAAAGCACGTTATCAAGAGTTACGTTGTGCTATTCATCACTGATTTCAATCTAAATCCCAAAGAGATTTTTAGTCCCCGTTAAACTGCTTCTGTTCTTGCATCATGAACCCGTGAAACAGAGAGTTACTCGAAAAGACCTGAATGAAAGTTTCAGCGCATTTATAGTCGCCTCCGATCACCCGGAGATTTCGGGAGGAAGAAATGGTTTTATTTAGCGTTGTCGTCCCATCCTGTTTCCCTGCAAGGGGTCCGGACTTCAGTGCCGAGACATTTTTGATGGCGAACGGCATATCTTTTAGTTCTTCGATTCTGACTTGCCATTTTAATTCCACCTTTGTTCCATTTCTGGCATTTACAGGCCTACATCTCATCTTATTGAATATTGAGGAGGAAATTTTTAACTATTGATACGATGATTTAAGGACGGAAAATGTGGGAGAGCGGATATAAGATCTCTCTTTAGTTTTTGGAGGTTAACTTTGATGCATTTCGAAACTTTTTGCTCCTATTTCATCGATTTCATTTAAAGTATTCACCGATGTGCGTCTCTTATCCTTTCGTCATTCTGGCATATTTCTCGTCGTCTCCTACTACCCGGAGATTTCAGAAGGAAAAGATCTTCTCATTTATCTTTGTCATCCCATCCGATTGCTTCCCTGCAAGGGGTTTGACTTCAATGCCGAGATAGATCTACCTATGATCAGACAGCGGATTTTCGGTCCCTACACATGACGTCACGTCCTTTTGCGTACTGAGGGAGCGTAGCAATAAGTTCAATACCTTCTTGCAACTGACGTACAACTGATGTTCAGTATCGGGACCGAAAATCCGCTGTCTGCTTATGATGGCGAATGGCATTTCTCCAAGTTCTGCGATGTTGATATGCAATTTTAATTCCACCTTTGCTCCATTTTTCACAATTACAGACTGTTGATTGTTGAGAAGGAAATCTTAAACTATTTGCTTCTTGAGACGATGACTCAGGGCGGAAAATGTGGGAGGGCGGATGATAGAATCTGACGTTAGTTGTTAAAGGTCGACTTCGATGCATTTCGAAACTTTTTCCCCATATTTCATAGATTTTTCATTTAAAATATTCACCGACATAGGTACCTTAGATTAGACCTAGGCTAATCTTTCGCCGTGTTGACCACGTGATTGGGGAGTAGGCCTAATACTTGTGTTATTGAGGCCGAAGGACACAAGATGAAGACAAAATAGAGTTCCTGGTGCGATATGCAACACTGGACGGTTCCAGGCACGGAAGTGTCGTCTCACATAATAGAGAAAGTTTTCCTTCTAATTCGCGAAGAAGAGCGGCCGGGCGCCGCACACATGTTCCTTCCGACCGCTCAGTGCGCCGTCACCTGGCAACGCGCGCGCTCTTTTGTTTCTGACGACCGGATTTTGTATGTGACTAGGCTGGCTTCCGTGCGAGTGTGCTGTGTGGTTGATATATCGTTTGTTTAACCCGCGCTTCTTATATTCTGTCGCTATCGATAAGTTCCATGCAGAGTACTTTTTTCCGTTACTAGCTCGTGTTAGGTTCACTTTTATCTCCCACAGATTTTTCTTGAAATTTTCTCCTTGTGTAGATATATAAAGATAAGAAATAATATAATTTTATTGTGTGTTACACTGATCATATTGTTTGTGTCCCGCCTTTGAAGCTGTCACATATTTCAGACATCAAATATTAACCAGTTATTTCATTTAAAAGCAGAGTGAGAGATATATGTAAAAATATAAACAATCAACTCACAATATCGCGTTTAGAAATTTATTACTTGTCAAAAGCGCACAATTAAAAGCTAATAAAGCCCTTCGTCCACGTATTCATACATCGAATCAGTACAGTTCCCTCATTTCTCAAGCGTATTCTTTACGTAATATAGTTCAATAAAAGTAGCCTACTAAATTATAAATGACATCGCCCTTGAATAAAATTCAGTCACATAAGTTGGTATTGATAAGAAGTATCGGAGGAAATTTTCCTGTCGGAGGGATATTTTTTCTCTTCTCGACATTACAACACATTTCGCAGGAAGCTTGCTAGAGGGGATCAACACGGACGGCTGTGAAAGACGCAGAATATTACTGTTTGGTGACGTCATCCTTGTGTGATTTCCAAGTGTTGGAAGTGAAGTCAGAATATTTTGAG